>NC_041388.1:484755338-484763597 GCF_002162155.2 Triticum dicoccoides
TACTGAAATCCTCCAAAAGAATCCTTCAAAAATCGTAGTACATTGTCATTGTTAACTTGGAAAAAGGTGTCACAAATTGAACTCCCTTATGGTTAACATTTAACAGGAAAGGAACATCACCTCGATATATAGCTTCTCCAGGCACGGAAAGCATATCAGGAAACTAACAACTTGCTCCAGGTTGGGGCCGATAGATTCTAGTGCCAAGACCTTCACTGTTCGCAGTTTTGGGGTCAAGCTTGTCGGAATCATTTTCTGAATGACAGACGAACAAACATCTTCAAAATTAGAAATAATGTTAATTTGTAGAAGGAGAGGTAGAAGGCGGCTGTTGTACCTGAACAGGTGTGGATCCAATAACAAGTTCGGAGTATTTGTCAGACGAGTAGCCCACCACTGTCAATTTCGGCGCAGAAATGACATTGATTCTTGTTGGACCTTCTTGATCAATTACAACTAATCTCTCAAGTGCAGGTGTGTCCTCAATGACCATACCATGGTACACATGTTGTGATGTCTTCCCGCCACACCAGCAACACACATAAATAGTCCGGAGAGTCATGGAGGTGATGTGGAAGGTACTCAACCCATTGATCGCCTGAAGACGAAGGTACTCGAGTGCAGTACAACCACCAAGCAGGTGTTCCATGTCACCGTTCGAGAGGCAGACGGCGACGAGCTCGAGGTGCTTCAGTCATGGTAGAATAAGAGCGGGTGCGTCATTAGGGGGGGTGGCAGTTCCTGAACTTGGCGACGCGCATCATGGGCGCGAGGCGGAGTGCGGATGTTGGCAGGGACCGCATATGTCCATGATGAAAAGTGAGCTCCTTGAGCTGATCTAGGGCAGGGGATCGGAACCAGTCGTCAAGCTTGTCTCGGTCCTTGCCATTGGAATGGAACTTGCCCATTCTAAGTCCTCTGGTTGGGCCAAGGTGAGTGCCGAGGATCTTGGAGAACGCATCCAAGCTTTTGTGATAGCCATAGCAGAGCTTGTGGGTATCGATGAGGTCGAGAGGGCTGGACTTCCATAGGGGGCGCCGCCGTCGGGAAAGGACCATTGTCCGCGCTGATAACCCACAAGTATAAGGGATCGCAACAGTTTTCGAGGGTAGAGTATTCAACCCAAATTTATTGATTCGA
This sequence comes from Triticum dicoccoides, assembly GCF_002162155.2. Classification (NCBI taxonomy): domain Eukaryota; kingdom Viridiplantae; phylum Streptophyta; class Magnoliopsida; order Poales; family Poaceae; genus Triticum; species Triticum dicoccoides. Next base: position 484,756,479 of record NC_041388.1, read on the forward strand.
CACAAGGGGAGCCAAAGAATATTCTCAAGTATTAGTAGCTGAGTTGTCAATTCAACCACACCTGGAAACTTAATATCTGCAGCAAAGTGTTTAGTAGCAAAGTAATATGATAGTAATGGTAACGGTGATAAAAGGTAACAGTAGCAAAAGTAATATTTTTGGTGTTTTGTAGTGATGATAACAATAGCAACGGAAAAGTAAATAAGCAAAGAACAATATATGGAAAGCTCGTAGGCAATGGATCGGTGGTGGAGAATTATGCCAGATGCGGTTCATCATGCAACAATCATAACCTAGGGTGACACAGAACTAGCTCCAGTTCATCAATGTAATGTAGGCATGTATTCCGAATATAGTCATACGTGCTTATGGAAAAGAACTTGCATGACATCTTTTGTCCTACCCTCCCGTGGCAGCGGGGTCCTATTGGAAACTAAGGGATATTAAGGCCTCCTTTTAATAGAGTACCGGACCAAAGCATTAACACATAGTGAATACATGAACTCCTCAAACTACGGTCATCACCGGTAAGTATCCCGATTATTGTCACTTCGGGGTTAACGGATCATAACACATAATAGGTGACTATAGACTTGCAAGATAGGATCAAGAACTCTCATATATTGATGAAAACATAATAGGTTCAGATCTGAAATCATGGCACTCGGGCCCTAGTGACAAGCATTAAGCATAGCAAAGTCATAGCAACATCAATCTTAGAACATAGTGGATACTAGGGATCAAACCCTAACAAAACTAACTCGATTACATGATAAATCTCATACAACCCATCACCGTCCAGCAAGCCTACGATGGAATTACTCACACACGGTGGTGAGCATCGTGAAATTGGTGATGGAGGATGGTTGATGATGATGATTACGACGGAATCCCCTCTCTGGCGTAGAGTTTAGGGCTTGGCGGTGGCTCCGTATCGTAAAACGCGATGAATCCTTCTCTCTTGGTTTTTTCTCCCCGAAAGTGAATATATGGATTCCAGGTTGAGGTCGGTGGAGCGTCAGGGGGCCCACGAGGCAGGGGCGCGCCCAGGGGGCAGGCGCACCCCCACCCTCATGGAGAGGTGGGGCACCCCTGACGTGGATCTTCCTTCCAATATTCATTATATATATTCCAGAATAATGCTCCGTTGATTTTCAGGTCATTCCGGGAACTTTTATTTCTGCACAAAAATAACACCATGGCAATTCTGCTGAAAACAGCGTTAGTCCGGGTTAGCTCCATTCAAATCATGCAAGTTAGAGTCCAAAACAAGGGCAAAAGTGTTTGGAAAAGTAGATATGATGGAGATGTATCACGCGCCCCATATTTGATTGGGAGGAGGGAGATGATGACTGTCAACATATCATCCGGGAGGCTGCTGATGAAGTCTAGGACTGCTGTAGTCGCCTGCGGTTCTAGCTCGCCCGCCTCCGCTTGTTGGCAGCCCCGTTCTTCACCTCCAGAGTCTCCTTGTCAGCGGCGCTTTCTGATTGAAATGGGAGTACAGGGAATATTTAGTTAAAACAAGGCAATAGAAAAGTGTATTGGTAACTAGAAGTTATTAGGTAGGAATATAGTAAGGAAAGGGAATAACAGTTGGTTGCTTAAATACTACACAATTCATTTGACATTGTTGGGTAAGTCAGCATGAAGATAGTTGAAAAGAAAACTTACTTCGAACAAAGTCTGGACGGATGATTTTGTCGGGGAAGTTAGCATATATCTCATGAGCAGGCCCTTTTATGTGCAGTGCAATTTTAGTGCCAGCTTTCAGTACATAAAACTTAGAAATTTCTTTCCAAAAGTCAGTGCCAAAATAGGAGTCACCACATTCATCAAGTCATACAGTAGCAATGATTGTAAATCCATGGTTTGTGTGTAGTATGACATCTGTCCAGTCTTGATCTATGTAAAGGGAAAGATTGTGCACTACATAATCTGTTGCATAGCAAGGGACGCGCTGCAGAAAATGGTAGGATTGTTAAATAAAATATGGTAACATGCAAATATGTGCCCAAATTGAAAGAACTGTACAACAATTGAAATTGAAGGACAAAAATCTATAATTAAAAAGATAGGGTAGACATGATGTCATGGAAATATGAGAGTAATCGAAAGAACAATACATCATTAATTTGCCTATATATAAACAAGAGGGGAAATCCCCTTTGACGTATATGGTGCATGTGGCACCTTTTATCCAAATGTAGCAATATTTAGAATATGTTCAGGAAAGTAGGCCATGTCAACCGATTTAGGGTGGGATTGAACATACCGCGCGCGCCCTCAAGTTATCTGGTACGGTGAGATGGAATCACTAGCGGAGGTCACAAAGTCCTGATGTGTCGGCGCACTGTACATTCTATGAATGAAAGAAAACCCTCAAAACAGCTCGAATAAAAATGAATTCACGGCGATTTCTGCCGGGTGATTAAAGGAGGCAGATGAACTGGGATAAGAGATGAGATAATATCTCATTAAATTAGTTACCTTGTCATCGAGAAAGAATCCTCAGTATGACAGATTCCCCAACCGAGCGGAGCTGGGTCGACCGCGAGCAGCGTCGAGAAAGTCGATGGCGATAGGCGGCGGCAAGCCAAAGTGGCAAAATGCGGTGGGCTTTACCGGCAACCTGGGGGCGGTGGCAGGCGTCGAGCTAAGTGTTTACCGCCGCGATAGGTGGTGCCATGGCATAGACGCAGAGGAGCTTGTGCAGGTGTGAATGGGGGCCGGAGGGGGTGGCGGGCGGGGTGAGGATTTTTGTGACGTGGGATGGTGAGGGTTTTCTTTTTTCTTTTTAGAATTGGGTGGTGAGGGTTTTCTGTCCCACAAAGAATTTTGGAGGCGACGGTTTGCTAGAGCGAACCATGTGTGATTGGCACAACAGGCAAAATGAAAGTCATTACACACGGTTCCAATTTTGGGAACCGTGTGTGATTGACGTACTATCTCCATCCTGGTTTATTGGTCCCCCTTTGTAATTTTGACCAAATATGTAACTAAGAAATGTTTATGCATGTCACCAAAAATTATATCATTGAACACTATGCTCAAATACCCATCCAACAATATAATTTTTGCTGACCTGCACTAACATTTTGTCAGTTAAACCTTTCGTCAAATTTTAACACAAATTACAAAGGGGACGAATAAACCACAACGGAGGTACAGTCCATCAACCGAACTGGTTTCATCCATATCCCACGGTTAGACATAAGTAAACATAGATTAAACATACTCAGACATAGATAATAAGCGTACACGCACATAAGCATAGTTCAACCATAAGTACATAGTTCAACCGTCATTAAGCATACATAGTTCGATCAATCCCACACCTCATCTCACATGCCGGCACGATCCTGAAGCTTCTCCAGGTACTCAGGGTACACGCTGTGTGCCACCCTACGAGAATACTTCCTCTTGAAGGAGACAACGACCCGTCCTCTTGCATGCGCCAGAACACTTAGATACGCGTCATGAAGCTTGTGGTTGCAAAATGGGCATCGATAGCATCGTTCCAGGTCCTAATACGCCTGTTATGCATTCCTGCATAAAGCTCCCTTAGGATTTGCCTCTTGTACCTCCTCTGGACATCTTCATCCCCGCTGTCCACATCGTCAGATAGCACCTATACAAATAGTAAAACAAATTTGGCATCAAATCAATGATTACATGCCGTGAAGTAGGATTAGGAATTTATGGCTACTTGTTTATACATATCCAGAGATTATGGTTCAATTTTTAAGCACAGTCGTCTATGTACAGACCAATCTTGAAGAAAATGATGGCACAAACATATGTAGGTCATTCAAAATCAATTGTCAAGTCCTGGCTAGGAATTATTAGCATGAACACTAACCCTAGTCGGATTACTAGCAGAAATCATTTGCACAGATGAAACCTAATGACTTATCACTAGTTCCATTCAAACAATCAATACACTACATAGATCTAGCGAAACTTACTCGGATTTCATGGATTGGAGAACATAACCATAGGAGTTCTATTCCAAAAAGGGGGAGGCAGGAGTAACCAGAGAAACCCTATGATCTATTTGACACATAAATGGGTATAGATGACTAACCAGCTGTCCGTCGGAGTCGGAGTGGTCGTCGGAGTCGTCGTCAGGGTCATCACCGGAGTCGGTGTGGAACTCCGCCTTCGGCTGTGGAAGATCAAAGTCGTTGACGATGTCAGGGTGTAGCGATAACTCGCCAGCAGTGACGGCAATCTCTGTCTCCATCTCCACGCCATGCTCCGGTGCTTTAGTAGCCCCAGTGTCGCCATTCCCTCCGATGGGGCGCTTCGGCGGCATCCTCATACACTGACGGCTTTGAGGACTGAGAGCGGCGTTGAGGATGCAAGCGGAGAGAGAGGATTGTGTGTGTGGAGAGGATGGGGGTGCGGCCGCTTGGGCGCACCATTAATATGGAGTAGTGGGAGTTGTGGGAGAGAGGCGGGCGGCGGTTAAACCGATGGCTCGTCTCCCTGGTGAGCCTGCGCACCGGACTGCTGGCATGCCTACCAAAGTTTCACACAGCTACTCGCACGCCTCCCGATGACACTGCGCACCGAGCAGGCCTCCGTCAATTCACACACCTGCATGCACGCCTCCCCGTCTGCCTGCTCGCATGCGTCCCACAACTCACGCCTGCTCGCAGGGCACACGGGTCACGCGGCGACACATATATTGTTTTTCTATTTGGATGATTAATGTTGTAGCTTTATTGCTTAACCGAAGCATGGCACGTATCCGTTTAGGATATTGGTTTCCAATTATTAATAATCTCCTGTTTGTAATTAGATAAAGATTACATCAAAACTGGTCTCAAATTTGACAAAAAAGTACAATGCCACTTTGTATTGGTGTCCATATGACAACACGATAAGTTTCATCAACTTCAAATAAGTTTTGGATGTACTAGAATTTAAAAATCAAGATTCTCAATGTTTGAAATTTATTGCACGGGGAGTAAACATGCACCCAGTGAGACACATGTGTTTTGCAATCCATTTAGGTGCACTGCCATGTGTGCATGTAGCTCAAATTTGATTTTTGCACATTATACCCGTACAAAATCAATCAATTAACGTGCTAAAATGTCTTAATGATCTCTGTGATTTTTTCAAAATTAAGACGTCCCTTCTTTGGTAACATATGTTCACCGCGGGATAATTAATTTAACATGCATCGTAGTTGCAGTGGATTCGTGGCATGTGTGTGTGGGTGTGTGCGTATGGGGGTGGCGGGTGGCTCGTAGTACACTACGAGTTGTGAGCCACCGTGTGGGTTGGCCGTTTTGTTAGGCAGGCTGGTGCCACATCAGAGTCGTGAAATCGTTATTTAAAACATTACACAACCCTTTCATACATACATGTTTTGGCCACATGCAGTCGATGGTTGTCCTACACGACACTCGATACTCGCATGTGATGCTTTCTGTGGGCCCGCGAGGTCATCGCCCATCACTTTGACGAATAGCCGGCACTGAGGTTAATTTGACCAGCAAGGTAGAATCTTTTTTGTTTATGTTATGGTGGTATATAGTACGCGTCGAAGGGGTGGGAGGGGACTAGCATATATCCTATATGTACGCGTCCGTGAACAAGTACACCTCACTCAGTGTCGGGACTTTTTGGTTTCCGAGGCATGTGGCACATCAAAATTGTGAAATTGGCTATTCAAACATCACACAACACCTCTTTGGGCCACATGCACGCACGCAGTGGTTATCCTAGCTAGGACACTGACGTGTGACACTGCCATCTGTGGGCCCACGAGGCCATCGTAGATGCATGCATGCATCACTTTCACCTACATCGGGAGAGGTTACTTAATTTCACCATTGATGAGGATTCTTTTGGGTTGTGCATATTACGGAGGGAGCATATAGTATGCGGTGAAGAAGGGGGAAGGGGACCATCATATGTAGTACGCTTCATGACCCTCACTCTGTGTGGGTGCATGGTCTACAGTTTTTGAGGCATGTGGCACATCAAAGTTGTGCATTTTGGCTATTCAACATATATATGTTTGGCCCACATGCAAAGCGGTGGTGGTTGTCCTCTCGCACCCACTTAAGCGGTTATCAGCGATATCGATGCTTTCCATCTATGGGCCCGCTTGGTCCATCACTACTTTTTGCCTGACAACAAGTGAGGTTAATTTGACTTAGGAGGGGATTATTATTTTTGCTTGTAATACGGTATATATATAGGTCATGCTCTGGGATGACATGCATGATACAGTTTGAGCACACACACATGCATGTGTACGCATGAATCCCTCCCATCGAGTCGAAGTGGCTAGTACAATGACACGTCATGAACCGATCTCGCTCTATGTGGGGAGCTAGAGTATGATTTTTGATGCACGCGCCACATCAATGTTGTGAAATGGTATTCAAACACGCATGCACGCATCACCTCCATACATATGCATGTAGTGATTTCCTTCGAACGGTACACTCCCTCGCGTGGTTATCGGCGACAAGCCTATATATTCGTGGGCCCGTGTGGACATCCATGATCACATTGACTAACAACAAGATAGGTTACCATGGCGGATTCTTCATTTGGTTCGTGTTATCGTAGTATAGGTCATGGTGAGATTCAGACCTTAAGTTTGAGCGCATATACTATGCACGCATGCCTACTTGAATCCCCGTCGTTGGCTTGAAGTGTGGTGTAACATACATATGCATCGTCAACCTAACCCTCACTCAGTATGGGGATTTCTAGTTCGAAATCACGGTGCCACATTAAAGTTGTTCCATTGTTACTCAAAAACACACCTCTCGATACATATGTTTGGGCTAGACACATGCAGTGGTTGTATTCGGGGACTAGCTACTTGCATGATTATTGGCGAGCTAGCCCATCTCCGGGGTCGCATGGACGGCCATCGCCTTGACCAACAACAAGAGAGAGGTTGTACGACCAAGGTGGATTATTCTTGATCTGTTTTATGATCCATCTTGGTGAGATATGCCTCTCTGGCCCACCGACTGAAAGTGTGTGTGTGTGTGTGGGGGGGGGTTGCTACTTTGCATTTTGTTAGGTGTACCTCGGTTGGGGGGGCATGCATTCATAGCTTAGGATTCCCTTCGTGCCAAC
>NC_041388.1:484764017-484801112 GCF_002162155.2 Triticum dicoccoides
GGGGGCATGCATAGCTTATGATTCCCTTCGTGCCGACATGGGGGAGGGGGGCTGCTAGCTACCTCACACTTTGCTAGGTGAACCTCGGTTGGGGGAGCATGCATTCATAGCTTAGGATTCCCTTCGTGCTGACACGAGGGAGGGGGGCTGCTAGCTACTTCACACTTTGCTAGGTGAACCTCGGTTGGGGGAGGGGCATGCATTCATAGCTTAGGATTCCCTTCATGCCGACACGAGGGGGTGGAGCAAGCAATACCGTGCGCTTTGCGAGATAGGTGCCACATCGAAGTTGTATTTGGTATTTGAAAATCAAACCACCCTTTTCATACATAAATTTGGTCCACAAGCAAGTGTGTTCGTGTTTTGACCCTCTCCTGCATCATTTTTCGCCAAATTTATGAACATTAGACAAGTCGGATCACGCAATAGACACGGTTCACTCAAACTAACCGTGTGCCACGACGGTGCCCCTGTCATGCACACATTCTCATAGTACATTGGGCTCCACGAGGCTCCCCCTCTCAAAAATATCTGCCCGCCTCGAGGGTTTTTCTATTTCATAACACACCGTTGTTATCTCCGGACTCTGTGTGATGTTTCTTGTTCCCAATCCTGCATGCATCCCTAGAAAATATCTGTCCGCCATGAGGGTTTTTCTGTTTCATAACACACGGTTGTTATCTCCGGACTGTGTGAGATGTTTCTTGTTCCCAATCCCTCCTGCATCCCTAGAAAATATCTGCATGCCTCGAGGGTTTTTCTATTTCATAACACATGGTTGTTATCTCCGGACCATGTGCGATGCACTATCATTGAAATTTTCAATAGCCCTGGCATTTCACTCCCGCGTTTGACTCCCGCATAGTAAAATTTTCAGTACCCGCGTCATTTCCTCAAACACCCCTCGCCTCCCCCCTCCACACACACACACACACACACCAAAACCTCCTCGGGCGTTCGCACACACACACACCCCCTACCTCGCTCGAAACCCTAGAAAGGTCCCCGCCGCAACCGCCACAAGGCCTCCATTGTCAACATCTGCCGGTTTGCCCGTGCAGCTTACCCACCGATCTCCATACCCAGGCTGCCCTGAGTTTCTTAGATGATGCCTGCCAAATGCCCCCTTTCCCAAAGGTCCCCATCCCCGTCCCCCACTCCAGAGCATCGCAGCCTAAGCCCGGCTACGCTTCCCGTGGAGCTCGAGGAGCGGTTGGCCCAAAAGAGGTGTATCGCGGTCTCTTCGCCCAACGTCGCCGAGGAAGCTGATGACCATTACTGGCGGCAGGCACTCAAGCAGCGGGCTAGAGTATGCAGGCATGTCTCGGCCGCCGGCTATGACATCGAGGTCATCGACAGCGACGGCCTGAGGCGGGCTATGTCACAGGTTAAGTGGCCCACCCCCAACCCCTCGTGTTCAACTGCCATTGATCTCATCCATGGCCCCACCGTTGATCTCCTCAGGCTCGATGTCAACAATTTGCCATCCTACATCACCATCGAGCCCCTTTTGTGATTTCTGAAGGACACGTTCTGTGACACTGACTTGGGATCCACATCTTCCAAGTCAGACCTCATCGAAGGCGACCACAAGGAGGGCACCCTCTCCGGCTCTTCCAAGGGGAAAGAGCCCATCAGCTCTTCCAAGGGGAAAGCGCCTACCTGCGACATCAGGGAGGGACCCTACAACCTTGCTCTTCCAAGGTGAAGGAGCCCATCTGCGACAACATGGAGCGCATCCAGGGTCCGTGCTCTTCCCACGGGAACGAGCCCATCCGCGACAAGTGAGGAAACCCATGATTTGTTTTGTCGTGCCTCTTCACAAGGGGAAACCCATGATTTGTTTTGTCGAGTCCCTTTTGTAGTGTAGTGAGAATATGTCTAGTTTTAATTGCTATATCTGGTTGTTTGCAGTATGCCTTGTTTATTTCAGTTGTTCACAATGTGATGCTCTGTATGTGCAATTATTTACCGTGCAGTACATTTCATCAATCCAGTTTTAAACATACCGATAGGAATGCATATATTTGCTTGTTGTTAAGCCTGTTATAGCTAGCATATGCCTCTTTTAAATTTTTTTGATTGTTCGTTTGTTTGTAGTTAGCATATGTCCAGTTTCAAATGCTATCTTTGGTTGTTTGTAGTATGCCTTGTTAATTCCAGTTATTCACAACATGATGCTCTATATGTGCAAGTATGAACTGTGCAGTTCAATTTCATCAGTACCAGTTTCAACAATACCACTATGAATAACTACATTTGGTTGCTGCATCTTGTAGTTAACATGCCTTTCCATTTTTATTTAACAATAACCAGTGTACTTAGACCGGCACAATACCAATTTGAATGAATATGTTTGCTTGTTGTTAAATGTTAGGCCTGTTACAGTTAACACACCTTTCCACTTGTTTTGCTTTACTAGCGTGCTTAAACCTGCACACTGAAGCTATCTTTTGGAGATTATTTTGTCTGCCATGGATAATTTTTGTTGATGTTTAGCCTATTGTGCTTAACATGCTTCTCGATGTACCTACACAGGACAATTTTGGGAATGACTATTGTTTTCCATCGAGGTTAGTTTCATCCCATGACTTATATCTGCTCATTGTTCAGGATATCGGTAGCTGGTACCATATAGGCCGGGTGCTGATAAGGGACTAATCGGTGAATCGAACTTTTAACTAAATATATCTGCAACCCATTTATCGTTAGGTTAACTAGGGCCATATATAATATATCTGAGGCTACATAGAAACATGCATTGTACTTAATATTTAAATATGCAATCCTAGGCTACATAGCAACAATGAAGAGTGTTACATTAATGTTCTAATGATGTCTAGATATATGTAGAAGAGCAGCATCAACAACAACAACAACAACAACACAGCCCTGTTCGGATACTCAACTTAGCTAGAGATTAGAGTTAGTTTCTAGCTCATAACTAACCCTGAACTAACTCCATCCAAAGAGTTGTTTGGATGGCAGGGTTAGATTGACAATAAATGCACTAGGAGAACTAGCTCCAATTAGCACCTCTTGGGTTGGATAGTTTTTTGGGTGGGTTATAGATGCAACTAGCTCAAACTAGCTCTCATGTTTAGATATACTTTAGGGACATTTGAGCCCGAACTAGCTCAAACTAACTATAACCCATGGATATAGCAGCAGTTAATCAGCCGATAATTTGTAAGAAACCACTAAACTCCTTCCGGCCCATAATATAAGATGTTAATTCATCTAATATGTGAGTATATTGGGTGTTATAAGATACTCCGTCCGTTCCTAAATATTTGTGTTTTTGGATATTTCAAATGGACTACCACATACAGATGTATATAGACATATTCTAGAGTGTAGATTCACTCATTTTGCTTTGTATGTAATCACTTGTTGAAATCGCTAGAAAGACAAATATTTAGGAACAGAGGGAGTATTATAAAAGAGTGTTGTACTACGTCATTGTGCAATTGCTGTTTAGCTTCTAATATTAACTTGGTGCTTTTAGGTACATATGTCATTGGTAAAGATCCGCGCTTCGACCCTTTCTGCGTATGGGGCAATGAGATATCGATGAACCAGCATCAATTGAGGAAGCTGATAAAGATTGTTAGTAAAATGGGTCCAAAGATGGCAATTAAACTATTTGTTTACACTTTATCCAAGACAACAGCGAACTGCAGGATGGTAAGTAAGAACTCTGCAGCCTTCTTTTTACTGCCCATAATGAGTTGTGTTAGATGACAATGTCTGAATCTTTTTCCTTTGCAGTGGTTGCCAAAGCAGTTTACTCAAGATTACCTCTCAAACTACATGATTGTTGGGCATGCAAAGGTTAAAGTATTTCTACCAGAACACAATGATTATCTAGATGTTTTCATGAAGATCGTGAAGGATGGGCGGTCGGCCATCACAAGGGGTTGGACTATAGTCGTGCGTGCCTTCTGCATGGAGGAGAGCACAATATGGGCATTCTGCTTCACCTTATTCAACAACCAGAATGTATTTCGCCTCTTTCTTTACCGTCTTTAATAGTACAAGTACACAATTGTGGTTCATCATTCTTTATTTGGTTCTTATGTAATTCTTGAACATATGTACCTATGAATTGAATAATGCATTGGTTGTTTGAACCTGATGGATATGAATAAAGTTGTAGCATACATTCAAGTTCAAATCCAAATTTGGACAATTTGAAATAGTAGCAATTAGATTACGGCAAAATTACGCCCTCCAGGTTGTTACGGCACACACGGTTGGTAAAACACAAACGTTTGCGATATACACCATAATCCGAGACGGTTCACAGAGAGGAAACGTGTGCAAGCATGCACACAGTTGCCGTTTGCAAAGCGTGTGCGATGTCAGACAATATCACAAACGGTGCGGCCAAACTAAACATTTGTGTTAGTTGCCTTATTGTACACGATTCGCAACCATGAACTGTTTCTGATGAAGTATGCATCGTAAACGTTGCACCACAGAATAGCGTGTGCGATAGTTGTCGTGTACGACGATGTTACGACGGTCCGACATTTCGTAATCCTGTCCGACACTTGTATGATGATTAGCTAATCGTGAACCATTTGTGATGGGCCGCACATCATACACGTTCTATAATAGTGAACCTTTTGTGATGGGCCGCACATCGTAAACGTAGCACCACATCATACCGACTGCGACGACAATGCGAGCAGAAACGAGTAGGAGTACTGTAGGGACCCTATCCCCGACGGTTTCTGGGTCGTGTGGGAAGGACCCCCCTATCGCTGTCACTCACTAGGCGAAGGTTCCAAATGCCGTCGCGGAAAGGGGTTAAAAACCGTTTGTACAGCACTGACGCGTACCAGCGTTTGTGCGTATATATGAGCGCTTGCGTGTGTAATGTGTTAAAAAAATACATCTCGTGATTATATGGTCACTGGCTCACCATACAGCTCTGTAATTTGTTGATGACACAATCAATTGACCAGTCAAACGTTCCACATGGCGCAACTAGTGTTGCACCATCAGCGCACGTAACCGTGGGGCCCACCTGTCAGTGTGTATATGAAGGAAAGAAATGGTAGCTTGCGTCTGTACTGTGTTAATAATATACATTTTGTGGTGATCATACGGTCACTAGCTCACCATACAGCTCCGTAATTTGTTGATGACACGATCAATTGACCAGTCAAAGGGTCCACATTCATCAACACACATTACCGTAGGGCCCACCTTTCAGCACATATAGAAAGACAGAAATGGTAATAAATTAGTGGTCGGTGGGGATTCAAAGTCCTGAGACCTCAGGTTGGCAGCCCACGCGCCCTAACCATAGCGGACTAGGTCACCTTGTGATGATTTGCTGAGCCGGCCGTTTTAATTGCAAGCACACATGAGCCACTGTGGTGAATACAAACACATCACACATGTGCACAAAGACGCATGTAACGCCCGCATGCATGCATGCAATACTCACATGTACACATGCACGCACGCAACACTCGCACGAACACACGCACGCATGCATGCGTTCAACACTGACACGTACACATGCACACACGAACACACACATGCATGCTTGCAACACTAAAACGTACACATGCACGCACGCAACACTCGCACGCCTTCATGCACAGAACACACGGCGTAGGACACACGCTCAACCTATACGTGCATGTACCCTTTGTTAAGGGCATGAATTGTTACGAGTATTAATCAATCTTATCTGTGATAAGCAGAAGATTGATGTTTGCAGCGGTCTTTATGAATCACAACATATCGGACGGGCTATCAATGTATATATGAAAATTTTAAAATTCTCTTACATTATATAGTAGGCTTATCAACCTACATGAACAATCATCAGTTTATGAAATGCCCGCTTCTCACGGCCCTCGCCTACCAAAAACCCCTCCCCCCTCCCGTGCGTGATTCCCGCCCGACACTAGTTGTCTGCATTCATGCAAAGCCTACTCCTCTGCCTTGCGCTGCCTGCGTTGGGTCACTGATGAACATCGCAGTGTCGTACGTCAGAGTCGAGGGCGCCGCTCGCTGCACGCTCGGCTAAACATGCCTCCTCGCTGCATTCAAACGCCTCCATGAAGCATATACCTCCGGAGCTCTCGGCAGTCCGGTGATCGTGCTGCCGGACATGAGGAACACAAATGGATCCGCAGGCGACCATTTAGGCTAGGTATTATTATACCCGTGCTGTTTAGGAGTAGCACCGCTTAGTTGATTTAAATCCAATGAAATCCGTCATGTTTACATGAAAATCCGGTATTTTATATGAATATTGTCATTGTTTATCTAAAATATCACCGTGTTTGCACGAATTCCGTCCGGTTGGTTGAATTGTTGTCATAATGTGTGTGGCTATGGTTGGATGGCGTAATTTCTGGGTCGCCGGTCGGTCTGCTGCCAGCTCGGGCGGTGAGGTGGGAGAAAAAAAGTACAACTCATGCGAGCTCGTCTCCAACATGCGTGCTGGAGGATGAGCACCCGACCTCTACCTCGTTCATCAGTGGCAAAGGCATGGGTGGACAATGTTGGGAAACGTAGCATGCAATTTCAAAAAAATTCAACCGATCACGCAAGATCTATCTAGGAGATACATAGTAATGAGAGGGGAGAGTGTATCCACATACCCTCATAGACCGAAAGCGGAAGCGTTAGATTAACGTGGTTGATGTAGTCGTACGTCTTCACGATCCAACTGATCCAAGTACCAAACATACAGCACCTCCGAGTTCAGCACACGTTCAGCTCGATGGCGTCCCTCGAACTCTTGATCCAGTAGAGGGTCGACGGAGACTCCCGTCAGCACGACGGCATGGTGACGGTGATGGTGATGTGATCAGCGCAGGGCTTCGCGTAAGCACTACGACGCTATGACCGGAGGAGTAAACTGTGGAGGGGGGCACCGCACACGGCTAAGAGAAATATTCGTGTGCTTTAGGGTGCCCCCTTGCCCCCGTATATAAAGGAGGAGGGGAGGAGGCCGGACACAAGGGGCGCGCCAAGGAGAGGCGAGTCCTACTAGGACTCTAGTCCTAGTAGTATTCGGCCCCCCTTTTTTTCCTTCTACCGGAAGGGGGAAAGGGGAAGGAGAGGGAGTAGGAGAAGGAAAGGGGGGTGGCGCCCCCTTCCCTAGTCCAATTCGTCCTCCTCCCTTGTGGGGGGCGCACCAGCCCCTTGTGGGCTGGTTAGCCTCCCTCCTATGGCCCATATGGCCCATATCTTTCCCCTTGGAGTTCCAGTAACCCCTCCGGTACTCCGATATGTACCCGATACACTCCAGAACCCTTCTGGTGTCCGAATACTACCTTCCAATATATCAATATTTACCTCTCGACCATTTAGAGACTCCTCGTCATGTTCGTGATCTCATCCGGGACTCCGAACAAAGTTTGGTCACCAAAACACATAACTCATAATACAAATCGTCATAGAACATTAAGCGTGCAGACCCTACGGGCTCGAGAACTATGTAGACATGACCGAGACACATCTCCGGTCAATAACCAACAGCGGAACCTGGATGCCCGTATTGGTTCCTACATATTCTACTAAGATCTTTATCGGTCAAACCGCAATAACAACATACATTATTCCCTTTGTCATCGGTACGTTACTTTCCCGAGATTCGATCATCGGTATCATCATGCCTAGTTCAATCTCATTACCGGCAAGTCTCTTTACTCGTTTCATAATGCATCATCCCACAACTAACTCATTAATCACATTGCTTTCAAGGCTTATAGTGATGTGAATTACCGAGAGGGCCCAGAGATACCTCTCCGATACTCGGAGTGAAAAATCCTAATCTCTATCTATGCCAACCCAACAAACACCTTCGGAGACACCTATAGAGAATCTTTATAATCACACAGTTATGTTGTGATGTTTGATAGCACACAAGGTGTTCCTCCGGTATTCGGGAGTTGCATAATCAAATAGTCAAAGGAATATGTATAAGTCATGAAGAAAGTAATAGCAATAAAACTTAACGATCATTATGCTAAGCTAACAGATGGGTCTTGTACATCACATCATTCTCTAATGATGTGATCCCGTTCATCAAATGACAGCACATGTCTATGGTTAGCAAACTTAACCATCTTTGATTAATGAGCTAATCAAGTAGAGGCATACTAGGGACACTCTGTTTTGTCCATGTATTCACACATATACTAAGTTTCCGGTTAATACAATTCTAGCATGAATAATAAACATTTATCATGATATAGGGAAATATAAATAACAACTTTATTATTGCCTCTAGGGCATATTTCCTCCAGTCTCCCACTTGCACTAGAGTCAATAATCTAGTGCACATCGTCATGTGATTTAACACCAATAGTTCACATCTTTATGTGATTAGTTCACATTGCCATGTTACTAACACCCAAAGGGTTTACTAGAGTCAATAATCTAGTTCACATCGCTATGTGTTTAACACCCAAAGAGTACTAAGATGTTATCATGTTTTACTTGTGAGAGAAGTTTAGTCAACGGGTCTGTCACATTCAGAGCCGTATGTCTACAATGCTCTGCATGGAGCTACTTTAGCTAATTGCTCCGACTTTCAACATGTATCCAGATTGAGACTCAGAGTCATCCAGATCAGTGTAAAAGCTTGCATCGACGTAACTCTTTATGATGAACTCTTTATTACCTCCATAATCGAGAAATATTTCTTTAGTCCTCTTAGGTAACTAAGAATAACTTTGACCGTTGTCCAGTGATCCACTGATCACTATCGTACCCCTTTGTCAAACTCATGGCAAGGTACACAATAGGTCTGGTATACAGCATAACATACTTTATAGAACCTATGGCTGAGGCATAGGGAATGACTTTCATTCTCTTTCTATTTTCTGCCTTGGTCGGGTTTTGAGTCTTACTCAACTTCATACCTTACAACTTAGGCAAGAACTCCTTCTTTGACCGATCCATTTCGAACTCCTTCAAAATCTTATCAAGGTATGTACTCATCGAAAGTCTTATCAAGCGTTTTGATCTATCTTTATAGATCTTGATGCCCAATATGTAAGTAGCTTCACTGAGGTCTTTCTTTGAAAAATCATTTCAAACACTCTTTTATGCTTTCCAGAAAATTCTATATCATTTGCAATCAACAATATGTCATTCACATCTACTTATCATAAATGTTGTAATGCTCCCACTCACTTTCTTGTAAATACAGGCTTCACCGCAAGTCTGTATAAAACTATATGCTTTGACCAACTCATCAAAGCGTATATTCCAACTCCGAGATGCTTGCACCAGTCCATAGATGGATCGCTAGAGCTTGCACTTTTTAGCACTTTTAGGATTGAGAAAATCTTCTGGTTGCATCATATACAAGTCTTCTTTAATAAATCCATTAAGGAATGTAGTTTTTGACATCCATTTGCCAGATTTCATAAAATGCGGCAATTGCTAACATGATTCGAACAGACTTTAAGCATAGATACGAGTGAGAAACTCTCATCGTAGTCAACACCTTGAACTTGTCGAAAACCTTTTGCGATAATTCGAGCTTTGTAGATAGTAACACTACTATCAGCTTCTGTCTTCCTCTTGAAGATCCATTTATTCTCAATGGCTCGCCGATCATCGGGCAAGTCAATCAAAGTCCATACTTTTTTTTCATACATGGATCCCATATCAGATTTCATGGCCTCAAGCCATTTCACGGAATCTAGGCTCATCATCACTTCCTGATAGTTCGTAGGTTCGTCATGGTCTAGTAACACGACTTCCAGAATAGAATTACCGTACCTCTCTGGTGCGGACCATACTCTGGTTGACCTACGAGGTTTGGTAGTAACTTGATCTGAAGTTTCATGATCATCATCATTAGCTTCCTCACTAATTGGTGTAGAAATCACTAGAACTGATTTCTATGATGAATACTTTCCAATTCGGGAGAAGGTACAATTACCTCATCAATTTCTACTTTCCTTCCACTCACTTCTTTCGAGAGAAGCTCTTTCTCTAGAAAGGATCCATTCTTAGCAACGAATATCTTGCCTTTGGATCTGTGATAGAAGGTGAACCCAACAGTTTCCTTTGGGTATCCTATGAAGACACATTTCTCCGATTTGGGTTCAAGCTTATCAGGTTGAAGCTTTTTCACATAAGCATCGCAGCCCCAAACTTTAAGAAATGATGGCTTAGGTTTCTTGCCAAACCATAGTTCATATGGTATCATCTCAACGGATTTAGATGGTGCCCTATTTAACATGATTGTAGTTATCTCTAATGCATAACCCCAAAAACGATAGTGGCAAATTGGTAAGAGACATCATAGATTGCACCATATCCAATAAAGTACGATTACAACGTTCGGACATACCATTACGCTGTGGTGTTCTAGGTGGCGTGAGTTGTGAAACTTATTCCACATTGCTTTAGATGAAGGCCAAATTCGTAACTCAAATATTCGCCTCCGCGATCAGATCGTAGAAACTTTATTTTCTTGTTATGATGATTCTCCACTTCACTCTGAAATTCTTTGAACTTTTCAAATGTTTAAGACTTGTGTTTCATTAAGTAGATATACCCATATCTGCTCAAATCATCTGTGAAGGTTAGAAAATAACGATACCTGTTGTTAGTCTTAGCACTCATTGGACCGCATACATCGGTATGTATTATTTCCAAGTCATTGGCTCGCTCCATTGTTCCGGAGAACAGAGTTTTAGTCATCTTGCCCATGAGGCATGGTTCGCAACTATCAAATGATTCATAATCAAGTGATTCCAAAAATCCTTCTATAGGGAGTTTCTTCATGCGCTTTACACCAATATGACCTAAACGATAGTGCCACAAATATGTTGCACTATCATTATCAACTTTGCATCTTTTGGCATCAATATTATGTGTATCACTGCGATCGAAATTCAGTAAACCATTTACATTGGATGTAAGACCATAGAAGGTTTTATTCATGTAAACAGAACAACAATTATTTTTCTGACTTAAATGAATAACCATATCACAATAAACATGATCCAATCATATTTATGATCAACGCAAACACCAAATAATATTTATTTAGCTCCAATACTAATCCTGAAGGTAGAGGGAGTATGCGATGGTGATCTTATCAACCTTGGAATCATTTCCAACACACATCGTCACCTCGCCCTCAACCAGTCTCTGTTCATTTTGTAACTCCTGTTTCGAGTAACTAATCATAGCAACTGAACCATACCCAGGGGCTACTATGAACACTAGTAAAGTACACATCAATAACATGTATATCATATAAACTGTTGCTCACTTTGCCATCCTTCTTATACGCCAAGTATTTGGGGCAGTTCCGCTTCCAGTGACCATTTCCTTTGCAGTAAAAGCACTCAGTTTCAGGCTTGGGTCTAGCTTTGGGCTTCTTCATGGGAGTGGCAACTTGCTTGCCATTCTTCTTGAAGTTCCCTTTCTTTTCCTTGCCCTTTTACTTGAAACTAGTGGTCTTGTCAAGCATCAACACTTGATGCTTTTCTTGATTTCTACCTTCGCCGATTTCAGCATCGCGAGGAGCTCAGGAATTGTTTTCATCATCCCTTGCATATTATAGTTCATCACAAAGTTCCAGTAACTTGGTGATAGTGACTAGAGAACTCTGTCAATCACTATCTTATCTGGAAGATTAACTTCCACTTCATTCAAGTGATTGTAGTACTCAGACATTCTGAGCACATGCTCACTGATTGAGCTATTCTCCTTCATCTTGTAGGCATAATACTTGTTATGGGTCTCATACCTCTCGACTCGGGCATGAGTCTAAAATACCAATTTCAGCTCTTGGAATATCTTATATGTTCCATGGCATTCAAAACATTTTTGAAGTCCAGGTTCTAAGCCATAAAGCATGGTGCACTAAACTATCAAGTAGTCGTCATACCGAGCTTGCCAAACATTCATAATGTCTGCATCGGCTCCTGCAATAGGTCCGTCACCTAGAGGTGCATCAAGGACATAATTCTTTCGTGCAACAATGAGGATACTCCTCAGATCATGGACCTAGTCCGCATCATTGCTACTATCATCTTTCAACTTATTTTTCTCTAGGAACATATCATAAATAAGCAGGGAGCTACATCGCAAGCTATTGGTCTATAACATATACATGCAAATACTATCAGGACTAAGTTCATGATAAATTAAAGTTCAATTAATCATATTACTTAAGAACTTCCACTTAGATAGACATCCCTCTAGTCATCTAAATGATCACGTGATCCATATCAACTAAACCATGTCCGGTCATCACGTGAGATGGAGTAGTTTTCAATGGTGAACATCTCTATGTTGATCATATCTACTATATGATTCACATTTGACCTTTCGGTCTCAGTGTTCTGAGGCCATATCTGCATATGCTAGGCTCGTCAAGTTTAAGCCGAGTATTCCGCACATGCAAAACTGGCTTGCACCCATTGTATGTGAACGTAGAGCTTATCACACCTGATCATCACGTGGTGTCTCGGCACGACGAACTGTAGCAATGGTGCATACTCAGGGAGAACACTTATCTCTACTGTTAAAGAAGGATCGAACGTCGTGATGGTTCGACCTCCCCACACCATGTACGATCTGTCCCCCACCCCCGCTTCTCCCATCCCTGCTCGAAAAAAGCAAAAAAAAGAGACCCACTACCCACGAACCACGAACGCACGTCCCACACCCACCCGTCCTCCTCATCTCCCGCACCCTTCGCTCCCGATCCCATCTCCCTCCTCATCTCCCGCACCCCACCCCGTCGCTCCAGATGCCGCATCTCTCTCTGATCTAGAGAAAAACCTTCTTCGGCTCCCCCCTCCTCGTCCGCCCCGCGGCCGCGGCCCTTGCCATCGGCGGTAGGAGCCAGTCCCATCGATAAACTTTCCACTCCTCCCTCTTATCTCCACCACTCTAGATCATGTTCGTCCATTGGCGAGATTGGTGGCGGCGCAGAAGGAGAGCTCCTATGCACCACCGGTTCTTTACAGCCTATGTGAACTGCAGCAGCACCAGATCGATGCTGTCGTTGGTGTACGGCGCCTTTGTCTGCGTCGCCGGGGTTGGTCGTACTACAGCTGTCCAATGGTACGTCAGTGCTGGAGGACGTACTGGGCCTGGGAGTGGTGTGCAGGTGCTGCTCGATTTTGGTTGTTCCATATGCTGGCCGCCGGGAACGGCGCCGTTGGGGACGCCGTCAGGGCGGGGTTCTAGGTGCGATGGAAGGCCGACGCCGGGTGGTGCGGCGAGTGCTAGGCCTCCGGAGGGTGCTGCGGGTATGACACGGCGGCGTCGGATGATCACACATGCTTCTGTTTCGGAGGTCTGGCTAGCGGGTCGTGTTCTACTTCTTCATCAAGTTCAGTTACCCAATAGTTGATCTGAGAGGTAATTGGTTGGTTAGTGATGTTTGATTGATCTAAGCAACCTTGAGATGGGCGATGGGCGAACGTGAGCGGCGGCCAACGGCAGACATGGACTCAAGCCAACAGAGGTACACGGCGGAGCAACTCACCTGCTCATCTCCACTTCGCAGGCGGCAAGCAGGCAACAGCTGCCACCAAGGTGTGTGCTCTCTTTTTTCCTTTTCAAATCCATTTTGTTCACATGGGTCTCAAAAAAATTGGGGATCAACAAATTGATCGCTCGGAGTAACGAGCATACATATTCTTTCTTATGCATCAAGGCAGGAAACATTGTTTTATTGTCAGCACATGGAATTTTTGGTGGTCAACCCATCAGCCAATGCCCTCATGATCTGCGCTTGGTGTACTTACACTTTTTTTGGACTAAGGTAGTAGTGCAACTTTAATGAGAAGATTTACAAAATCTGGTGGTGCTTACATTTTGATCTATGCATCTTTTCCCAGAATTGAATAACTGTGAGTTTGTGACCATCGCCCTTGGCATCTTTTATGATGTATTTTGTGTGTGTTAGGTCAAGCAGTTCCTGTGAAATGACTTTGGGAATGGAGTGGTTCACTGGGGTAATTAGCGGTACCACCACATGCTGACATGGAGTGTACGAGGTATGTATTTTCAGCTTGTTAATTAGGATGAAGTGGAATACATCATAAATATTCTTTGCATGACCGGTCAGGGACATATCAACACGTCCACTTAATCAAGTTAATCCATGTTCAGTTCCTTAGTTTGCCTACCATTGTCCGGATTTACCATGTATTATTTGACCGGAAAAAATGCATTGTTAATCGCTTCGACGAACAAGTGAATATGTAGGTTGTATCCCTCTTTAGTTTTTTAACGGTCTATTTCACTGACTCACTACTCCATCATACATTAAGGTCAAGAATTTTTCATGTGTTGTCCCTTCTTAAATATGTTGCACTTGCTTTCTTCTGTCAGCATTTTAGAAATATAAATTTCCTCAATTGATTTCTTATCCCGTTACCCCCATGTATGTATTGGTTGTTGAGCATCCTTCACTGTTACAAAGATAGGTCAGTAGTCAGTAAGATAAATAAAATTTTAATATAAGGTGGTATTGTTCCAATTTACTGGCGGTGCATTTTCGCCCTTAATGTTGTTGTTCTTGTATTATTTCTTAAGTTCTAATTAAGACTAATGATCTGTTCACACAAGTCTTAAGAAAGGAGTGTGAAATTAATTTCTTAGCAAAGAATCTAGAGTTAGACTTACTCGATGGTTGATCAGTCAAGTGAAGTAATGATCTGGATGTGTTGGCAAAATTTTTTTGCAAGTGCATGGAGAAGCTAAGGAATATGTCAGCCACTTTCGTATATTGTGATGTTATTACTATATATTAAATGCGCTAGATCTCAATTCACATATCATAATCTGTCAAATTGTGATTATGATATTTTGTTGCTCAAAAAAATTAGAGTCAGGTATGATGACTTAATAATACTGAGACTTAAACTCAGCTACCAAGTATTAATAAATTAATGTTGCATCTACTAATAGCCTAAATTAATGATTCATGTTACATATTCATACAAAGTTTACGTGTAATTAGCATGTGTGTTCTCATTTGTCCATTTTTAAATAGTTTTAGGGAATAACTAAATACTAATTTGAAATGAATAAGATTATTTTAACTAATACCAAGTGTAGTTTGATTCTCCTTTTAGTTTCTAAGAGAGGAAGGAATTAGTTTTCTGTTTAATAGCAGAATAATCAGACTTGTACCACTTTACTCACGAAAACAAGTTATTTGGGTTTCTAACCGAGCTGACATGCTGCTTCTTTATATAATGCAATCTACTTATAAAGAAGGTGATTTGTTAACCCCTTTCCGTCGTAGACATAGTATGTTGAATTGGTATTCCCAGTCTATCATGTTAATTAGAAAACCTTATGCCTAAAAATGCTTTAAAGTGTCATCATTTGTTTTCTCCCAACCATTTTTTATCATTACATCGTTTTCCTGGCATGCTCAAGAAATTACCAGTGTGACTTGCCTTATCCAGCCATTGTCTGGACTCGCTGCTTAGTTTGGTTGCTAATGTAGTCAGTACCGGCTTGCATTGTAGTTCTCTTTAGTCCGAGCAATGGCTGGAACTAATTTTCACGGCTCAAAAGTAGTCCCAGCCACCGCTCCATGGAAGAACTAACACTGCTGCTTTCTGTTTGGTATATTTTTTGGTTTGTTAGTCTTTATATGAGGTTTAACTATTGTAGCTAAGAGAGAAACACGAGAAAGTAGCCATTACAGTCACTTGTTATATTGGGAAAACATCAAAAGCTTGTAATGTTTGTATTCACGAAACAAAATGATTATTTGGTAAATATATTTTCTTATGTCGTAGCAACGCACATGTATCTAGCTTTCTTATTCAACAAGAACGAGAAATACACTTCCAGATTTGACCTGGTTGAGGAGGAAATGTTGACATGTTTTTTGACTTGGTTTTCCTTGATTTCTTACAATTTTTCTTTCCATTTTCTTGAGTCTGTGTAGTTTATCCCATGTTAGCTGTTGTCAGTGTTCTAATCTGAATCATAGGGGGAGTTGAAGTAGATAGAATAACCATATATGTCCTACTACATGAAGCATTTTTCTGTTTGATAAGCTATGTTGTGCTGCATTACCACATCTCATATGAAAATTAATTCTGATATACCCGAAGTCCCCTACCATGGAGAAGGATATGCTGCTAAGAGATGGAGTTGGTAGTTATACTATTTACTAAAATACCAGTTTGTGGCTTCATACAAGTGTAGGCGCTAAAGCTCTTCAATATTTTTTCTGTTGAGATAAATAACCTAGCATGCATTTCTCCATTATGTTGATTTCCTTATTTTCCATGATATGCCGCACAAAGCTAGGAGACAACATTCTTGTAACCGATGGTGTATTGGTTATGCTGGTTTGCCAACAATTCTAGAATTTCCTCTCAAACAATGAATTTTTGAATTAGCAGTCGCTTTGAATGTTAAGCTACCGAATCATATGCTATTGAGTTGTCATTTATGCAAAAAATTCAAGTACTCAAGGAGAATGTTGAATTATTTCTTTAATTTGATATTCTCAATAATAGACACTATATGTTTGTGTACGTTTTTTGTAGCCACAAAAGCGTTATCTTTATATTGTGTTGAAAGAAACATTCGCATTGCACTATGCGTAAATAACAAGAAAAAATCATGTCATCATCTCTCACGATATGTGAAGATCATTCCATAGAGTTGCTAACATTAATAAAAGGTTTAAAGCAGTGGTATGGTGAGATGATAAACTTTTAAAGCAACGACAATGCTAAAACTAGGACAGA
Organism: Triticum dicoccoides; assembly: GCF_002162155.2. NCBI lineage: Eukaryota > Viridiplantae > Streptophyta > Magnoliopsida > Poales > Poaceae > Triticum > Triticum dicoccoides. Next base: position 484,780,769 of record NC_041388.1, read on the forward strand.
CAAAGAAAATGAAGGTAGATGCAAGGTGGGGAAGGGAGGTAGATGGTGCTTGTGTAAGGAAAGAGAAAGAAATCTTTATTTGACCCTTTCTTAAAATTCGGTTCCTTTTTTGGCCCAAAAAACTTCCTTCTTCCCTTTTTGACACTTAAATCCATTTTGTTCCCTACGTGACACTTTCATCCATTTTTTCATCTGACGGTGTTAACTATGATGTACAAAGACAATTTTACCCCTGATGGTAATATATGTCACCAAGAAATGAAAGAGAAGGAGCGTGAATATGAATGTATGAAAGTGTTGCGTGTTGGAGATTCCCTGTTCAAATATTCATATGCACCAGCGCCCAACCAGTCGCATTGCACAGCTCGATCTGCGAGAGCCCCGCACTCAGTTGCTCACGCAAGAATACGTACAAAGCTAGCACAAAAAGCATGCAAGCTAGCAGCTTGATTGATTTTGCTTGAACAGTGAACACACGTCTAGCCGGCACCTCACATGCATACGCGAACCAGTAAAAGCTAGCTCTTAATCGATATTTGATCAATTCGATCTCCGCGGAACACTATCGTAACTATCCTACGTATATACATGGTAGCGAGGAGATGGTTTTTTGGAACGATTCGATGGAGACATTTTCCTCGATGGAGGCGTGAGCTTGTGCAGCAAATTGAGGCGCGAACAATCTCATGGACATCACCCGTCGAGGTCTAAATTATCACCCACAACATTAATCTGCACAAATTTATACACTACAGTCTACAGTAGAGGCTGAATGGATAGTCATTATTCCACTCATCATATTATTATTAGTCCACCACATTTTTGTTTGATGATTAGTCATATAGTACTATTTTTTATTTATCCAACCACGACAAAATATATCACATTACCTCTTTGTTTGCATGTAAATAATTTGGTCACATACTACACTAGGGGTAAAAGTGTAATTTTATGTCAGACTTAACACCGTTACTAGCCAAATATGACGGAAGTGTCACATAGAGAACAAAATGAAGTTTAAGTGTCAAAAAGGGAAGAAAAAAGTTGATGGAAAATTTGGCCCTTTTTGACACTTAAATTATCTCTCCCGCTTCTTTCCTTGAGATAATTGGCAATTGTTGCTAGTATATGAATGAAAATCACATGGCTTTATGCTTGACATATAATTCTGAATCAGAACAACTGGGAGATACATGCGTTTTTGTTATTCCATTGCAAACACTCTACAATAATTGTACGATCCATGTGTTTGTATTATTCCATGGCAACGCACGGGTATCAAACTAGTATCTTGAAATTTAGTGAGGGATCATCTTATAATGCTACCGCCGTACTAAGCAAAATAAGATGCATAAAAGATAAACATCACATGCAATCAAAATATGTGACATGATATGGCCATCATCATCTTGTGCCTTTGATCTCCATCTCCAAAGCACCGTCATGATCTCCATCGTCATCTGCTTGACACCTTGATCTTCATCATAGCGTCGTTGTCGTCTCGCCAACTATTGCTTCCACAACTATCACTACCGCTTAGTGATAAAGTAAAGCAATCACATGGCGATTAAATTTCATACAATAAAGAGACAACCATAAGGCTCCTGCCAGTTGCCGATAACTGTTACAAAACATGATCATCTCATACAACAATTTATATCTCATCACGTCTTGACCATATCACATCACAACATGCCCTGCAAAAACAAGTTAGACGTCCTCTACTTTGGTTTTGCAAGTTTTACGTGGATGCTACGGGCTTCTAGAAAGAACCATTCTTACCTACGCATCAAAACCACAACGATTTTTCGCCAAGTGTGTTGTTTTAACCTTCAACAAGGACCGGACGTAGTCAAACTCGATTCAACTAAAGTTGGAGAAATAGACACCCGCCATCCACCTATGTGCAAAGCACGTCGGTAGAACTAGTCTCATGAACGCGGTCATGTAATGTTGGTCTGGGCCGCTTCATCCAACAATACAGCCGAATCAAAGTAAGACGTTGGTGGTAAGAAGTGTGACTATTATCGCCCACAACTCTTTGTGTTCTACTCGTGCATATCATCTACGCATAGACCTGGCTCGGATGCCACTGTTGGGAAACGTAGCATGCAATTTCAAAAAAATTCCTACGATCACGCAAGATCTATCTAGGAGATACATAGAAACAAGAGGGGAGAGTGTGTCCACCTACCCTCATAGACCGAAAGCAAAAGTGTTAGATTAACACGGTTGATGTAGTCAAACGTCTTCACGGTCCAATAGATCCAAGTACCAAACATACGGCACCTCGGAGTGTAGCACATGTTCAGCTTGATGATGTCCCTCGAACTCTTGATCCAACAGAGGGTCGAGGGAGACTTCCATCAGCATGACGGCATGGTGACGGTGATGGTGATGTGATCCGCGAAGGGCTTTGCCTAATCACTACGACGCTATGACCGGAGGAGTAAACTGTGGAGGGGGACACCGCACACGGCTAAGAGAAATCTTGGTGTTCTTTGGAGTGCCCCTTGCCCCATATATAAGGAGGAGGGGAGGAGGCCTGCCACAAGGGGCGCGCCAAGGAGAGGGGAGTTCTACCGGACGGGGAAAAGGGGAAGGAGAGGGAGTAGGAGAAGGAAAGGGGGGTGGGCCCCCTTCCCTAATCCAATTCGGCCTCCTCCCTTGTGGGGTGGGGGGGGGCGCACCAGCCCCTTGTGGGCTGATTATCCTCCCTCCTATGGCCCATATGGCCCATATCTTTCCCCGGGGATTCCGGTAACCCCTCCGGTACTCCGGTATGTACCCGATACACTCCGGAACCCTTCCGGTGTTCGAATACTACCGTCCAATATATCAATCTTTACCTGTTGACCATTTCGAGACTCCTCGTCATGTCTGTGATATCATCCAGGACTCTGAACAAACATCGGTCACAAAAACACATAACTCATAATACAAATCGTCATCGAACATTAAGCGTGCGGACCCTACGGGTTCAAGAACTATGTAGACATGATCGAGACACATCCCCGGTCAATAACCAATAGCGGAATCTAGATGCCCATATTGGTTCCTACATATTCTATGAAGATCTTTATCGGTCAAAACGCAATAACAACATACGTTATTCCCTTTGTCATCGGTATGTTACTTGCCCGAGATTCGATCGTCAGTATCATCATACCTAGTTCATTCTCGTTACCGGCAAGTCTCTTTACTCGTCATGTAATGCATCATCCCCCAACTAATTCATTAATCACATTGCTTGCAAGGCTTATAGTGATGTGCATTATCGAGAGGGCCCAGAGATACCTCTCCGATACTCGGAGTGACAAATCCTAATCTCGATCTATGCCAACCCAACAAACACCTTCGGAGACACCTGTAGAGCATCTTTATAATCACCCAGTTATGTTGTGATGTTTGATAGCACACAACGTGTTCCTCCGGTATTTGGGAGTTGCATAATCTCATAGTTAGAGGAATATGTATAAGTCATGAAGAAAGCAATAGCAATAAAACTTAACGATCATTATGCTAAGCTAATGGATGGGTCTTGTCCATCACATCATTATCTAATGATGTGATCCCATTCATCAAATGGCAACACATGTCTATGGTTAGGAAACTTAACCATCTTTGATTAACGAGCTAGTCAATTAGAGGCATAATAGGGACACTCTGTTTTGTCTATGTATTCACACATGTACTAAGTTTCCGGTTAATACAATTCTAGCATGAATAATAAACATTTATTAGGATATAAGGAAATATAAATAACAACTTTATTATTTCCTCTAGGGCATATTTCCTTCAGACAAAAGGGTCGCCAATATTTTGGCTACCCCGAGCAAGATCCAAACAGCCCCTTCTGACCCCACCCCTCCCAGCACATTCAAATCCCTCATTCACCGTGGAATTTTGCCATGTGTTGTTTTCATGGATATTTTGCTGTGTGAAAATAAATTTAAATATGAACGAATAATCGGTGTTCACGGTCTTCTACCGGGAGAAGGTTGGATGTCCTCATAGTACTCGTAGTGTAGACTACTAGGAGTAGTATAGTGGTAGGAGTAGTACTATAGCAATTTCCTTGGAGTCCGTGCTACAGCAAGCTACCCTAGGCTATGTTACTACTCCCTCCTTTCCGGTTTAGGCTCATATTCAAAATCTCTCCAACCAAGGTAGACGGTGAGTCATGGACTTAATTTTGTATTTTGTACAAGTACATAATTAGTACGCTCTTTTTATCAAAAAGTTATGTATACCGATGCATTAATTACAATGAATGCATGCATGACCACTAAATTTCCATGAACTTCTACATGCATTGGTGAGTTTTCTCTTGATACTTCTTGCATCAGGTGATTTAATGCACCTCGAAATCCAAACATGTGATGGTATGTCCTAGTACAATTGAGACCTATAAAATGGAAAAATGAAATTTTTTAGATGAGCCCTATCGGTGCAGCAAACCCTCGGTCTGTTGCCCAGACTGTGCACAGGCACGGGAACAGGATTGAGACACCAAGCCAAGTCAGAGTACAAGAGACTGCCACCTCTTGAGCTTGCATTGATTTTTCCCTTGAAGAGGAAAGGGTGATGCAGCAAAGGAGCGTAAGTATTTCCCTCAGTTTAGAGAACCAAGGTATCAATCCAGTAGGAGACTACGCAACAAGCCACCGAATACCTGCACAAACAAACACCAACTTGCAACCAACGTGACAAAGGGGTTGTCAATCCCTTCACAGTTATTCCCAACATGAGATATGATAGAGATGGATAAACGGTAAAGTAGTATTTTTGGTATTTTTGGTTTATGGAATGGAAAGTAAAAGATTGCAAAAGCAAGTAAATAGGAAATTAGAATTGTAGATCGGAAACTTATATGATGGAAAATAGACCCCGAGGCCATAGGTTTCACTCGTGGCTTCTCTCAAGATAGAGAATATTACGGTGGATGAACAAATTACCGCCGAGCAATTGATAGAAAGCGCAAAGTTATGATGATATCTAAGGCAATGATCATGAATATAGGCATCATGTCCGTGTCAAGTAGATCGAAACGATTCTGCATCTACTACTATTACTCCACACATCGACCGACTCCTGCCTGCATCTAGAGTATTAAGTTCATAAGAACAGAGTAACACATTAAGCAAGATGACATGATGTAGCGGGATTAACTCAAGCAATTGGACGAAAACCCCATCTTTTTATCCTCGATGGCAACAATACAACACGTGCCTTGCTGCCCCTACTGTCACTGGGAAAGGACACCACAAGATTGAACCCAAAGCTAAGCACTTCTCCCATTGCAAGAAAAACCAATCTAGTTGGCCAAACCAAATCAATAGTTCGGAGAGACTTGCAAAGATATCAAATCATTCAAATAAGAATTCAGAGGAGATTCAAATAATATTCATAGATAAGCTGATCATAAATCCACAATTCATCGGTTCTCAGCAAACACACCGCAAAAGAGTATTACATCGAATAGATCTCCAAGAACATCAAGGAGAACTTTGTATTGAGAATCAAAGAGAGAGAGAGAGAGAGAGAGAGAAGAAGCCATCTAGCTACTAGCTATGGACCCGTAGGTCTAAAGTAAACTACTCACGCTTCATCGGAGAGGCAATGGTGTTGATGTAGAAGCCCTCCATGATCGATTCCCCCTCCGGCAGGATGCTGGAAAAGGCCCCACGATGGGATCTCACGGGTACAGAAGGTTGTGGTAGTGGAAAAGTGGTTTCGTGGCTCCCCTGGATGTTTTTGCGGTATAGGAGTATATATAGGCGAAAGAATTAGGTCAGGGGAGCTACGAGGGGCCCACATGGCCGGGGGGCGTGCCCCACCCCCCTGGGCACGCCCTCCACCCTTGGGGCCACCTCGACGCTCCTCTGACTTGTGCTCCAAGTCTCCTGGGTGTCTTTTGGTCCAAGAAAAATCATCGAGAAAGTTTTATTCCATTTGGACTCTGTTTGGTATTCCTTTTCTGTGAAACTGTAAAACAAGGAAAAAAACAGAAACTGGCACTAGCACTGGGCTCTAGGTTAATAGGTTAGTCCCAAAAGTCGTATAAAATAGCATATTAATGCATATAAAATATCCAAAACAGATAATATATAGCATGGAACAATAAAAAATTATAGATACGTTGGAGACGTATCAAGTGTCGGATTTCGGGTTTCGGCAGACCCTTGAGGTTCGAACACTGGGGTGCGCACGGAGATTTCGCCTCCTACCTACCTGCACCCCTCCGCCTCGCTAAGACCTAAGCTATGGAAAGAATAACACGAGGGACACGAGGTTTATACTGGTTCGGGCCACCGTTGTGGTGTAATACCCTACTCCAGTGTGTGGTGTGGTGGATTGCCTCTTGGGCTGATGATGATGAACAATACAAGGAAGAATAGCCTCGCGAGGGTCTGTTCTTGGCTGGGGGGATGAACCGCTGGGAGGAGTTCATTTCACCCTTCTCTCTCTCTCTCTCTCTCTCTCTCTCTCTCTCTCTCTCTCTCTCTCTCTCTCTCTCTTTGATCCCTTGATCCTTCGATTGATCGATCGATCCATCTCCCCTCCTTTTGGGTGGCTGGTCCTATTTATAGAGGCCCTGGTCCTCTTCCCAAATATCAACCGGGAAGGGAGCCAACAATGGCGGGCTAATTTGAAAGGGGACAGCTTGTACCAGCTATCCTGACAAAAGTATTCTTCGCCTGCACAAAGCTCTGGTGATGACGTCGTCTTGGGCTCCATGATGACCTCCGTCTCGCAGTCCTCCCGGTCTTGGTCTTGTTGCACCGAAATGGCAACCTTTGCCTGATGCCTCGGTACTCCGCGGCTGCGCTTGCCCCCTTTGCACCAAAGAGGAAAGGAGGACACTGCGCGGGCTGGCACCCGCCTGGCGCCCTTGGTCATCATGGCTTGCGTCACGGGCACCTCGTGAGGTACCCCGCCTTGGTCTCTCCGCCTCCTCGTGAGCCAGCCTGATGAGGCCGTGCCTGAGGAAGCTCCGCGTCGTCTGCCCCGCGAGGCTTGGCCCCTCGCGAGGGTCTTGGGTTTGTGTTGGTGAAGATGGGCCGCGCTGGGCCCCTCTTTGAGCCATGCCGCAGGCCGCAGGCAGGCAAGTCTGGGGACCCCGTTCCCAGAACACCAACGTCAAGCATCCCCGAGCTTAATTCCTACTCGTCCTCGAGTAGGTAAATGATAAAAACAGAATTTTTGATGTGGAATGCTACCTGTCGGTGTCAAAACCGGCGGATCTCGGGTAGGGGGTCCCGAACTGTGCGTCTAGGCCGGATGGTAACAGGAAGCAGGGGACACGATGTTTTACCCAGGTTCGGGCCCTCTTGATGGAGGTAAAACCCTACGTCCTGCTTGATTAATATTGATGATATGGGTAGTACAAGAGTAGATCTACCACGAGATCGGAGAGGCTAAACCCAAGAAGCTAGCCTATGGTATAATTGTATGTTGTGATTGTTGTCCTACAGACTAAAATCCTTTGGTTTATATAGACACCAGAGAGGGTTAGGGTTACACAAGGTCGGTTACAAAGAAGGAGATATCCATATACGTATTGCCTAGCTTGCCTTCCACGCCAAGTAGAGTCCCATCCGGACACGAGACGATGTCTTCAATCTTGTATCTTCATAGTCTAACGGTCCGGCCAATGGAGATAGTCCGGCTGTCCGGAGACCCCCTAATACAGGACTCCCTTAGTAGCCCCTGAACCAGGCTTCAATGACGATGAGTCCGGCGCGCAGTTGTCTTCGGCATTGCAAGGCGGGTTCCTTCTCCAAATACATCACAGAAGAATTTGAATACGAGGATAGTGTCCGACCCTGCAAAATAAGTTCCACATTCCACCGTAGAGAGAATGATATTTTCGCAGATCTAATTTGCTGGCTTGTTTTGGCAACACTACGTTACGCCATGACCTGGTGATTATTCGAAGCGTTCCTTTTAACCAGCCCGCACATAACGAGAGGCAGTTTTTTCGACACATCTTGTCAAAGCAGAGATCGTGTCCCCTTATCATGGGATTCTCATCAATACGGGCGTGGGTAACCCAACCGCGCCATCAATTGCGGCGCTTGGGGGATAAGCGAGTTTTACCAGGCAAGTGGGGACTCTTAGTTTTGTCCGCCCATATAAAGGGATAAGGATTCACCTTTCTATCCACACCTTCTTCCTCCTCTGCTCATCTGCTCCCGCACACTCGAGCTCTAGCGCCCAAGTCCTCACTTCCATCTCAACCTTCTCCAACCATGTCCGGAGCGGGAGGCAAGTGGATGGTCTCCTCCGTCACGGAGGGAGACGTCAAGAAATTGAGGAGAGACGGATACCTTCCTGACGACATCGCGCACCGGCTCCCAGATGAGGGGTAGCTCATCCCCACCCCCAGGCCCCATGAGAGGGTGGTATTCCTCACCCATTTCCTCTGCGGACTAGGATTCCCTCTCATCCCTTCGTCCGGGGGCTCATGTTTTATTACGGCCTGGATTTCCACGATCTGGCCCCGAACTTCATCCCCGTTCCCAGAACGCCGACAGTAGCCCCCGGGCCCAAGGCGCGCCCGGACTTGGCCGTGCAGGAAGGCGGAAGGGCAAGAGCGAAGCGCCGCGGGCCCTAACAGCCTGCGGCCTTGGGCGCCGCATGGCAGTTGATTGGACGTGGGCGCCTCCACTTCCCCATGGCACCTCAGCAACTTCACAGACTGGACAAGTCCCTGCATGCAAAGTGGGTCATGATTACCTGCAATCGTGGAGGTCAGCGGTTGGCCTTTGCCGGCCATAAGTATGGAACAGCGCGCGCCCTTCCAGTCCATCCCTCCTCGCTTCTCCTTCTTCCCGGTCCTTGCTCCGTCTTGCTGCAATGGCTCTAATCCGCCGGTTCTCGACGGCAGAGAAGGGAAAGGCTCCCCGAGAGGAACCAGACCCGCTCCCGCCGAAGAAACGGCTCGTCCTCCGTGGCCCGAACGAGGGGGCCCATCAGGTGGTGCCGAGGCCTTGGTGCGAGCGGGCGCCGACAGGGTTCTCGCTTCCCTTGTACGCCCACATAGAGGGCCCTGAAGGAGCTGATGCTGATCGCCACGGGTGGCGCCGCCGTCGGCGCCGACGAGTCACGAAGGTGTGGGTCGTCCCCCCTGGGGTCCAGACCGAGGGCTCCTCCCGAGAGTTCGTGCTCCACGTCGCCATGCCTCCTCAGTCTTGGATTCGCCTTCCTCTCTTCTTCGCCTCCATCATCCCGCAGGGAGAACTCCTGGAGTTTTGGCTGCAGCACGCCGACTGCAGCACCCTCGCGACCGAGGCAGAGGTCGCGGTCGTTGCCCCCGACGAGGTCTTCATGACTCAGGGCTGGAGCGAGATCGCCCGGATTTGCAGGACAAGAGGCGTCCTCGCGATCCACTTGGAGTACGACGGTGCTTCGGTGATGTTCTTCAAGGTCTTTGATGTGAGCGGGCGCCGGCTGGAGTGCTGCCCCGAGGGAGGTGGCCAGGACCCTGCCGCGACGAGGACTGGGCCCGCCAACCGCTCCCTTGGCGGCTCCGCAGGCGGTGGAGGCGTCGAAGGTTCCAGCGACTCCGGCGAGCTCTTCGCGACTCCAAAGACGAGCGACGACAGCTACGAGCCCCCGAGCTGGCGCCGCTCCTGGAGCAGGGCGGGCTCGTCAGGCCGCCGCCGACTCTGATCTGGATGGGGTTGGCGTCGGTGCTTGACGGCCCACTGTTGATGATGGCGTCTTTTGCAGGGACACGCGTAGTTTGTGTCCCTTTAGGATCTGTTCCCTGCGAGGAATCAAAGACGCGTCCCGTGGGGGTTTGTAAGGTGTCTGTGATCCTGTTTTGTTAATATAACCCTTGTCGTAGAATTGTGCGAGTTGCTCATTCCATTTTAGCTTAGTCCTCCCTTTCAAACCTCACGAGGGCTTGGTGCTCTGCGCCGACAGGTCCCAGTCCCAAGGCGGCTTCAGCCGTCGCTGGTATGCCAGGTCGCGATGCCGTGGTCAAGGCCAGGAGGTGAGCGACCCGGAGTCTGGTAAGAGCCCCTGAGTCGCGATGCTCAGGAGGTCCCCTTTGGCGCTCAAGCAGCCTTTGTTCGGTGAGAAAGGAGAGCGGCGTCGCTAACATGGGATTGCATTAGGTGCGGGGATGATTCCACGGTAGCTGGCGCTTCCGGGCGGTGACTTATCTCGAGAATCAGGGGCCGCTTTCTGGTGTGTCGCCGGGTCCATGCATCGGCAGGCATGAGGTTGCTTGGCGAGGTCCTCGCGTGTCCCTCCCCTCTCGCCTTTGCTCCCCTTTCTGCTCTACGTCCTCGGGTCCCGGCCCCCGAGCGAATCTCAGTCGTTGCTGGTATGCCAGGTCGCGATGCCGTGGACAAGGCCAGAGGGTGAGGGATGGAGAGCCAGTAGGAGCCCTGAGTCGCGATGCTCAGGCACCCCCCCTTTAACGTGCAAGCGGTTCGCGCGGACGAGAGCGAAGGAGACACCGCAAGGGCCTCTCCTGATGCAGCTCCTTCAGGAGGTCCTGTAGGTCCATCATAGAAAAAAACAAGGGGGTTGCCATGACTATTGACAGTCAGCCATTGGTTGCTTCCGAGGGGTAATGAGGCACTGAAGGCTTTGATGAGGTGGCGCCATGCGGGGCTGCCGCGGCCAGAGCTCAGCCATTCAGGTTTGTCGGTGTTGCAGGGACAGACCCATGCGCAAGCATCGTGCCGTTTAGGAGTAGTTCCGTCAGTTGAGCGGGCAACTAGGTCAAGCACATTAGTCGTGGAAGAGTGGATTCATTTAAATAGAAGCTGGGAAGGCGGACATCACTGGGTCTGGCCCGAGCGACTTGGGGATCATGCAGCCCGAGGGGCGCCCCCAACAAGGTAAGCTAACAACATGAAATAAAAAGGGATACACACCGCAGGGACGGATCCACGCGGCCTGGGAATAATGCAGCCCTGGGAGGGCGCTCCCAGCTGGAAATGAAACTCGAAAGATGTCACCTAATGATGTTGAGGACGAAGGAGCGTTGGTGTAGCAGTCTCGATGGGCCACGGGAGCCGATCCTCATGAGCCCCCAGGCCCAGGGGCCTCGGGAAGCACCGGAGGCGCTGGCAGCTCCTCGCGGACCATCTCCATCCCCGCCAGGGCTGCGGAACGCCTGGCCTCTCGTGCCTCCGTGATGCCCCTCATGAGGCGCTGGTACGTGGCAGCCACGTTCGGCAAGCCGTAAGGCATGCGAACGTAGCTGTGGGGTGGGCCTCCGCAGCGCCCCACTCGCGAGGGCCAAAGGCGCTCCAGAGAGGCGACTCGGTTCAGCCCTGGTATGTCGATGCCGACGCGCAGCCCACCATCCTCGCCTGGATAGGGAGCCACTGCTGGTAGGCGGCATCCGCCTTTCATGACTCTTGACTCCTGTAGCTCCTGAATGGCCTTGGTGACGAACTCCTGAGGGTCTGGATCTCCTTGCCTTGCTCCTTCTTGAGGGAAACGTGCTTCGGAACACGCCTCCATGTGGTGCCCAAGCGCCTCCCTCGTGACCCTAGCTAGGTCGGTGGCCCTCCAGGGGAGAGCCCCCGAGCCCTGCCTGAGGAGGGCGCCGGGCGCGCTTTCCTATGCGATGGAAGGAGGTTCCCCCTGGGCAGGCGCGGGCCCAGAGGGGCCTGCCTCCTGAGTGGTCGGGCCGGACGATGTCTTCTTCTTCTTAGGGGCGGTCTCGGGAGGCCTCCTGCTTCCGCGATCTGGGTCTTCCAGTGATGCGGCCTGAAAGGCTCGTTCCAGGGAACACACCGCGTCCTTCTCTTCACAGGGCACCGTGATGACTCCGCCGCTTCCTGGCATCTTGAGGACGTTGTAGCCGTGGTGAGTTACGGCCATGAACTTGGGCAGCGCTGGGTACCCAAGGATGGCATTGTACGGCAGGAGAATGTGAGCGATGTCGAAGTCGATGAGCTCGGTGCGGTAGTTGTCGCGTGCCCCGAAGGTGACAGGGAGGCGGACCTGCCCAATCGGGACCGTGGAGCCGTCGGTGATACCGGAGAAAGGCTTGGTTGGCTGAAGCTGGCTATAGGGCACTTGGAGGTTGTTGAATGTTTCCACAGACAGGACGTTGAGCCCTGCCCCGCCATCGATGAGGGTCTTGGTGACCACCATGTTGCTGACGATTGGGGAACAAAGCATCGGGAGGACTCCGGCTGTAGCCGCACACTTGAGCTGATCTGCTGAGCTGAACGTGATGGCGCACGCTGACCACCTAAGAGGGCGCGTGGCTTCGAGCCTGGGGAGGACTGCGTTCACTTCGCGGGCGAACTGCCTGAAGATGCGTTGAGAAGCTGGGGCTTGTGCCTCGCCCAGGATGCAGGCGATCGCGCGCGGCTCCTGGAAGCCCCCAGCCCCCTCGTCCTGGTGGCGGTCCTCGTTTCTCCTTGGCTGCGGCGGCAGCAGTGGGAGGCCTGCGTTGCCTTGCGGGCGATCCTCGCGAGGCTGATCCCTCCAGTCTCCCTCGCGAGGCGGGTCTTGCCAGCGATCCTCGCGAGGTTGATCGCGCCACCCTTGGCGCGGGCCACGGTCTTCCCAGCGTCCTGCGTTCCTTCCTCCTCCTCGACCGTAGCCCCGGTCACCGTGGTCAGGGCGACGGCCGATCCTTCCTTCTCACACGGCTCGGAGCTCTTGACATTCGTTGGTGTTGTGGGTGTGGAGGTCGTGGTACACACAGTACCGGCTGCCCTTGGAAGGTTCGGGCTGATCTCTGCCCCGCTTGGTGTCTGGTTCTGCCGCGAGCACGACAGCCCCCTTGCGCTTCACATCCTTGGCCTTGGGCTTCTTCTCTTCTGGGTCTGCGGCAGGCAGCTCGAGGAGGGAGAGACGCCCTTCCTCGGCCCTGGCACACTTGGTTGCCAGGTTGAACAGCTCCAAGGAAGTGCACAGGTCTTCATGCATCGCCAGCTCCTCCTTCATCTTGACGTCACGCACGCCGTCGGAGAAGGCTGAGATGATGGCCTCCTCAGTCACCTTGGAAATCTTGAGGCACGCGTTGTTAAAGTGCTGGATGTACTTCTGCAGTGTCTCCCCGGGCTGTTGCTTGATGCGGTGCATGTCGCTCACGGCGGGTGGCTGGTCGCGAGTGCCTTGGAAGTTGGCGATGAAGCGGGTGCGCATCTCGTCCCAGGAGGAGGTTGTGCCTGGAGCCAGGTTCAGGAGCCAGGTGCGGGCCCCGTCCTTGAGCGCCATGGGGAACCAGTTCGCCATGACCTTCTCGTCTCCGTTGGCAGCTTCGATGCCCAGCTCGTAGAGTTGGAGGAACTCCGCAGGGTCAGCCGTGCCGTCGTAGTGAGGAGGCAGGTCTGGCTTGAACTTGCCGGGCCACGCGACGCTACGTAGCTCGGTGGTGAAGGCGCGGTAGCCTGCTGTGGCCACGGGAGGCCTTGGGTGACGGGGAGCTTGGTCTTGCATGTCTCCACGCGCTGCAGCTGGGAGCAGCGCGGGGTCTTGACGCGCGGGAGCAGGAGCATGGTCGCGACGTGCTGGAGCAGGGAGCGCCCGGGCAGCTTCTTGCGGGCGAGGGACTTCTTGACAGCTCTGCTCTTGCCGCGCTGGAACCTAACGGAGCGGGTTCCGCCCAGGGGCCATGCGCCTTGGAGCCATGGCACCTTCCTGAGGAGGAGGCAGCCGGGGCGCCACCGGAGCTTCATCGCCCGCGCGGGGCGGGGTGCGGTGCAGCGGAACGGACGGCGCAGGAGAGCCCCCTGCGACGCAGACGAGTTCAGCGACGTGGTCGAGCCATTCTTCGTAGACGTCATCGACGAGACAGTAGCACAGGAGCTCGTTTGCCATGATGAGTGCAGCCCGAGCCTCCATGGGCGCGCGGAGCACGCGGGACGAAGAACCAGCTGGGGTGAGCGAGGGAGTTGCGGTGCGGCCGTCTTGCCGCACGGACGGATGCTGAGACGATGCTTGCTGCTCGTCTCCCGCCGGGCCGGTGGCGGCGTTGATGGCAGGTGATGGGGAACGGCGAGGACACCCACCGACAGGGGCCGTATCGGTGACACGGGAAGCGAGAGCGGCACAGCGCTCGGCGCGGGCCCAACGAGCGTCAGACATGGGTGTGATGGTCGGAGGAGAACGGGGTGGTGGAAGACGAATCCCGGCGCACCACTACCTGGTGCGCCAAATGTCGGATTTCGGGTTCCGGTAGACCCTTGAGGTTCGAACACTAGGGTGCGCGCGGAGATTTCGCCTCCTACCTACCTGCACCCCTCCGCCTCGCTAAGGTCTAAGCTATGGAAAGAATAACACGAGGGACACGAGGTTTATACTGGTTCGGGCCACCGTTGTGGTGTAATACCCTACTCCAGTGTGTGGTGTGGTGGATTGCCTCTTGGGCTGATGATGATGAACAATACAAGGAAGAACAGCCTCGCGAGGGTCTGTTCTTGGCTGGGGGGATGAACCACTGGGAGGAGTTCAGTCACCCCTCTCTCTCTCTCTCCCTCTCTTTCTCTCTGATCCCTTGATCCTTCGATTGATCGATCGGTCCATCTCCCTCCTTTTGGGTGGCTGGTCCTATTTATAGAGGCCCTGGTCCTCTTCCCAAATATCGAGCGGGAAGGGAGCCAACAATGGCGGGCTAATTTGAAAGGGGGCAGCTTGTACCAGCTATCCTGACAAAAGTAGTCTTCGCCTGCACAAAGCTCTGGTGATGACGCCGTCTTGGGCTCCACGATGACCTCCGTCTCGCAGTCCTCCCGGTCTTGGTCTTGTTGCACCAAAATGGCAACCTTTGCCTGATGCCTCGGTACTCCGCGGCTGCGCTTGCCCCCTTTGCACCAAAGAGGAAAGGAGGACACTGCGCGGGCTGGCACCCGCCTGGCGCCCTTGGTCGTCATGGCTTGCGTCACGGGCACCTCGTGAGGTACCCCGCCTTGGTCTCTCCGCCTCCTCGTGAGCCATCCTGATGAGGCCGTGCCTGAGGAAGCTCTGCGTCGTCCGCCCCGCGAGGCTTGGCCCCTCGCGAGGGTCTTGGGTTTGTGTTGGTGAAGATGGGCCGCGCTGGGCCCCCCTTTGAGCCACGCCGCAGGCCGCAGGTAGGCAAGTCTGGGGACCCCGTTCCCAGAACGCCGACATCAAGCATCCCCGAGCTTAATTCCTACTCGTCCTCGAGTAGGTAAATGACAAAAACAGAATTTTTGATGTGGAATGCTACCTGTCGGTGTCAAAACCGGCGGATCTCGGGTAGGGGGTCCCGAACTGTGCATCTAGGCCGGATGGTAACAGGAAGCAGGGGACACGATGTTTTACCCAGGTTCGGGCCCTCTTGATGGAGGTCAACCCCTACGTCCTGCTTGATTAATATTGATGATATGGGTAGTACAAGAGTAGATCTACCACGAGATCGGAGAGGCTAAACCCTAGAAGCTAGCCTATGGTATGATTGTATGTTGTGATTGTTGTCCTACGGACTAAAATCCTTCGGTTTATATAGACACCGGAGAGGGTTAGGGTTACACAAGGTCGGTTACAAAGAAGGAGATATCCATATACGTATTGCCTAGCTTGCCTTCCACGCCAAGTAGAGTCCCATCCGGACATGAGACAATGTCTTCAATCTTGTATCTTCATAGTCTAACAGTCCGGCCAATGGAGATAGTCCGGCTGTCCGGAGACCCCCTAATACAGGACTCCCTCAGTAGCCCCTGAACCAGGCTTCAATGACGATGAGTCCGGCGCGCAGTTGTCTTTGGCATTGCAAGGCGGGTTCCTTGTCCGAATACATCACAGAAGAATTTGAATACGAGGATAGTGTCCGACCCTGCAAAATAAGTTCCACATTCCACCGTAGAGAGAATGATATTTTTGCAGATCTAATTTGCTGGCTTTTTTTGGCAACACGACGTTACGCCATGGCCTGGTGATTATTCGAACCGTTCCTTTTAACCAGCCCGCACATAACGCGAGGCAGTTTTTTCGACACGTCTTGTCAAAGCAGAGATCATGTCCCCTTATCACGGGATTCTCATCAATACGGGCGTGGGTAACCCAACCGCGCCATCAATTGCGGCGCTTGGGGGATAAGCGAGTTTTACCAGGCAAGTGGGGACGCTTAGTTTTGTCCGCCCATATAAAGGGATAAGGATTCACCTTTCTATCCACACCTTCTTCCTCCTCTGCTCATCTGCTCCCGCACACTCGAGCTCTAGCGCCCAAGTCCTCACTTCCATCTCAACCTTCTCCAACCATGTCCGGAGCAGGAGGCAAGTGGATGGCCTCCTCCGTCACGGAGGGAGACGTCAAGAAATTGAGGAGAGCCGGATACCTGCCTGACGACATCGCGCACCGGCTCCCAGATGAGGGGTAGCTCATCCCCACCCCCAGGCCCCATGAGAGGGTGGTATTCCTCACCCATTTCCTCCGCGGACTGGGATTCCCTCTCCATCCCTTCGTCCGGGGGCTCATGTTTTATTACGGCCTGGATTTCCATGATCTGGCCCCGAACTTCATGCTCAACATCTCGGCGTTTATCATCGTGTGCGAGGCCTTCCTCCGCATCAAGCCCCACTTTGGCTTATGGCTGAAGACCTTCAATGTCAAGCCGTAGGTGGTGGGCGGCCACCAGGCGGAGTGCGGAGGCGCCATGGTGGGCAAGATGCCCAACATAACATGGCTCGAGGGCTCCTTTGTGGAAACCATAAAGGGGTGGCAATCGGGGTGGTTCTATATCACCGAGCCACGCGACCCCGCATGGGTAGCGGCCCCCGAGTTCCGATCTGGCATCCCCATGCGGCTCACCTCCTGGAAAGAGAAGGGCATGTCCTAGGGTAACTCAAAAGAGCTGACCGGACTCCAGACATGTATTCAAAACATGGCGGACAAGAAGCTCAAGCTCGTCAACATAGTCCAGGTTATGCTCGTCCGCCAGATACTCCCGTGCCAACAACGGGAGTTCACCTTGTGGGAGTTCAACCCGACGCAACACCGAACTCTGAACAGGCTCTTCGACACGACTCATGAAGATGCCTGGAGGGTGTTGTTCAAGAGCGCCGAGGTCCCTCCCCCCATTACTGAGGATCGCGGATTCAGCGCGAAGCGCCAAGCCAATGCGGTAAGCTGTTTTACCTTTCACAGGATACTTGTTTTTATATAGATTGACTCTATGCGGGATCTAAACTCCCGTGCCTTTGACAAGACTGGCAGAAGATGGCCGGACAGATCGACTATCCGGCTCCTTTGCCCGAAGGCCCCGCAGACGCCCTTCTGACGAAGATGTTGACTCCGGCCCCTTATAAGGTGTCGGAGAAGACCAAGAAGGCCCAGGGAGCTCGAAAGAGTTCCCGACGCCAGGCATCGTCGGACTCACCGTCCGATGACTCTGCGGCGCCCTCTTCCCCTGAAGATGAGGAAGAGGAAGAAGAAGCTCCCCCACCGACTGGGGGAGACAAGAAAAGGAAGGCCGCCCCAACTGGGGAGGCCGGGGGGTCCAAGAAGGGAAGGACTCTCCTTCCGGACAGCTCCACCACCGCCGACGAAAGCGAAGACGAGTGGTTGCCCAGGGCCAAGCCCCCGGGGAGATCGTAAGTATTCGGGTACCAAAGTTACCCATAGGATTCCTTTGTCGCACTACTTTTCCTAACGCCGAACTCAATTGTGTAGGCCGCCCCGAGCCAATATCGAGGTATCATCGGACGGCTCCTTGGGCTCTTCGGACATGGATAGCGATCCAGTCCCGACCGCCACCTCCCCTCATCCAGCCGACGACGCCGAGGTGTTGTATCAAGAGGCACCGGATCGAGGGGGGACAGTCCCGGAGGCGCCTCAAGGCGACCTTTCGGACTCCTGGAGCCGAGGGGACGGGGTCCCCGAGAGCTCCGAGTTCGGCCCTCAGCCGAACACCGCGTCGGATCCTCCAACGGTTCCGGACTCGGGTAGGCGGTCCCCTTCTAAGAGGGGAAAAACGCCAGTGCCGGTGACCTCTGCCCATCCAGAGGCACCGGACAGCCTACTGGAAGCGCTTCGCAGCGCTTCCATCGACGAGGAGCACCGCACCATCATGAGTGCGGTGATCCAGAAGGTTCAGTCCGCCAAGAGTGGATTGACTGAAGCCTGTGCCAGCCTTCTAACAGGCTTCGAGGTAAGTGTGTTAAAATGTAGTAGAAGTATTACCGCATAGACAGTAGCCCCTGATGCTTTGTTCGGTGTTCACGAAGAAAAGCCGAACAGAGGATCAAATAATATCGCAGGAGTCTAATATAAGTATGTCAATATGCATATGCAGGCTTCGCTGCTGGCGTCCGCCGCACTAACTGCGGAGGTCGTCGTACTGAAGCAGGACCTTGATGGGTCCAAGAAAGAGCTCGGCCTTGCCAAGAGGCAGCTCGAGGAGAACGAGGGTAAGTAATACCCCGTCTATAGATATGTATATATATAAAAGGACGCGATTGCAAAATGATAGGATCATTGTATATTTTGCCAGGGGCCACGACCGAGGTGGCGACCCTGAAGCAAGCTCTAACCAAGGCCGAAGATACAGCGGCCAAGGAGCGCACCGAGCGAGAGAGGCACGAGGCTCGGGTGGGCGAGGTGCAGCAAGAGCTCCAGGCTCTCGTGACGAAGCACGAGGCGTTGGAGCTTGACTTGAAGACGCGAGAGTCTGAGCTTGCCGTGGCCCGTGAGAGCGTGAAGAGTGCCAAGGCCGAGGACCAGAAGGCCCTTCAGGAGATCGACGCGATGAAGAAGATAGCGGCGGGTAAGGCTTTCTATATGCAAAGCAAGCATGTAAAAGTGAATTACCGATTACTTACCCGAATCCGGAGCTCTTCAGGAACATTCGTAGATTTTCCCCGCAGTGTGTCCAATGCCGCACAATTTTACCAGGCCGAGGACAGAAGCTCGACGGAGAAGCTGTTCTGGTCTCAGTATGCTAAGGCCAAACATCCGGTGCCAATGAGCGACCAGCTGAAGCAGATGGTCGAGCTACATAAGGCGACCGATCATGCCATGAAGGGCTTCATAGTTCGGTTCTGGCCTGGCGACGCCCTTCCGAACAGCTTCTTCGGCCTGGTGAGGCGGCTTGTGGATGCCTGCCCATGGCTGGAGGTCGTCAAGCAATCCGTCTGCATTGAAGGTGCACGCCGGGCTTTCGCCCGTGTAAAAATGCAGTGGGTCAAGCTAGACGCCGTGAAGATTATCAAGGAGGGGCCGCCGGAGGGCAAGGAGCACTGCCACCCCGAGATGTACTACGAGGGTGTTCTGCCGGGTGCCCGTCTTATCGCGGATGAGTGTTCACAAAATGTAATATTTGAATGAGACTTGCTCGTTTTGTCCTGTATGTATGAAAACTTGTATCATATTCGCTATGCAACGCTTGTTAGAATTTAAAATATTACCTTCTATTTGGTTGTTTATCCAATCTGAGAGATGGCTAGTCCTCGGCTTCTGCCCCCATGCCACGAGTGCTGGGGTGTTCGAGATAAACCTGAGCACTTTTGTTCCCATATTTGGGTCTTTCGAGGGAGGTGCTCAGCACAACGAACAAGGCAACTGGACTAATAATGCTTTATCACTCTCACTTAACCATAGAATTCTATAATTTTAAATTTCGGCGAAGCCCCTGGTATTCGGAAGGCCGAATTCGGGCGCGATACACGCCTGTAAGCCGGACAGAGCTGGCCGCTCGCCCTAAGCGGCATAAGTCTTTAGGGACTCAAAAAACCTCGCCGAACAGCGACCAGTCTCTCGCCTTATCATGAAAGTCAGTTTTAGGTTTCTCTACTGAGGTGCTCAGCCCGGCAGAACTGGGGCACAATCGCAGTAGTTCTCCTAGCGCTACCTTAGCAGATAGAGCGGAACATAAGGTACCAAAACATAGGAGCCGGGCAAACCCAACATTTGACCAAAGACATGATTCGAAGCTGATGCATATAATGCTATAAGTTTGGGGTGCCGCACTTGTGAAAGTGTTCGGACTTTTCACACCGCATTGTGGGGTATGTGAGCCCCTGGTGTGTTGGCCGTACCAGAGTGTATGGTTGCAAAGTGTCATTAATGAACACACACACACACACACACACACACACACATATATATATATATATACATGTATAACAAGAATGCAATAATAGTTATAATGTCATGCATTGTTTATTGAAAAATTGCGTTAAAGCAGAGTGATACAGATAGTGCGATAAGCAAAAGAGTAGGACTATGTCCCTTCCAAGGGCGAGCTGAGGAATGATATAAAATATGTAATCAACCTGGGAATTCCGTTGTATAACGTAGCTGTCTGCCTCCTTGGTTGCTATATCATGTGTTCGGCAATAGAGCTGCCGGACCGTGTTTCCAGAGATTAAAGTCCTGAAAGAAAAAAGAA
>NC_041388.1:484801458-484837440 GCF_002162155.2 Triticum dicoccoides
TATGTACGCGCGGCACGAATATCGCCGTTGGGCTAGGATTGGGGTGCCGCCATATTGCTACGAGAGCTCAGATCGCGCCAGGCGGTCTATTTGCCGATTGCCCCGAGCGCGCTTCAAGGTGTCCGGGCTTTGAAATGCCGAACTGGTAGATTGCCTTGAGAGGCTGCTTCGCACTTCTGCTGCGAGGGCTGCGGTGTGCTCCTCTGTTCGGAGAGAGCGCTCTGTGTTTCCATTGACTGTAATAACTCCGCGAGGTCCTGGCATCTTGAGCTTGAGGTATGCATAATGCGGTACCGCATTGAATCTAGCAAATATGGTTCGTCCGAGCAGCGCGTGATAACCACTGCGGAACGGGACTATATCGAAGATTAAGTCTTCGCTTCGGAAGTTATCTGGGGATCCGAAGACCACTTCCAGTGTAATGGAGCCTGTGCAATGGGCCTCTACGCCTGGAATGACGCCCTTAAAGGTCGTTTTTGTGGGTTTGATCCTTGAGGGGTCTATACCCATTTTGTGCATTGTGTCCTGATAAAGCAGGTTCAGGCTGTTGCTGCCGTCCATAAGGACTCGAGTGAGGTGAAATCCGTCGATGATTGGGTCTAGGACCAGTGCGGCGAATCCGCCATGACGGATACTAGTGGGGTGGTCCCTGCGATTGAAGGTGATCAGACAGGAGGACCAAGGGTTGAACTTTGGGGCGACTGGCTCCAACGCATATACGTCCCTGAGCGCACGCTTCCACTCCCTCTTGGGGATGTGGGTTGCGTATATCATGTTCACCGTCCGCACTTGCGGGGGAAACCTCTTCTGTCCTCCGGTGTGCGGCTGCCGGGGTTCTTCCTCGTCATCGCTATGCGGCCCCTTGTCCTTGTTTTCGGCAATTAACTTGCCGGCCTGCTTGAACACCCAACAATCCCTATTGGTGTGATTGGCTGGCTTGTCTGGGGTGCCGTGTATTTGACACGAGCCATCGAGTATACGGTCCAGGCTGGAGGGACCCGGCGTACTTTGTTTGAATGGCTTTTTCCGCTGACCGGGTTTAGAGCCTTTGAATCCGGCATTGACTGCCGTATCCTCAGTATTTTCGCTATTAATGCGGCGCTTATGCTTGTTGCGACGTGACCTACTATTGCCGTCCTTGGTATCTGAGGTACCATGGTTCTTTGATATGTTATTACTGCGAGCCAGCCAGCTATCTTCTCTCGCACAAAAGCGGGTCATGAGCATCGTGAGAGCCGCCATAGATTTCGGCTTTTCCTGACCAAGGTGCCGGGCTAGCCACTCGTCTCAGATGTTGTGCTTGAAAGCCGCTAAGGCCTCCACATCCGGACAATCGACGATTTGATTTTTCTTTCTAAGGAACCGAGTCCAGAATTGCCTGGCCGACTCTTCTGGCTGCTGAATTATGTGGCTTAGATCATCGGCGTCTGGTGGTCGCACATAAGTGCCCTGAAAGTTGTCGAGGAATGCGACTTCCAGATCTTCCCAACAGCTAATGGAGTCCGCT
This sequence comes from Triticum dicoccoides, assembly GCF_002162155.2. Classification (NCBI taxonomy): domain Eukaryota; kingdom Viridiplantae; phylum Streptophyta; class Magnoliopsida; order Poales; family Poaceae; genus Triticum; species Triticum dicoccoides. The sequence goes on from NC_041388.1 coordinate 484,802,966, forward strand.
GGCAAGCTATTAAGCCAATGCCGCGCTGGTCCTTTGAGCTTTAGTGGGAGGTATTTGATGGCATGTAAGTCATCACTGCGGGCCATGTGGATGTAGAGGAGGAAGTCCTCAATCCATACTGCGGGATCTGTTGTGCCGTCGTATGATTCAATGTTTACAGGTTTGAAACCTTCTGGGAATTGATGATCCATTACTTCGTCTGTGAAGCATAAGGGGTGTGCGGCGCCTCTGTATTGGGCTATATCGCGACGCAGCTCGAATGGGTCTTGCCCGCTGTGTTCGGCCCGGCCGGATTTGCTTTTACTGTATCAAGCGTGATGTTTACCGTCTCGCAGAGTGGTGCACCCTCGTGATCCGTAGATCGATCTTGAATGCTTTGCTTTGTCCTCCAATATGTCTCGCAGGTCTGGCGTATCTCCCCATGCCTTTTTATTTGAATGGCGCTGGGGTGGAGGCGGAGCTTTTGGCTGGAATGTCTCTCTATCGCGGCCATGAGGTGGCCGATCAGCCATATCGTACGCTTGTTCCTCCAGTCGGGGTAGTAACCTGCGCCTTGGGTAACTCTTGGAGGGGCGCTCGAGTTTATAGTTCTCGGCTGCGAGGACTTCAGTCCATTTGTCGGCTAGCAGATCTTGATCAGCTTGAAGCTGATGCTACTTTTTCTTCAGGCTATTTGCTGTGGCCATAAGCCGGCGCTTGAAGTGCTCTTGTTCGATGGGATCCTCTGGGACGGTGAATTCATCGTCACCGAGGCTTGCCTCATCTTCGGAGGGGGCATGTAATTGTCATCCTCCTCCTCTCCGCCAGCCGCTCTCTCGGGAGAGTTGGCTCCTTCATCCTCCTGCTCTAAACTTGCTGGAGGGGATTGTTGTTGTCTTCGGCGCTATCCGGAGTGTTATTATCTCCTGTGCCGGTATCACCACTTTTGCTTTGGCGGGACTTAGAGCGGCGCCGCTGACGTCGGCGCTTGGGTTGCTTCTTGGAGGGGTCATCCTCTGCTATCTCGTCGCCATTGCCCTCGTTGGGTGTATCCACCATGTATATGTCATATGACGAGGTGGCTTTCCAGTGCCCTATAGGCGCTGGTTCGTGTTCGTCTCCTACATCGTCGTCCATACCGTCGATGTCTTCGGAGTCGACGTCGAGCATGTCGGTTAAATCATCGACAGTGGCTACGAAGTGGGTGGTGGGTGGGCATCGAATTTATTCGTCTTCCGCATCCCAGTCCTGGTGGCCATAATCTGGCCAGGGATCTCCTGACAAAGAGAGAGTCCTTAGTGAATTTAGAATGTCACCGAGGGGCGAGTGCTGAAAGATATCTGCGGCGGTGAATTCCATGATCGGCACCCAATCGGATTCAATTGGCAGGGGCGCGGACGGTTCGGAGTCCGGGAAAGAGTCCGACACCTTGGAGTCACGGGCTGCGCAGAGGTTTATGCTGGTATTTGGCTCGATAGCCGTCGAGACTGCAGCCCCTGAGGTGGTGTCTAGCCACCCGTCCTCGATTGGCGTAGTTTGCTCCGAGCTAAGGGTCGGAGCAGGTGCGGGCGCGGCCTCTGGGGTATTGTTCGGTGGCAGAGCTAGGTCATACCCATCGCGACAGTGGGGCGTGCCCGGCTGTGGCTCGAATCCGTCGAAGATCAAGTCTCCGCCGATGTCGGGCGTGTAGTTCAAACTTCCAAGTCTGACCTGATGGCCAGGGGCATAGCTTTCAATCTGCTCCAGATGGCCAAGCGAATTAGCCCGCAGTACAAAGCCGTCGAATACGAAGATCTGTCCGGGAAGAAAAGTCTCACCCTGGACCGCATCGCTATTGATGATAATAGGAGCCATCAAGCCTAACGGCGACGACACAGAGGAACTCTCAACGAAAGCACCAATGTCGGTGTCAAAACCGGCGGATCTCAGGTAGGGAGTCCCGAACTGTGCGTCTAGGCCGGATGGTAACAGGAAGCAGGGGACACGATGTTTTACCCAGGTTCGGGTCCTCTTGATGGAGGTAAAACCCTACGTCCTGCTTGATTAATATTGATGATATGGGTAGTACAAGAGTAGATCTACCACGAGATCGGAGAGGCTAAACCCTAGAAGCTAGCCTATGGTATGATTGTATGTTTTGATTGTTGTCCTATGGACTAAAACCCTTCGGTTTATATAGACACCGGAGAGGGTTAGGGTTACACAAGGTCGGTTACAAAGAAGGAGATATCCATATACGTATTGCCTAGCTTGCCTTCCACGCCAAGTAGAGTCCCATCCGGACACGAGACGAAGTCTTCAATATTGTATCTTCATAGTTTAACAGTCCGGCCAATGGAGATAGTCCGGCTGTCCGGAGACCCCCTAATACAGGACTCCCTCACTACCTAACATATTTATCCATGTAATTCTCTTTATTGTGGCATGAATGTTCAGTTCCGTAGGATTCAAAACAAAAGTTTAATATTGGCATAAAAACAATAATACTTCAAGGATACTAGCAAAATAATTATGTCTTCTCAAAATAACATGGCCAAAGAAAGCTTATCCCTACAAAATCATATAGTCTAGCTATGCTCCATCTTCATCACACAACATATTTAAATCATACACAACCCCGATGACAAGCCAAACAATTGTTTCATACTTTTGACATTCTCAAACTTTTTCAACTTTCACGCAATACATGAGCGTGAGCCATGGATATAGCACTATAGGTGGAATAGACGGTGGTTGTGGAGAAGACAAAAAGAAGGAGGTAGCCTCACATCAACTAGGCGTACCAACGGGCTATGGAGATGCCCATTAATAGATATCAATGTGAGTGAGTAGGGATTTCCATGCAATGGATACACTAGAGTTATAAGTTTATGAAAGCTCAAAAAGAAACTAAGTGGGTGTGCATCCAACTCACTTGCTCACGAAGACCTAGGGCAATTTGAGGAAGCCCATCATTGGAATATACAAGCCAAGTTCTATAATTAAAAATTCCCACTAGTATATGAAAGTGATATCATAGGAGACTCTCTATCATGAAGATCATGGTGCTACTTTGAAGCACAAGTGTGGTAAAAAGGATAGTAACATTGTCCCTTCTCTCTTTTTCTCTCATTTTTTTATTTGGGCCTTCTCTCATTTTTTTTGCCTCTTTTATTTTATTTATTTTATTTTTCGTCCGGAGTGTCCTCCCTACTTGTGGGGGAATCATAGTCTCCATCATCCTTTCTTCACATGGGATAATGCTTTAATAATGAAGATCATCACACTTTTATTTACTTACAACTCAAGAATTACAACTCAATACTTAGAACAAAATATGACTCTATGTGAATGCCTCCGGCGGTGTACTGGGATGTGCAATGAATCAAGAGTGTCATGTATAAAAAATGATGAACGGTGGCTTTGCCACAAATACGATCTCAACTACATAATCATGCAAAGCAGTATGACAATGATGGAGCGTGTCATAATAAACGGAACGGTGGAAAGTTGCATGGCAATATATCTCAGAATGGCTATGGAAATGCCATAATAGGTAGGTATGGTGGCTGTTTTGAGGGAGGATATGTGGTGGCGGCGAAAGTTGTGCGGTACTAGAGAGGCTAGCAATGGCGGAAAGGTGAGAGTGTGTATAATCCATGGACTCAACATTAGTCATAAAGAACTCACATACTTATTGCAAAAATCTATTAGTCATAGAAACAAAGTACTACGCGCATGCTCCTAGGGGGATAGATTGGTAGAAAAAGACCATTGCTCGTCCCCGACCGCCACTCATAAGGAAGAAAATCAATAAATAAATCATGCTCCGACTTCATCACATAACGGTTCACCATATGTGCATGCTACGGGACTCACAAACTATAACACAAGTATTTCTCAAATTCACAACTACTTACTAGCATGACTCTAATACCACCATCTTCATATCTCAAAAAATCATAAGGAATCAAACTTCTCAAAGTATTCAATGCACTTTATATGAAAGTTTTTATTATATTCCTCTTGGATGCCTATCATATTAGGACTAATTTTATAACCAAAGAAAATTACCATGATGTTAACTCTCAAAATAATATAAGTGAAGTACGATAGTTCATCAATTTCTATAAAACCACCACCGTGCTCTAAAAAGATATAAGTGAAGCACTAGAGCAAATTTTGCCTAGCTCAAAGGATATAAGTGAAGCACATAGAGCATTCTAATAAATCATGATTCGTGCGTGTCTCTCTCAAAAGGTGTGTACATCAAGGATGATTGTGGAAAACTAAAAACCAAAGACTCAAATCATACAAGACGCTCCAAGCAAAACACATATCATGTGGTGAATAAAAATATAGCCTCAAGTAAAGTTACCGATAGATGAAGACGAAAGAGGGGATGCCTTCCTGGGGCATCCCCATGCTTAGGCTTTTTGACATCCTTGAATATTACCTTGGGGTGCCTTGGGCATCCCCAAGCTTAGGCTCTTTCCACTCCTTATTCCATAGTCCATCAAATCCTTACCCAAAACTTGAAAACTTCACAACACAAAACTCCAATAGAAAATCTCGCAAGCTCCGTTAGTATAAGAAAATAAATCACCACTTTTGGTACTGTTGTGAACTCATTCTTTATTTAGATTGGTGTAATATCTACTGTATTCCAACTTTTTCGTGGTTCATACCCCCCGATACTAGCCATAGATGCATCAAAATAAGCAAACAACACGCGAAAAATAGAATCTATCAAAAATGAAACAGTCTGTAGCAATCGGGATATTTCGAATACTTATGTAACTCCAAAAAATCTCATAAGTTAACAATTCCTAGATAATTTGTTTATTAATACTCTACAAAAAGAGTCAGTATTTTATCATGCTTCTGTAAAAAAAACTAATCCCCTAGGCACAAAAGTTTCTGTTTTTCAGCAGGATCAAATCAACTATCATCGTAAGCTATCCCAAAGGTCTTACTTGGAACAAACACTAATTAAAACAAAAAACCACATCTAACCAGAGGCTAGATGATTTATTTGTTGCAAAACAGCAAGGAAAAATATTGGGTTGTCTCCCAACAAGCACTTTTCTTTAAAGCCTTTTTAGCTAGGCATTGAGATTTCAATGATGCTCACATGAAAGGCAAGAATTGATGCACAAAGAGAGCATCATAAAACATGTGACAAACACACTTATGTATAACATACTTCCTATGCATAGGAATTTTATAAGCAAACATATTATCGAGGCAAGCAAAAACTAGCATTTGCAAGGAAGAAGAAAGAAACTATAGCAATTTCAACATGAAGAGAGGTAATTTAATATCATGAAAATTTCTACAACCATATTTTTCTCTCTCATAATAATTACTTGTAGGATCATAAGAAAATTCAACAATATAGCTATCACATAACATATTCTCAACATGATCCACATGCATGCGAAGTTGACACTCTTCCAAAATAGTGGGATTAACATTAGCTAAAGTCATGACCTCTCCAAACCCACTTTTATCAAAAAAAAATCATAAGATTGAACATTCTCCAAATATGTGGGATCTAAAGTTGAAAATCTTCCAAAACCACTTTTAATATTATTGCTAAAATTATTATCAATCTCATATTCATCATGGAGCCTAAATAAATTTTCAAGATCATAAGAAGAATCACCCTAATCATGATCATTGCAACAAGTAGTAGATATAGCAAAATTAGCATCCCCAAGCTTAGGGTTTTGCATATTATTAGCACAATTGACATTAATAGAATTTATAATAACATCATTTCAATCATGCTTTTCATTCAAGGCACTATCGTGAATCACTTCATAAATTTCTTCTTTCAACACTTCATCACAATTTTCAGATTCACGAATTTCAAGCAAAACCTCATAAAGATAATCTAGTGCACTCAAGTCACTAGCATTAGGTTCATCATTATTGGATCTTTTCAAAAGATTAGCAAGTGGATGCGGATCCATAAACTCTTAGCAAGCGAAGACGCAAGCGAAAAGAAGGCACATGGTTACAGAAGATCGAACGGAAGAGGGGCGAAGAAAAGGCGAATATTTTTTAAAATCATTTTAGAAGTGGGGAGAGGAAAATGAGAGGCGAATGGCGAATAATGTAATGCAAGGGATGAGAGTTTATGATGGGTACTTGGTATGTCTTGGCTTGGGGCAGATCTCCCTGGCAACGGCGCCAGAAATCCTTCTTGCTACCTGTTGATCTTGCATTGCTTTTTCCCTTGAAGAGGAAAGGGTGATGCAGCAAAGGAGCATAAGTATTTCCCTCAGTTTTGAGAACCAATGTATCAATCTAGTAGGATACTACGCAACAAGCCACCGAATACCTGCACAAACAAACACCAACTTGCAACCAACACGACAAAGGGGTTGTCAATCCCTTCATGGTTATTCGCAAAGTTATATCTGATAGAGATGGATAAATGGTAAAGTAATATTTTTTGTGTTTTTGGTTTATGGAACGAAAAGTAAAATATTGCAAAATAAAGTAAATAGGAAACTAGAATTGTAGATCAGAAACTTATATTATGGAAAATAGACCTAGGAGCCATAGGTTTCACTAGTGGCTTCTCTGAAGATAGAAAATATTACGGTGGGTGAACAAATTACTGCTGAGCAAGTGATAGAAAAGCGCAAAGTTATGACGATATCTAAGGCAATGATCATGAATATAGGCATCACGTCTGTGTCAAGTAGATCGAAACGATTCTACATCTACTACTATTACTCCACACATCGACCAACTCCTGCCTGCATCTAGAGTATTAAGTTCATAAGAACAGAGTAATGCATTAAGCAAGATGACATGATGTAGCGGGATTAACTCAAGCAATTTGACGAAAACCCCATCTTTTTATCCTCGATGGCAACAATACAATACGTGCCTTGCTGCCCCTACTGTCACTGGGAAAGGACACCACAAGATTGAACCCAAAGCTAAGCACTTCTCCCATTGCAAGAAAAACCAATCTAGTTGGCCCAACCAAATCGTTAGTTCGGAGAGACTTGCAAAGATATCAAATCATGCAAATAAGAATCCAGAGGAGATTCAAATAGTATTCATAGATAAGCTAATCATAAATCCACAATTCATTGGATCTCAGCAAACACACCGCAAAAGAGTATTACATCGAATAGATATCCAAGAACATCAAGGAGAACTTTGTATTGAGAATCAAAGAGAGAGAAGAAGCCATCTAGCTACTAGCTATGGACCCGTAGGTCTGAAGTAAACTACTCACGCTTCATCGGAGAGGCAATGGTGTTGATGTAGAAGCCCTCCATGATCGATTCCCCCTCTGTCAGGATGCCGGAAAAGGCCCCGAGATGGGATCTCACGGGTACAGAAGGTTGCGGTGGTGGAAAAGTGGTTTCGTGGCTCCCCTGGATGTTTTTGGGGCATAAGAGTATATATAGGCGAAAGAATTAGGTTAGGGGAGCTACGAGGGGCCCTTAAGGTCGGGGGGCGCCCTCCACCCTTGTGGCCTCCTTGAGGCTCCTATGACTTGCACTCATAGTCTCCTGGGTGTCTTTTGGTCCAAGAAAATCATCGAGAAAGTTTTATTCCGTTTGGTATTCCTTTTCCGCGAAACTCTAAAATAAGGAAAAAAAACTGGCACTGGGCTCTAGGTTAATAGGTTAGTCCCAAAAATCATATAAAGTAGCATATTAATGCATATAAAACATCCAAAACAGATAATATAATAGCATGGAAAAATCAAAAATTATAGATACGTTGGACACGTATCAGAGAGCAAGAGCTTTAAAGGACCAAAATGCAGACCAAGAGGACCAAGATCAAACCAGAGAAACAAGATGTCACCAGGAGAAAAGCCTCCCTTGCTGGGTAGGCGAGCTCGACAAGGACGAGGCCACCCCCAGAAGAAGATGTCCAAGACGTCCCGGCAGGGCCTGCCGGGATTTGAGAAGGCAAAACCACCTCACCCAACCACACCGCCACGACCCACGTCTTCAATCACTGTGGTGTCAAGCCGCGAAGTGACTAAGTGGCAGCCATTCGCCACATGGCAGCCTCTTTGTACAGGAAATGCATACAGATGACACCCGTCCTGCGACGTGTCAAGCAAGGAGGCGTGGGGCTAGCGAGATAGCCCAACAAGGCTTGTTGGGCACCCAACGACGTGACATTAAGTGGTGCATTTAATGCACCCTGTCAGCCTGCAGAGTTAGGTATGATAGCACTGTTTGCTATCTTATCAGTGCATAATGACTACTTTGCCATTGTGGTAACCCCTTTATCTATAAAAGGAGGCCATGGCAACCATAGAAAGGGTTAGAAGGTTGGATAACTCACACATCCATATGTGCGTAGTCACTGCCGCCCTTGCCGGGCAAGTGTACTACGTCCCACCACCTCTCTTCCACCATCAATACACCAGAGCAGGAGTAGCGTGTTACGCCTCATGCCGGCCCGAACCTGGGTAAAACTACCTGCGTGATCTCTGTCGGACCAGCAAGGGGCCCTCTAGTCCCATAGGTGGTCGTGGTTTCCCACGACATCTTTGGTGCCCCAGTGTAACACCCACAATGCGGCTATATCTCCCACGTGTCGGGGCACGACTTAGAGGCATAGCCGCATGGTAGACATGTCACAAGAGGGGTAATCTTTACACATCCCATGTACCGAATAAGAAAGGGATAAAGAGCTGGATTACAATCGCCACTTCACACAAATACAAATTAAACATACATCGTCCAGAAAACAATCAAAGGTCTGACTACGGAACCAAAATAAAAGAAGAAAACCCCAAATGCTAGATCCCCGATCGTCCCAACTGGGCTCCACTACTGATCAACTGGAAAAGAAACAAAACAACGATCAAGATCTTCATCGAGCTCCCACTTGAGCTCGGTTGTGTCATCTGCACTGGTATCATCTGCACCTGCAACTGTTTGGAAGTATCTCTGAGCCACGAGGACTCAGCAATCTCACACCCGCGAGATCAAGACTATTTAAGCTTATGGGTAGGAAAGGGTAGTGAGGTGGAGCTGCAGCAAGCACTAAGCATATATGGTGGCTAACATACGCAAATAAGAACGAGAAGAGAAGCAACGCAACGGTCGAGAAGCTAGAAGTGATCAAGAAGTGATCCTGAAGCTACTTACGTCCAAACATAACACAAGAACCGTGTTCACTTCCCGGACTCTGCCGAAAAGAGACCATCACGGCTACACACGCGGTTGATTCATTTTAATTAAGTTAAGTGTCAAGTTATCTACAACCAGATATTAACAAATTCCCATATGCCCATAACCGTGGGCACGGCTTTCGAAAGTTCAAACCCTGCAGGGGTGTCCCAACTTAGCCCATCACAAGCTCTCACGGTGAACGACGGATATTCCTTCTCCCGGGAAGACCCGATCAGTCTCGGAATCCCAGTTATAAGACATTTCGACAATGGTAAAACAAGACCAGCAAAGCCACCCGATGTGCCGACAATCCCGATAGGAGTCGCACGTATCTCGTTCTCAGGGCAACACCGGATGAGACAGGCTACGAGTAAAACCAGCCCTCGAGTTTCCCCAAGGTGGCCCCGCATGCGGCTCGGTTCGGACCAATACTTAGAGAAGCACTGCCCCCCCCCCCCCCCCGGGGGGGGGGGTAAAATAAAGATGACCCTCGGGTTGGCCGACCCGAGGGAAGGGTAAGTGGTGGTGAGGCAAATGGTAAAACCAAGGTTGGGCCTTGCTGGAGGAGTTTTTATTCAAAGTGAACTGTCAAGGGGTCCCCATAACACCCAACCGTGTAAGGAACACAAAATCAAGGAACATAACACTGGTATGACGGAAACTAGGGCGGCAAGAGTGGAACAAAACACCAGGCATAAGGCCGAGCCTTCCACCCTTTACCAAGTATAAAGATGCATTAATTAAATAAGAGATATTGTGATATCCCAACATATCCATGTTCCAACATGGAACAAACTTCATCTTCACCTGCAACTAACAATGCTATAAGAGGGGCTGAGCAAAAGCGGTAACATAGCCAAACAACGGTTTGCTAGGAAGGTGGGTTAGAGGCTTGACATGGCAATATGGGAGGCATGATATAGCAAGTGGTAGGTAACGCGGCATAGCAAAAGAGCGAACAACTAGCAAGCAAAGATAGAAGTGATTTTGAGGGTATGGCCATCTTGCCTGAGATCCCGCAAGGAAGAAGAACGAGTCCATGAAGAAGACAAACGGACGTAGTCGAACGGATCCTCACAACTCCGAAACGAAACCGAAGCTAACAAGAGAAGCAACCCAGTTGAAGCAAACAACATAGTAAACAACCACCACATAAACATGGCATGATGCACAACCAAATATGATGCATGTCCAGTTTAAAGAGGCATGGCATGGCAAAGTGCACTAGCAAAACTACAAGTTAAGTGGTGCTTAATATGCAATGAGTTGCATATTGACGAAACACCACAACAAGTTATTTAGTTCGATCTCTTTTATGTACCCAACAATATTAAATGTTGATTAACATGGCAAGGGGTGAAGCATATGAAAACTACCTATGTAGGCAAGTTTAAATGAGGCCGGAACAACAAACAACAAGTCCGGAAACTCCTCATGTGCATATTTTAGGTTTGGTACTGTTCTGCCCTAAACACAATTTTAGAGTTATCAAACATGCAAAGTGATGCCGGCATGTTAAACTAGGCATTTTTCTACTCCATTTACATATAAAGTTTATTAGGTTTGGAGCTACGATTATTAAGTTATGAATTAAAATATTTTAACATGGCATTTAAGAAAATTTAAACAAACAACAGTTTAAACATTTCAAACATGCATGAAAGTTGGATATTATTAAACTAGATGAAATTCTAAGCATTTCTCATATATAGTTCATTTTAAACCGATGCACGGTTGTGGAATTATTATATGCATGAACAACAATGGTTTTTTCTGCAAAACTGCGTTCTCTGGAAAAATAACTAAATTCACAAATCTGGAAAAAAAAAACTAAACAGGCCGAATCTGGCTGGCCCGGTAGAGAGAAGGGCTGCTGCTCACATGGGCCAAGCCCAGTCAGTGGAGAGGCTTGGGGGCAGGGAAGCGGCTTGGGCCGGCCTTGCTGGCGTGCCTAGCGCGGCCCACCCGAGCGCTTGGTCAACGCGCGACGACAGGTTCATCTCGTCGAGGCAGAGGTTGGCGGCGGCAAAGATCGGCGACGGGACGGTGTTCCAGCACGGCGGCACGGCGGGCTCTGGCCGGAACGGACGCGAAGCCGATGGATCCGGAGTGGAGGAGGCCGGATCTGGCTACGGTGGTACATTTTCGGCGACGGCGAGGACGGGAAGCTCCAAGCGGCGGCGATCCCTGGCGATGGGATCCTGTGGGGGAGAGAGATCGTGAGGGAGAGGGAGGAGAGGCAGGGAAGGAAGGAGGAGAGGCAGGGGCGGCGCGACCTGGCCAGAGGTCGTCGGCGGCGACCGGCACTGGAGATGGTCGCTGGCAGGGGCGGCGTGGAGGTGTGGTCGGACGGGAGGAGCTCGGGCTCTCCCGATCCTGAACAGGGACAGCGGCGCGGTGCGGGTGTCTCGAGCCCATATCGGCCTGGGACGGGCCACGGATGGGCTCCAGCGGGCCTGGCGTGGTGGGGGTTGGCTGAAGGCGACGTGGACGCGCGCGGTTGGCTGGGAACAGCTGAAGCGGCGGCGTTAGCGATTGTCGGCGTGCCAAGTGGCGGGAACACGGTGGCTGGCGCCGGAATTCGAGGAGAAGGTGGCTGGCGGCTGCGGGGATCCTGAGGGGAAGGCTAGAAGTAGGTGGAGGGGGTTTAGGGTTCCAAAAATGGCAAGGGGGATGTTTAAATAGGATAAGGGGGGTTAGGATTACGGTTTGGAGGGGTTTTGCTCCGTCTCGGAGCCGTTCGATCGCCATTGTACGGTCCGGAGTGGAGGGGGTAGATAGGTGGGCTAGATGGACTGTGAAGAAGGGCTTGGGCTGCGAGGAAAGAGGGGGAATGCAGCCCGGCGACTGTTTTTGGAGACCGAAAAAGTCCGACGATAGACCGACTATGATGTCGCTATAGTTTAACAGTTGGGCTATCAAGCGAGCTCTGAATGTGATGAAACTTGGCAGGAGGCCTACTGATAACAGAAAAACACCGCACGCCAACTTTCATCCCATTCCGAGAACATTTTTCGGCCACTTATAAAATAATATTTTGGACATGCCATGGGCGCATGCAAGTGTGTTTGGTCTTAGAACGGGTAACGGAAAGAACGAGGAGACCGGGACGGATGCAAGTTTTGAAAACATGCAGATGCAATGCACATGATGACATGGCAAGATGCAACACGCAAGAAAATGACAAGGTAACAACAACGAATAACCGGAAGACACCTGGCACAACTATCTCGGGGCGTTACAACACTCCACCACTACAAGAGGATCTCGTCCCAAGATCTAGGATGGCACCGGAGGGAAACGTAAGAGGAAGGGTAAAGGTAAAACTAAGTTGCTTCTTTGATAAACGAGTGAAACCAAAGAACCTTAAAAGGATAAACAATTTTGAGAAGAGAATACAACGGAGATGAATGGGGTTGGAAACACTCTGTTAGAAAGGAGGAACAAGGAACATTACGAGAACCTTGTAGGTTGAAAGAGAAAAGAAAAGGATTGCAATGGACAAGAAGTACATGCAAGCACTCCGGTAGAACGAGATGCGCAAGGAACGATAAAGATCAAAACGACAACACTCCAGTTAAAACAAGAAAGAGAAGGAAAAAGAATGATATAATTTGGACAGCACTCCGACTGAAAGGAGATGCAAGACTTGCTAAGATGAAAAAGGGCTTGAGGACATGACACAACACTCCAACTAAATGGATAAGCATGAAAAGAACACGATCCTCACAATTCGAGATGATGAGAGAAGAGAGCAACATCCCAATGCCTCCGGAAGAGAGAATAGGAGATAGATCATTGGAATGAAAGAATGGAGAAGAAAATGACAACTTCTGCCACAAATGAGCTTGGAAAACACCCTTACAAGAAGGTTATAACGGAGTTGTTGAAAAACCAACAACGAAAAGAACAAGCTTGTAGTGGGCTTATGGAGAACATCTCCAAAACTATGAGGTGAAAATTTCTGCCACTAACAAAAACAATAGATTGGAGTGATATCAACAAGGAGACAAGAAACTTATTTCACCAGGAGAATAAATGAAGAACTTGGGTCATTTATGAGCACCATAGATAGCAACAATCCTTAGGGAAGGCTTAAGGTGAAACATGACACAAGATAACTCCAACGAAGAGATTGATGGGTTTCAAAGGATCTCATGAACGAATTGAAAATGATGGGTATAAAATATGTCATTCCGGACAACTTGTCAATCATGAACACGAAGGAAAATTATCACCAATGACATAACACCACCTCAAAAGATGAGATATGAAAGAATTGCACTTCGGAATGCAAGATGAAGAATGCTTAAACTCCTCAAGACAAAACATGTATTGAGCACCATGTTTATTTTAGAGTATAGCTTGGCGGATCTTAACTCCGAGAGAAATCCTGAAGAACACTTGAAGAATGAAAGGAATCATTGACGAACCACCATGTAGAGCCTCCGTGAAGAACTCGGGTAATAAAAGAATGATCAAACGAAAGGAAAGTTGAAAATAACTCCGGGAGAAGCCTAGCAATGATTAAATGGAGCTTCGCGACGAGATAATGCGGAAAACTTGAAACTCCGGAAAAGAAAAGATGAAACAATTGAAACCGAGAATTTGATGAACCTCCGGAATAAGGAATTGAATTTACTCGATGAAACAAGAATAAGAATTACATTATGCTTATCCTTCACCAATTTAAATTGATGACAAGCAACGGATTTGGCATACTACTTATTCTCGTAGAAAGGATTAAGATAGATATAGCGCAAACTTGAGAAGGTCTTCTACGAACCACCGGTAGGATTGAAAGAACGAATGAATTGATATGATAATGAAGGAAGATAAATCTTTAACGAACCACCGTAAGGATTGAAAATGAACAAAGATACTTAAGTGAATCAAGAGGCAAGAGAACGAAGGGACCGCGAACTGATTAGAGGATACTTAAATGATGCACCGGTAAGATTTAGGAGAATGGGAGCTGAAAGTTGAGAATGAATAAACCCGCAATGATGGTCTTCGGAGAATCAAACTGAAAAGACTCTTGAATTGCTCCGGGTGGGTGAAAAGAATTCTCCCAATCGAAAACAATTATGAGAGGATGCCAACAAGCTAGAATCATGAATCTTGAAGAGAATGGAGCAAGATTGAGAGAAAAAATCTTCTTCGGTCTTCAAATCCGAGAATGACGACGAGAAACACCACCATGAATTATTGAGGCACTCCGGAATGAAAATTAGAAATGTTGAACCAACGATGAAAATAATTTGAAAACGATCTTGGAGAAGGCATTTGACTAATGATAATTCATTCTTACGTCAAACTTTGAAATGAATTTGAGAATAACTCCAGAAAAAGAAGAGTTAGGTAAGATCCTGGAAAAAGTCTTGTGGGTTAGGGCCCACTCAAAAGATACATCGTTAAACGATTACTTGAAAAGGAGATTGCACTGGTTTAATTAAATAGCTTGAATGAGGTAACAACCACGAAATAACTTGAATGGATTAAGAATGGAAACACGAATCTTCTGAGATATCTTCGGCACTTCGGAACAAATGAATAGCGAGAGGTGGATGATTAAGAGATGCACCGACATGAAAAAAAACATTTGAGATGAGGAAAAGATATGATCGGCAAAGCTTGACTTGAATCCACTGGAGAAGAAAGAGAACGAAGAATGATGAACTTGAAGCTTCCTTTAGCATCTTCTTGAGAATCATCGGATAAGAACATTGACGGAAAAGGATGCAAAAAACGTCCCATCAATAAAATGATACTTGATGAAGAAATCTAAGTCCTTGAAGAAAAAGGGTGGGAGGGCGGGAAAACAAAAGCAACTTGGGACGGATGAAACAAATAACGTTGAGAAGACTTTGAGTTGATCTTGCGGATGTTGTAAATGATCGGGTCCACTTGAAGAGAAACATGCCGGTTGAAAAAGAATTAACATGACAATCTCGATTATCATGAAGGATTAGTATTCACATAGAAATATGAGAATACCGCTTAGGAAAGGTATGGAATCCACATTTGACTTCGAAGCAACTCGAATACCACAACTCAAAACAAAAGCAAAGGATTGGCTTGCAGAATAAGCCGGAACAAACATATGATAGATCCCATATCGTATCATGTGTCTGTTGGAAGGATATCCCACGTGCTACTTGAATTCCCACTTATAAACTCCCGAAACTTTCTGGTTATGCAATAGGGTGTTGGGGATACAGGGGAAGCATAATATCTCACGCAACACTAGCAAATCCTACATCTAGTTGTATCCATCCTTCAACACATAACCAAGAAACCTTCAGAAATCGTTTACCTCAACCTTCGAAAAGAATCTGTTATACGAGTTATGGCAATACTCCCGAACTCGCGCCCCAGTACTGGGTGGCGTCGAGGTTATCTCACCAACAACTGCATAAAAGAGATTTTCGATGTCGGCGAACTCAGGTATTCCAGAACTGCAACGATAAAATTGTGACTACAACACCTCAAAGCTCAACTCCCCGGGACAGTGCCACAACCCCTAAATTTCAGGAGGTACCAAGAACAATGTTCTCGTCACAAAACCATCGGAACGATTCCAAGATACCCGCATGATCCTAAAAAAATCGTGAAATTTGAGGAGAGAAAAGTCAAAACTTCTACGTCAGGAGGCCTCACCAGAGCGATGAAGGGACTGGGGAGTAAAAACAATCCTACACTCCGATATATATAATCCTAAGACTTAAAACATTTTGTTCTAGACTCAACAATGTCAGCGATTCGATCAAGCAGGGGGATCCTAAGTTGGGGATGGCTCTGATACCAACTTGTAACACCCACAATGCGGCTATATCTCCCATGTCTCGGGGCACAACTTAGAGGCATAGCCGCATGGTAGGCATGTCGCAAGAGGGGTAATCTTTACACATCCCATGTACCGAATAAGAAAGGGATAAAGAGTTGGCTTAGAATTGCCACTTCACACAAATACAAAATTAAACATACATAATCCAGAAAACAATCAAAGGTCCGACTACGGAAACAAAATAAAAGAAGAAAACCCCAAATGCTAGATCCCTGATCGTCCCAACTGGGCTCCACTACTGATCAACCGGAAAAGAAACAAAACAACGATCAAGATCTTCATCGAGCTCCCACTTGAGCTCGGTTGCATCATCCGCACTGGTATCATCGGCACCTTCAACTATTTGGAAGTATCTGTGAGCCACGAGGACTCAGCAATCTCACACCCGCAAGATCAAGACTATTTAAGCTTATGGGTAGGAAAGGGTAGTGAGGTGGAGCTGCAACAAGCACTAAGCATATATGGTGGCTAACATACGCAAATAAGAGCGAGAAGAGAAGCAACGCAATGGTCGAGAAGCTAGAAATGATCAATAAGTGATCATGAAGCTACTTATGTCCAAACATAACACAAGAACCGTGTTCACTTCCCGAACTCCGCCGAAAAGAGACCATCACGGCTACACATGCAGTTGATTCATTTTAATTAAGTTAAGTGTCAAGTTATCTACAACTGGATAATAACAAATTCCCATCTGCCCATAACCACGGGCATGGCTTTCGAAAGTTCAAACCCGGCAGGGGTGTCCCAACTTAGCCCATCACAAGCTCTCACAGTCAATGAAGGATATTCCTTCTCCCGGGAAGACCCGGTCAGTCTCGGAATCCCAGTTACAAGACATTTCGACAATGGTAAAGCAAGACCAGCAAAGCCACCCGATGTGCTGACAATCCCGATAGGAGTCGCATGTATCTCTTTCTCAGGGCAACACCGGATGAGACAGGCTACAAGTAAAACCAGCCCTCGAGTTTCCCTGAGCTGGTCCCGCAGGCGGCTCGGTTCGGACCAACACTTAGAGAAGCACTGGCCAAGGGGGGGTTAAAATAAAGATGACCCTCGGGTTGGCCGACCCAAGGGAAGCGTAAGTGGTGGTGAGGCAAATGGTAAAACCAAGGTTGGGCCTTGCTGGAGGAGTTTTTATTCAAAGCGAATTGTCAAGGGGTCCTCATAACACCCAACCATGTAAGAACGCAAAATCAAGGAACATAACACTGGTATGACGGAAACTAGGGCGGCAAGAGTGGAACAAAACACCAGGCATAAGGCCGAGCCTTCCACCCTTTACCAAGTATAAAGATGCATTAATTAAATAAGAGATATTGTGATATCCCAACATATCCATGTTCCAACATGGAACAAACGTCATCTTCACCTACAACTAACAACGCTATAAGAGGGGCTGAGCAAAATCGGTAACATAGCCAAACAACGGTTTGCTAGGAAGGTTGGTTAGAGGCTTGACATGGCAATATGGGAGGCATGATATAGCAAGTGGTAGGTAACGCGGCATAGCAAAAGAGCGAACTACTAGCAAGCAAAGATACAAGTGATTTCAAGGGTATGGTCATCTTGCCTGAGATCCCACAAGGAAGAAGAACGAGTCCATGAAGAAGACAAACGGACGTAGTCAAACGGATCCTCACAACTCCGAAACGAAACCGAAGCTAACGAGAGAAGCAACCCGGAAAGAAGCAAACAACATAGTAAACAACCACCACATAAACCTGGCATGATGCACAACCAAGTATGATGCATGTCCGGTTTAAAGA
This sequence comes from Triticum dicoccoides, assembly GCF_002162155.2. Taxonomy (NCBI): domain Eukaryota; kingdom Viridiplantae; phylum Streptophyta; class Magnoliopsida; order Poales; family Poaceae; genus Triticum; species Triticum dicoccoides. Next base: position 484,820,713 of record NC_041388.1, read on the forward strand.
GGCATGGCATGGCAAAGTGCACAAGCAAAACTACAAGTTAAGTGGAGCTCAATATGCAACGAGTTGCATATTGACGAAACACCACAACAAGTTATTTAGTTTGATCTCGTTTATGTACCCAACAATATTAAATGTTGATTAACATGGCAAGGGGTGAAGCATATGAAAACTACCTATCTAGGCAAGTTTAAATGAGGCCGAAACAACAAACAACAAGTCCGGAAACTCCTCATGTGCATATTTTAGGTTTGGTACTGTTCTGCCATAAACACAATTTTAGAATTATCAAACATGCAAAGTGATGCCACCATGTTAAACTAGGCATTTTTCTACCCCATTTACATATAAAGTTTATTAGGTTTGGAGCTACAGTTATTAAGTTATGAATTGAAACATTTTAACATGGCATTTAAGCAAATTTAAACAAACATCAGTTTAAACATTTCAAACATGCATGAAAGTTGGATTTTAAACCGATGCACGGTTGTGGAATTATTATATGCATGAACTACAAGGGTTGTTCTGCAAAACTGCGTTCTCTGGAAAATAAATAATTCATAGATCTGGAAAAAACCTAAACAGGCCGAATCTGGCTGGCCCGATAGAGAGAAGGGCTGCTGCTCACATGGGCCAAGCCCAGTCGATGGAGAGGCTTGGGGGCAGGGAAGAGGCTTGGGCCGGCCTTGCTGGCGTGCCTGGTGCGGCCCACCCGAGCGCTGGGTCAACGCGCGACGACAGGATCATCTCATTGAGGCAGAGGCTGGCGGCGGCAAAGATCGGTGATGGGACGGCATTCCAGCGCAGCGGCACGGCGGGCTCTGGCCGGAACGGATGCGGAGCTGACGGATCCGGAGTGGAGGAGGATGGATCTGGCTCAGGGGGTCCATTTTCGGTGACGGCGAGGACAGGAAGCTCCGGGCGGCGGCGATCCCTGGCGATGGGATCCTGTGGGGGAGAGAGAGATCGTGAGGGAGAGGGAGGAGAGGCAGGGAAGGAAGGAGGAGAGGCAGGGGCGACGGAACCTAGCCGGAGGTCGGCGGCGGCGACCGGCACCGGAGATGGTCGCCGGCAGGGGCGACGTGGATGTGTGGTCGGACGGGAGGAGCTCGGGCTCTCCCGATCCTGAACAGGGACAGCGGCGCGGTGTGGGCGTCTTGGGCCCAGATCGGCCCGGGACGGGCCGCGGATGGGCTCCGGCAAGCCTGGCACGGTGGGGGTTGGCTGAAGGGCGACGTGGACGCGCGCGGTTGGCTGGGAACAGCTGAAGCGGCGGCGTTGGCGATTTGCGGCGCGCCAAGTGGCGGAAACTCGGTGGCTGGCGCCGGAATTCAAGGAGAAGGTGGCTGGCGGCTGCGGGGATCCCGAGGGGAGGGCTAGAAGTAGGTGGAGGGGGTTTAGGGTTCCAAAAACGGCAAGGGGGCTGTTTAAATAGGAAAAGGGGGGGTTAAGATTAGGGTTTGGAGGGGTTTTGCTCCGTCTCGAAGCCGTTCGATCGCCATTGGATGGTCCGGAGCGGAGGGGGTAGGTAGGTGGGCTAGATGGACCGTGAAGAAGGGCTTGGGCTGAGAGGAAAGAGGGGGAATGCATCCCGGTGACTGTTTCCGGAGACCGAAAACGCCCGACGATAGACCGAATATAATGTCATTATAGTTTAACGGTTGGGCTATCAAATGAGCTCCGAATGCGATGAAACTTGGCAGGCGGCCTACTGACAACAAAACAACACCGCATGCCAACTTTCATCCCATTCTGAGAACATTTTTTGGCCACTTATAAAATAATATTTTGGACGTGCCACGGGCGCGTGCAAGTGTGTTTGGGCTCAGAACGGGCAACGGAAAGAACGAGGAGACCAGGACAGATGCAAGTTTTGAAAACATGCAGATGCAATGCACATGATGACATGGCAAGATGCAACACGCAAGCAAATGACAAGGCAACAATAGTGAATAACTGGAAGACACTGGCGCAACTGTCTCGAGGCGTTACACCTAGGTAGGGGGATCGCTTGCGCGAACCTGAAGGCGTGTGTAGTGCGTCACCTTCATCACCGTCTTCACCTTCGATGGCGCCATCGACCAAAGAAGAAATCCGGTGCTTCGGCTCATCCATCCACCTCGAAGGCTCTGCCGCCCATAGCCTCTAATGCTGCAAGGGATACGGAGGCACGCGAGGACGTGGACGCTGCTGGGGGGACATGGTCAGAGCAGGCGGCACCGTCACCACTTCCCCCGCAGCCGACAAAGGAGCGAGAGATATCAGAGGATTACAACATCAGCAGCGCCTCAATGGCCACGCTCCAAAAAGTACGGGTGAGGGGGTCACTCCGTCCGCGCCGCTGCTCTCGCCGACGGGCACAGCCACAGCACCGACACTCGGTTCGGGGAGAATCGCCACCCTCTGGCCACCCCCACCACGGGAGCGACTGTAGCGCGTGCACATCCCCCGGGGCGGGTCGACCAAGTCGCTGCGCCCGATGGAGCCACTGGCCCTCGAGCGCCTTCACTGTACCACCCTGCCATCCAGGTGGCCACTTTGCAATAGCGGGGGCGCGGTGCTGGCGCCATCGGCACCGTCAGGAGCCGAGCGAAGGTGCGATCTACTTCATCGTCACCCATGGCCATGGCGCGGGCTCAGCTGCTGCTGAGGTTTTCACCAGCGGTCGAGCAGATGGACGAATGGCGTGCCACCATCCAAAGTCTGCTCGGTTTCACAGAGGCTGGGGGCTCACAACGAGCTGGCCCACCACGGCCTCCCCAAGCGACAACAACGACTCGTGTTGCTGGCCATACGGAAGGGGCCATCCCCATGATGCAGACCCCACTATGGCGTCTGGCGCGAGCGTAGCCGAATCAAGAACCAGACGACGTCTCGATGGCCTCTTCTGACCCACGAGCACGTCCAGGCCAATGGCGAGCTCCGGAGAATAGGCGGAGGGGGGACACACGCGTCATTGTTGAGCAACGCTACTACAGCCACCACCGGACTAATGGGTGCGATGGCCCCGACGTCGACGAGCCCGCGCTCCATATTCGTGGGTGCCTACCTTTCGAGGTTGGGTGCCCTGCCTTTACTCGAGAGCTACAACAAGTCTGTTGGCCATCCGTTCGCACATTCAAGCCAGAGATACCTAAGAAGTACGATGTGAGGCTGAACCCGGCAGAGTTTCTGAGCATCTACACCATCGCTGTTCAGGCTGCCGGGGGAAGAGATGAGAAGGTTTTTGCCAACTACTTCCCTTTGGCTCTCCAGTCCAATGTGAGGTCTTAGCTAATGCACCTGCCAGAGAACTCCATTTCGTCGTGGGCTGATCTATGCCATGAGTTCATTGGCGCCTTCACCGGCGGCCACGAAGAGCCAGGTAGGCCCAGCGACTTGTAGCTTCTCCAACAGAAGGAAGGAGAAACCCTCCGTAAGTATCTACAGATATTCAGCAAGGTTCATAGGAACATCCCAAACATCCACCCGGCAGTTGTGATAGCTGCCTTCCAGTCTAATGTGCGCAAACGCCGAATCCGTTCCAAGATGAACGTGCATTGCCCAAGACTGTGAAGGAGATTTACACATTGGTGGATAAGTGTGCTCGGATGGAGGAGGGAAGGAAGTTGCATGGAGAGGAAGATTGCACCAACATCGATTCAGAGGATGATGATGAATATCAACCAGTCAGAAGAAGAGCAAGAAGTGCAGCAAGAAGCAGAAGGATAAGGCAGTGATGACTGTTGAAGGGTCGGGTACACCTAGTACCGGCAAGAAGGCCAAAGCCGAGGTCCCTCGCAAGGAAGTTGTCGTGTGCGCTGACTGCCGGGAAGCCGCGGCTGCCGAGAAGGCTGAGAAAGGTGATGGGCCGTATTGCAAGATTCATCGGACCAAAGGCCATGACCTTCGGGAGTGCTATCAGGTTGAGCAGCTTGTTAAGAGATAGAGAGCAAATTATGAGAAGCGTGACAAGGAAAAAGGTCAGAATGTTGCTGGCGGCAAGGGCTGAGGCAGTGAAGTAAATTGCCCCGGCAAACCCTTCCGGAACCAAGGAAAATCCGCGAGAGGTCGGGAGAAGGAAGCCTGTGATGATGAGAGTGATGGAGGGGATGAAAAGGAGACTAGTGAGCAGGAGTTTCAGAAGGCTACTAACGCCTGATGCATTGATGGGGGTGCATCTTTGCACACCTCTCACCGCCAGCTCAAGCGGTGGGCACGAGAAGTCAATGTCATGGAACCAGCGCTAGAAGCTCGGAAGCCGCTCAAATGGCCACACACGCCCATTATCTTTGACAAAGAGGATCATCCTAACCGCACCACAGCGGTAGGGTGTTTGCCATTGTTGATTTCTCCAACAATTCGCAACCTCAAGGTCACAAAAATGCTGGTGGACGGCGGGGCCGGATTGAATCTGATCTCCCCGGCAGTCATCAGCAAGCTTTAGATAGCAGAGGAAGAGCTAGAGTTTACCGGCACGTTTCAAGGAGTTAATACTGGCAGGAGCCATCCTAAGGGAAAGATCACATTGCCTGTAACGTTTGGGGGAGAGCTGAACTACCGGACCGAGAAGATTGTGTTTGATGTGGTTGACCTCCCCCTACCGTACAATGGGATCCTTGGCCGCCCAGCCCTGGCTAAATTCATGGAGGCATCCCACTATGCCTACAACACCTTGAAGATGCCTGGGCCTTTGGAGGTCATTACCATCCCATCAGATGAGAAGGATGCAATCAGTTGCGTGGACAATATGTACCGGGATGCAGTTGCGGCAGAGGCGCCGGCAGCAGAAGTTCCTACCAGGGAGGACAGAGGAAGGAAGAAGGGTAGCAAGGACGCTGGCATGGAATCCGGGAAGCGTACCTCTTCGGAGTGCGCCGCGCCTGTCGATGACTTGCTGGAGAGTTCCAACAGCAAGAGGTCCAAGGTCATTGCGCCCCAAGTGAAGAAGGTCCCGACAGGGCTGGCTGGCGTTGATAGTACTTTTACTATCAGTGCCACCCTCGATGACAAATAGGAAAGCACGCTCGTTGCCTTCCTACGGGCGAATATCGATGTATTTGCCTGGCAACCATCTGATATCCCCGGTGTTCCCAGGGAGGTAATCAAGCACCACCTTGTTGTCTTCCCACACGCCTGATCCGTCAAGCAAAAAGTCCGGAAGCAGGCCTTGGAGAGGCATCAGTTTATTGTGGGAGAGATCAAGAAACTTGAAGCAGCTGGTTTGGTCAGAGGAGTGCTACATCCCACATGGTTGGAAAATCCAATTGTAGTCCAGAAGGCTAACGGGAAGTGGTGGCTTTGCATAGATTTCATAGATCTCAACAAAGCTTGTCCGAAGGACCCGTTTCCCTTGCCGCGCATCGATCAAATTGTAGATTCCACTTTAGGGTTGTGATTTGATCTCCTTTCTGGATGCATATTATGGGTATCACCTGATCTTCATGTCCAAGGAAGATGAAGAGAAGACATCGTTCATCACTCCCTGTGGTACGTAATGTTTTGTCCGCATGCCGTTCGGATTAAAGAGTGTCGGATCCACTTTTGCAAGGGCAGTCCAGATTGGTTTCGAGCCACAGTTGCACAAAAACATTGAAGCTTATATGGATGATATTGTGGTCAAGACCAAGGATAGAGCCACCCTTATTCAGGATTTGGAGGAGACATTTGCTAATCTATGCAAGATCAACTTGAAGCTCAACCCAGAGAAGTGTGTGTTTGGCGTTCCCTCCGGCAAGCTGCTTGGGTTCTTCATGTCTCATCGAGGGATCGAAGCCAACTCCAACAAGATTAAAGCTATCGAGCAGATCCAAGCACCAAGGACAGTCAAGGATGTGAGGCGTCTGACAGGGTGTGTTGCCGCATTAAGCAGATTCATCTCCAAGTCTGCCGAGCGCGCCCTGTCGTTCTTCAAAATTTTGAAGAAGGCAGGGCCCATGAAGTGGACCCCGGAAGCATATGCAGCTTTCCAAGAGTTGAAGATCTACTTGTCCTCCATGCCTACCCTGGTTGCTCCCAAACCACAGGAGCCATTATTGCTATATTTAGCGGCAACCAACCAAGTGGTTAGTGCAGCCTTAGTAGCAAAGCGGGAAGTGGATGAAGCAGAGAATGAGCAAGGACCAGCAGAGCCAGAGAGGGATTAATATAGCAATGAGCACGGCAGCGAGGGCAACCCTAAGGACACGGTAAGGAAGAAAGTGGTGCAATGCCTAGTATACTTCATCAGCTCCTTGATACAGGGGGCTAGATCGAGGTACTCTGGCATGCAAAAGTTGATTTTTGGTCTCATCATGGCCTCAAGGAAACTGCGCCACTACTTCCAAGATCATGAGATCACGGTTGTCACTCGTTTCTTGTTGGAAAGGATACTCCGAAACCCTGAGGCTACTGGCAGAATAGTGGAGTGGGCTTTGGAGTTATCCAGTTTTGGTTTGAAGTTTGAGAGCACCTCAACAATCTAGAGCAGGGCATTGGCAGAGTTTATTGTAGAATAGACGCCAACCCCTGATGAGGAAGTAACGGAGACAGTTATCCTCGGCAAGGAATCACCCCAAGAATGGATTATGTATTTCGATGGTGGCTTTTTCCTACAAGGTGTGGGAGATGGCGTGCTTCTTGTCTTCCCCTCCAGGGAGCACCTAAAGTACTTCGTCCAGATGTACTTTGCCCAGGAAGAGGCAACCAACAATACAACAGAGTATGAAGGGCTCCTGGCTGGGCTCAGGATTGCCACAGAATTGGGAATTAAGAAACTGATCATTTGAGGAGACTCACAGCTTGTGGTGAGACAAGTCAACAAGGCTAACTGACAGCGTTCTGGGAATGGGGGTCCCCAGACTTGCCTGCCTACAGCCCACAGCGTGGCTGGTCTGGCAGGTCTGTACGGCCCATCTTCATCAATAAGGCATTCAAGACCCTCGCGAGGGGCCAAGCCTTGCGAGGCGGACGACGCAAGACCTCCTCAGGAGCGGCCTCGCCAGGCAGGCTCACGAGGGGCGGAGAGATCAAGGCAAGGCAAACTCCGCGAGGTCCTCGTGACGTGAGCCATGACGATCGAGACCAGGCGGGTGCCAGGCGGGCGCCAGCGCGCGCAGTGTCCTCGTTTCCTCTTTGGTGCCAAGGGGGCAAGCGCAGGCGCGGAGTACCAAGGCATCAAGCAAAGGTTTCCATATTGGTGCAACGAGACCATGACCAGAAGGATGGCAGGACCGAGGTCACCATGGAGCCCAAGATGGCATCACTGCCAGAGCCTTTGGCAGGCGAAGACCACCTTTTGTTAGGATAACTTGTACTAGTTGTCCCCTTTCGAATTGGCCGTTGTTGGCTCCCTTCCCACTCAATATTTGGGGAGAGGACCAGGGCCTATATAAGTAGAACTAGCCACCACAGTAGAGAGGAGGGGATCGAGCACAGATCGAGAGGCTTCTCACCCACACAAGTTCACCAAACACAAGAACACCTCAACCTCAGGAGTTTGTTCTTCCCCTTGTACTGTTCATCATCAGCCCAAGAGGCAATCCACCACCACCACACTGGAGTAGGGTATTACACCACAACGTTGTCCCGAACCAGTAAAAATCTTGTGTCTTTTTGTGTTGTGAGTTCGTCGAGTTCGTCTGCGAGATCTTAGAGAGCTAGGGCGTGGATCGATAGGGAGAAAACCTTCACGCGTACCCCAGTGTTCGAACCTCAAGGGTTTGCCAAAACCCGTGATCTGACATTTGGCGCGCCAGGTAGGGGTGCGCCGGAGTCTCTCCCCCACCAATCGACCCGCTGACGCTCCATGGCCCCGATGTCTGGCGACCCAAGGGCCGACTCCGACCGATGGGCAGCCCGGCCAGCCCTGGCGGCACCACCTGCCCATGAGGGCCTCAACCCCGTGCTCCAGGCGGCACGAGCGCCGCCTAACGTTGCGGGGCGCGGGAGGCGCGGCCAGGCGTCATCCACCCCCACCCCACGACAAGCGCGAGCCACTGCAAGGGCCGCGAGCCACGCTGCAGCAACGGTGCCACACACTGGGCGGGAGCAGGCGAACATGCGGGCGGCGCTCACGGTGGCGCGGGAGTTGCTGCGGTGCCGGCTGATGGAGAGCGGACGTGACACACTGCTGGAACGTGTCGCTAAGCTGCTGGATGCGGCGGCGTCAGGAGCGCCGCCTTTCTACTATATGGTTCCTCCTCGAGCCACTACTGGACCTCACGACGGGCCACGCCGCAACTGCGCGCCCTCGGGTGCACCCGGGGGCTTCACCGACACCAGAACGGCCGGCGGCGCCGGGCCCCCTGTTGCCCCCGTGCCGCCTCTAATGAACATGGGCACAAGCGTTGCCCCCCATGCCCCCAGTGAGGCGTCACACTATCATCCTCAGGACGCCGTGCTGGGTCGGGCGACATGGAGTGTGGGGCACTACGGCGAGGTGTTTGGGGTGATAGCCCCGGAAGCCTATGTGTCCCGCATGATGGACCAGGAGTACACATCGGAGGACGACCCTGGCTCGTTTCTCAGGCCAGGATGGGATGAGGAGGCATTAGGAGCTGAAGCCTTCCAAGAACCGCCGGAGAGCCCCGCCAACCGTGCCGTCGACAATAGATACATGGTACCACTAATCCCTCAGGAGCAAGCTTACGCTAACCATGAGTCACAGATGAACCAGGCCATGGCGCCGAACGGCGGCTCCGGCACGACGATGCCCGCCCCGACAGGAGAGACCCGCTGGGGGCTGCGCGGAAGAGGCTAGGAGCAAGGCCCCTCCCCGTGTCATGCGGAGCAAGGAAACGCCTGGAGGTAGGCCCTCTGCTGGGGTGGCGATCGCGACCTTTCCCCCGGCAGAGGACCCGTGGTCGCCGAGGGCGCCGCTGGCGTCCCCTCTGCTCTCGTTGGGCCGTCCTGGTTTCTGGTCGTCCCAGTAGTGGTAGTGGGTGGCGCAAGGCGGGGTCCTCGCCTGGCAATATGAAGCAAGGCCGGTACCTATAAAGCAAGGCCCAGTGCATGTGAAGATCGCCGCCTGTGACACTCTCATGTAATAATGAGTCGGGCTGTACACGCCCCGGAGTCTCCGGAGAGCCGCCCTCGGGCCTCAGGGGCTCCCTCCCATGCCTAGTGGCAGCACTTAGCTCCGCGCTGGTGAGAAGGCATCGAAGACTAGACTGGGCGCCCGACGTGGCCATTTGCTTTGGATCTCTTTTCTGTAACCCTGCCTTTTGGATTTGGATTTAAGTTGAAGTCAAATTTTCATTTGATGCGCGTGGGGGGATGCCTTTCCTCGAACCTGGTACCACTAGGCGGCCTTTGAAGTACAAGGCACCATCATCGGCGATAGTGGAGAATGAGGGCTTTCCTTCTGCCAGATGGCGTTTAATCTTATGGACTTCCGAGTCATAACCTTGAATAGTCTTTATACCATCTACGAGATCTGGTACGACAGCTAGGGTATTTAGAGAACCCTTAGTAACAACACGAAGATTCATCTTCTGAAACTCTGGGGGAGGGGGAGCGAGTGCTCCAGGAGGAACAATATGAAGGTTCAGCCTTCTAAATTCTTCGACAAGCGAGGGCTGAACTTTGTGAACCTGGAGGTGGTTGCAGCAAGACTTGCGGCTCAAGGCATCCGCCATTACATTAGCCTTGCCGGGGGTATAGGATATACCCACATCAAAGTCTGCAACAGTCTCCATCCATCTCTGCTGACGGAGGTTCAGATCTGGCTGAGTAAACAGATACTTCAGACTTTGGTGGTCGGTGAAGATTTTGCAACGATTACCGAGGAGGTAATGTCGCCACTGCTTCAGTGCATGAATGACAGCAGCACGCTCGAGGTCGTGAACTAGGTAGTTTTCTTCATGAGGGCACAATTGACGAGAGGCATAAGCAATCACTCTGCGCTCTTGCATTAGGACACAGCCTAATCCTTGACGGGAAGCTTCACAGTAAATGATGAAGTCCTTCTTAGTATCAGGTGGAGCAAGCACTGGGGCAGCAGTCAACTTGTCTTTGAGCGCATGGAAACTTTCCTGACACTTGTCTGTCCATTCGAACTTGACACCCTTATGCAACAGATTAGTCAGAGGCCTAGCAATCTTGGAGAAGTTCTCGACGAATCGACGGCAATAGCTAGCGAGACCGAGAAAACTTCGGACTTGCTTGACATTCTTCGGAGGAGTCCAATCGAGAATAGCCTGAACTCGTTCAGGGTTGACGGCAATACCATCCTTGGAGATGACATGCCCAAGATAGGTTACTTCGGGGAGCCAGAATTCACACTTGGAATACTTAGCATACGGCTGATGCTCTCGAAGCTTTTCCAGCACAAGACGAAGATGTTCAGCATGTTCTTCTTTGTTCTTGGAAAATACAAGGATATCATCCAGATAAATCACGACGAACTTGTCGAGGTAATCCATGAATATATAGTTCATCAGACGAGAGAAGGTGGCGGGAGCATTCGTTAAGCCGAATGGCATGACGGTGTACTCGTATGATCCATACCGAGTCACGAAGGCGGTTTTTCGGATATCCTCTTCACGAACACGGATCTGGTGGTAACCCAACCTCTAGTCGAGTTTGGAGAACACTGATGAACCAGCCATTTGACCATAAAGATCATTGATCCGAGGAAGAGGATATTTATTCTGAATGGTAGCTTGGTTTATAGGATGGTAGACTTGGACTAATCGGTTTGTCCCATCCTTCTTCTTAACAAAGAGAGAAGGTGCTCCCCAAGGAGAGCAACTTGGGCAAATGAAACCTTTGACAAGAGATTTGTCGATTTCCTCCTTAAGCTCAATGAGTTCATGTGGCGGCATCTTGTAGGGTCGTTTGGCTATAGGGGTGGTGCCGGGTTTCAAGTCGATGATGAATTTGACAACTCTAGCAGGGGGAATCCCAGGAAGTTCTTCTGGGAAGACGTCTTGGAATTCACGAATGACGGGAATGTTTTCAATGCCCTCGAGTGGTGCAGCGTTCAACGCATTCAAGGCATAAAGTTGTGCCTCGGCGTTCTGAACTAGATGAGCTTGGTAAGCAATTATTTCATCAGAAGGGTGTAGCAGATGGATGACCTTAGTGGCGCAAACTATAGAAGCAGTATGCGCTTTCAACCAATCCATTCTCAAAATGAGGTCGATGCTACAAGACTTCAGTACGATGGGAGAGGCAAGGAATTCCAGTCCTTCAATTTCAGCGGGAATGTTGTGACTAACCGTAGAGGTTTGGCACTGGCCCGCAGGAGTGTGTACGACAATCGCAGTGTTCATCTCTTCGTATTTAATGCCATGCATGAATGCAAACTCAGCTGATATGAATGAATGCGATGCTCCTGTATCAAATAAAACAGATGATGGTACTGAATTTACGAGGAGTGTACCCATCACAGTAGCAGGCTAGTCTAGAACTTCATTGAGATCAACGTGGTTGGCATGAACGTGACCATAAGACTTGGCATTGTTGTTGCGAGGCTGGTTGCTTCCACGGCCAACTGTGGGAAGGGCCAGTTGATTCTGGTTCTGATTTTGATAGCAGTTCCTGGCAAGGTGACTAGGTTGGCCACACTTGTAGCACAGACCGTTATTGGGAGTGGGAACAGGAGCTCAGGGTGGTGGAGCTCGAAGTCTTGGCTGCCTAGTTGGTGGGGGAGGCAGACGCGGTGCAGCATAGGACTGCCTTGGAGCAGGTGCAGTTGGCTGGTACATGCTGTTGGGAATCCATATCCTACACTTCTGCGAGGATGGGCCCGAAGATGAGCCCGTGTCACGGTTGCGCCTGTGAGAGCTCTGGTGTTCCTGCAGACCAGTTTCGACATTGATGGCCTTGTTCACCAAGGTGGCGAAATCAGCAAAGTCATGCACTAGAAGTGCGATCTTGATGTCAGCTTGAAGGCCATCATGGAACTTCTCATGTCTGCGTGCATCAGTTGCAATGTCTTCTTCAGCATACTAGGACAAGTCTAGAAACTCCCGCTGATAGGCTTCCACAGTTTTGTTGCCTTGGGTGAGGCTGCGGAACTAGCGCTTCTTCCGGTCCATGACTCCCTGAGGAATGAAGCGAGCACGGAAGGCGGCTTGGAAGTCTGGCCAGGTGATGATTGTTCCAACCGGCAGGGTACGCCTGTGGCTGCCCCACCATTGAGCAGCGAGTCCCTTCAAGAAGAAGGAAGCAAAGGTGACATAGCTGGCAGGGGCTACATCAGCCGACTCCATCTCATAGGTGATGTCACGGAGCAAGTCATGAGCATCCAGAGGCTAAGTTGAGCTGCGGTACACGGTTGGGTTGAGGCGCATGAAATCCTGCAAAGTCACTTGGGTTGGCTGCTGGTTCATATTGGGGCAAGGAAACTGAGCCATAATATTCTGCATGAATTGGCGATTCAGCTCAAACTGTTGCATCACCCCAGCCATGTACTCAGGCGGGAGTGGGGGAGGGTTACCATGACCACGACCACCTGGTCTAACCATCCTGCTAATATATAACAGGAGTAGTTCAGCATTGAGAATTGTAAGGACAAGAATCATTCATGATGAAACATGCATAATGAAAGGAACATGATAGATACTACTTAGTAGTTGGCATAGCTTACAAAAGATATCATGCATAGAGTTCGGTACACAGAGTTCAGTACACAGACTAAGAACATCATAGGCGGCACGCAGGCTCGCGGCGTATGCATCTAACACTAACAAGCAAGCCTACATCAGTCCCAGGAGGAACTGTGGAGGTAGGTGTAGCCTGACAGCTGGTAGTGACGCGAAGGGAAGACCTCCACGCGAGTAGCCTGGGGTCCGCGGATACTCTGGTGCGGAACCCGACGCGCAGGTGGTAGGAGAGGACCAAGTGCGGGAGAGTAGCCTCACACATCTGGCCAGCCGACGCCCCGGGGCATCACGCTCCTGGAAGGGTAGATCACAGAATGCGACAGATCACCAGATTGGACAGAGGGGTGCAACAGCGTCAGAGCACGGTACAGGTGCTGACGGGTGGTGTACAACTCGCGGCGAAGAGCTCGGTTAACTCTATCCAACCCATCAACATGCAGAACCAGGTTCTAATGGTAGAAGGGCTCTCGGGTGACAGTGGAGTAGGCAGAAGTGTAATACCCCTCCGCACTAACATCGGATGTGATAGCAATGTGCCTGAAGGGGGAGGTGTCCAACTCCTGATACTCTCCACGAAGACATGTCAGAGCAGCATAAGCAGCATCGTGGACCACCATATCGATAGTCATGCCAACACCATGAGCAGTGTGCAGCACGGTAGTGGAGTCATACTCCCGAGAGTAGAGGTGGACGATGGCACGGTACTGCTCCTGGTTGAAGTCCTGGTACTCCTCATAGACGGTGTACTCAGGGTGCCAGCGATAACCCAGATAGGTCATCATCTCAACCAACACCGCAGGTGATCCTGAGGCACCAATGGCCGTCGTGTGGCGCACGACCTGTCTCGTGGGTTCCATGTGAAAACAAAGATGTTTTCACAGGAGTCAAATGACAATGTGAAAAATGCCAAATACTACTCTAAAGAATAACTAGGGCTTATCCAACTTTGGGGTGAACGTGGTCACGGGATCCTAATGTTAGAGTTAGTAAAATCGTTTAACCCGAGTAGGAGAGAGTTCAGAGTCCCAGAGTAAGGATCAAGGAGAAAAAGATCCTAATACCACCCAGATGGCGACGTGGGCCCGTAAGGCACACAACCATGTTAGTAAAAAGTTTTGTAATGTCTAGACTCGACTTCGGCCAAGGAGTGTGGAAGGGGGATTCCTACAGGCAGTCGGCTCTGATACCAACTTGTGACGCCCCCGATTCAATCGTACACTAATCATACACGCAAACGTGTACGATCAAGATCAGGGACTCACGGGAGGATATCACAACACAACTCTACAAATAAAATAAGTCATACAAGCATCATATTACAAGCCATGGGCCTCGAGGGCTCGAATACAAGAGCTCGATCATAGACGAGTCAGCAGAAGCAACAATATCTGAGTACAGACATAAGTTAAACAAGTTTGCCTTAAGAAGGCTAGCACAAACTAGGATACAGATCGAAAGAGGCACAGGCCTCCTGCCTGGGATCCTCCTAAACTACTCCTGGTCGTCGTCAGCGGGCTGCACGTAGTAGTAGGCACCTCCCGAGTAGTAGTAGTCATCATCGACAGTGGCGTCTTGCTCCTGGGCTCCGCCGTCTGGTCGCAGCAATCGAGTATAGAAAGGGGAAAAGAGGGAGCAAAGCAACCGTGAGTACTCATCCAAAGTACTCGCAAGAAAGGAGCGACACTACATATGTATGCATTGGTATCAAATGGATTAATGGTATCATATGTGGACTGAACTGCAGAATGCCGGAATAAGAGGGGGATAGCTAGTCCTTTTGAAGACTACGCTTCTGGTAACCTCCATTTTGCAGCAGAAGAAGAGAGTAGATGGTAAGTCACCCAGTATCATCGCATAGCATAATCCTAACCGATGATCCTCCCTTCGTTGCCCTGTGAGAGAGCGATCACCGGTTGTATCTGGCACTTGGAAGGGTGTGTTTTATTAAGTATCCCGTTCTAGTTGTCATAAGGTCAAGGTATAACTCCAAGTCGTCCTGTTACCGAAGATCACGGCTATTCGAATAGATTAACTTCCCTGCAGGGGTGCACCACATTTCCCAACACGCTCGATCCCCTTTGTCCGGACACACTTCTCTGGGTCATGCCCAACCTCGAAAGATTAACACGTCGCAGCCCTACTTAGGCACAATAGAGGTCAACACGCCGGTCTAAATCCTATGGCGCAGGGGTCTGGGCCCATCGCCCTTTGCACACCTGCACGTTGCCAACGCGGCCGGAGAGCAGACCTAGCAACCTCCATTACAAAGGAAGTTGCGTTACGCGGTCCAACCCAGCGCGCGCCGCTCAGTCGCTGACGTCACGAAGGCTTCGGCTGATACCACGACATCAAGTGCCCATAACTGTTCCCGCGTAGTTGGTTAGTGTGTATAGCCCAGTAGCCAGACTCAGATCAAATACCAAGAATCTCGTTAAGCGTGTTATTTTGAAATAACCACGGACGCCGACCAGGGCCAGGCCCACCTCTCTCCTAGGTGGTCTCAACCTGCCTTGTCGCTCCACCACAAAGTAACAGTCGGGGGCCTTCGAGAACTCAGGCCCACCTCTACCGGGATGGAGCCACCTGCCCCTTCAGCCCCCAACATCAGAATCACTCGTGGGTACTCCTACGAGCCGACCCGACTTTAGTCACCACCTGTATAGCATGTATATATGTATAAGTATATACCCGTGATCACCTCCCGAGTGATCACGGCCCGATAGTATAGCATGACAGACGGACAAGAATGTAGGGCCACTGATGATAAACTAGCATCCTATACTCAGCATTAGGATTGCAGTAAAGGTAACAAAAGTAGTAGCAAGGACGGGCTATGCATCAGGATAGGATTAACGGAAGCAGTAACATGCTACACTACTCTAATGCAAGAAGTATAGAGAAGAGTAGGCGATATCTGGTGGTCAAGGCGGGGCTTGCCCGGTTGCTCTGGCAAGAGAGAGGGGTCGTCAGCACCGTAGTCGTACTGGGTAGCAGCGGCGTCGGTCTTGGTGTCTAGTGAGAGAAGAGGGGGAAGAAACAATAAAAATAATGCAAACAAATGCATGATGATGCATGACATGACAAAGCGTGATGCTAGGTGTGCCCTAACGTGGTACGAGGTGGTACCGGTGAAGGGGAAAACATCCGGGAAAGTATTCCCGGTTTTTTGCGTTTTTGGATAGATGAACCGGAGGGGGAAAGTTGCGTGTTTGCTATGCTAGGGGTGTGTGGCGGACGAACGGGCTACATATTCGGATTCGTCTCGTCGTTCTGAGCAACTTTCATGTACAAAGTTTTTCCATCCGAGCTACGGTTTATTTTATATTAATTTTAAAAGATGTAAATCATTTTTAGGATTTATTTAATTAATTAAATCAACATTACCCAGAGTAGTGTTTGCTGATGTCAGCATGACGTCAGCAGTTGACCTGGTCAACCTGACATGTGGGTCCCGCATGTCATTGTCTAACTAACTAACTAACTGTTTAGTTAGATTAATTAGCAAGTTAATTTGGTTTAATAGTTAGTTAACAGAATTAATTAAGTTAATTAATTAATTAATTCATTTTATTATTAATTAATTAATTATTATATATATATTAAATCTTTGTTTAAACCATTCTGTGGACGGGGCCCATATGTCATAGGCCCTAAGGGCCATAGCGGGTTCGGGTGGCGTAGCGGGAGCGGGGCCAAGGGGTGCCCGCACGCCCGAGCCACCAGGCATTGCGGCGAGGCCGTAGAGGCGAGGGTGGTCGCCGGAGCACGCCCACCGTGAGCAGGAGGATTAAGGCGGCTGCACGGGGCAGGGGCGCGGGCATGACGCCCGACGTGCGTGCAGGGGCGCGGCGTCGCGCGGGAAGCAGCGAGGCGGCAGAGAGCATGCAGGGGGAGGCACGGCGGCGTGCGGTCGGTGGGAGCAGGGCGGTGCGGTGGAGCAGATCCGCAGAGCGAGAGCAGGGGCGGCGAGCAGTCTCGGTGGCGCAGCGAGGAGGTCAGTGGGTGGGGATGAGTGAGAGGCGGTGCGGCCTCGGCGAGGCAGGGACTCCACGGCAAGCAGCGGCGATAGTTGGCGTGCAGGGGTGGGGGAGAGCGAGCGGGCGGCGTGCGCGTGCCAGGGAGGGCGTGGTCGCAACAGGGGCTGGGCGCGAGCGAGGTGCCG
>NC_041388.1:484837689-484843534 GCF_002162155.2 Triticum dicoccoides
GGAGGAGCTCCGGTGAACGGCGACGGTGATCCGGGGCGGTGGCGTCGACAGGGTCGGGTGCGTGGTCGCCCCGATCTCGATCTAGATCGGAGGGGTGGGGGAAGTGGGGTGGGTGGTTAGGGTTTTCCCCCAATGGGGTGGATATGGGGGATGGTGTGGGGTGCGGCTGGGCCGGCCTGGCGGCCCAATGGCCTGCTGGGCCATGGTCCAGCGAGGGAGGGGGTGTTTCTTCTATTTCCTTTTTTTGTTCTTTGTTAGTTTTGTTTTCTGTTTTTATATTTTCTTTTCTGTTATTTATTTTCTTTTATGTTTTAATAGTTTATAGTTTTTAGAAAAAGTGAAACTCACCCCTAAATTAGATTTGTAAAATCAACTGTTCTCACAAAAAGTTTGGGACAAAAGTAAAGTACCTTGTATTCTCTATTAATTAAAAAGACATTTAAGTTATTGTTTTGGTCATTGTTTTATTTATTTTAGTCCCTTTAATTATTTTATAATAATGTGTATCCTCCACCATAATTACTTATGACTTATTTGTCACATTGGGAACATTATAGTTTTAACTTTTGAAAACTTCTAGTGTTTGACTTTATTTTAAATTTGAATTTGAATCGGTTTTGAATTAACCCGAGATTAACAATAGTAATCGCAGATGACATGGCATCATTAGGAGAGTTTTACTGTAGCCAAATTATCCGGGCGTTACACCACCAAAGCAGGAGTAGGGTTTTACACCTCACGGTGGCCCGAACCTTGGTAAAATTGCCTGCGTGATCTCTGCCATGCTGCCCCATGCTCATCTGCTCTTTGTGCAACGCGACGCCCCCTGTCGAACCAGCAAGGGGCCCTCTGGTCCCATAGGTGGCCGTGGTTTACCACGACAAGCGCTATACCGAAAAGGAGAGGTAGTAAGTAGTACTACCTCCATGGTGGGTACGTACTCTGTAAAATTAGATTTTCTCAAAACTAAGTCGCTCAACCTTTATTTTCTTGTTTCCCTTCCCGCCTTGTTGCCTCAAATAGACTATGCCAAACTCCCCTTCATACCGCGCGGGAAAAGACCCGCGCTCGCCTTTTTTAGTCTGGGTTTGTATCGATGGATCGCGCGAAGCAGCAAAAACCAAGCCATGTCTTGTATTCCTCCGTCGTTCTAAAAGAGTGGAGACGCTGGTGAGGGAGTCCAAGATTAGGGGGTCCTCGGTGTCGGATCATGGGTTCTGGCAAACCCTTGAGGTTCGAACACTGGGGTGCGCACGAAGATCTCTCTCTTCCTCACTCACTCTCGCAATGATCTCTAGGCCTAGCTCACCGAACCCAAGGAACAAGAGACACGAGAGTTTATACTGGTTCGGGCCACCATTGTGATGTAATACCATACTCCAGTGTGGTGTGGTGGATTGCCTCGCAGGCTGAGGATGAACTAGTATAGGGGATGAAAAGACTCCTGAGGAGAGGTGGTCTTTAGCTCGGTGAGCTTGTGTGTGTGAGGATGGTTTCCATGATCCGTCCCCTGCTAAGGTGGTGGCTAGTCCTATTTGTAGAGGCCCTGGTCCTCTTCCCAAATGTTTAGGCGGGTAGGGATCCCACAACGGCCAATTTCGAAGGGGGATAACTAGTACAACTAACTTGACAAAAGGTGGTCTTCGCCTGCCAAAGGCTCTGGTGGTGATGTAGCTGTGGGCTCCACGGTGACCTCCCTCCTGCTGGTCTTGGTCTTGTTGCACCGATATGGAAACCTTTGCCTGATGCCTCGGGACTCCTCGCCTGCGCTTGCCCCTTTAGCCCAAAGAGGAAAATAGCACCCTGCGCCCACTGGCGCCCGCCTGGCCTTGGTCGTCATGGCTCACGTCAGGCGGACCTCGTGAGGTGCACCTTGCATAGATATCTCCGCTTCGCAAGGCTTGGCCCCTCGCGAGGGTCTTGAGTGGTTGTTGATGAAGATGGGCCATACCAGGCCATTGGTGGAGCCACGCCCTGGGCCGCAGGCAGGCAAGTCTGAGTACCCCTGTTCCCAAGACGCCGACAGTAGCCCCCAAGCCCAAGGCGCGCTCGGACTTGGCTTCGAGGCGAAGCCAAGTTTTAAGTGCGCAGCACCGCGGGGCCAATAGCCTGCGGCATCGATTGACACATGGCGATTGATAGGTCATGGGCGTCTTCGCTTCCCCATGCTGCCTCGGCAACTGCCCCTGACAAACAAAAGGCTAGTGCGTGCCGCAGTGCCTTTATTGCCTTCCTTTGTCTTGCTCCAGATCCCCTTTCTTGCTTCTCGCTCCCAAAGACTCCAGATCTATGCCAATTTCCCTTCAATCCTGCAATCTATGGCGTCCAGCAAGGCAAAGGCCGCTCCTTCGCCCGCCTGGTACGAGCCAACTCTTAGTGCGCCCAACATTTCGGAGAAGAACCTCGCTGCCACGCTCCTGATGGCGGCAGTGGGCAGCAACGAGAAATGGAAGACCGCGCTCCAGGCCGGCTCCACCGAGCCGAAGGCCTTGGGCAGCACCTTCTCCCCCTTCTTTGTGAGTAGCGCCATCGCAGGGCTGGTCCCTCCCTTCTCTGATTTCTTCTACACCATCCTCAGCCACTACAAGTTGCACGCCCTTCATCTCCATCCCAACTCTGTCCTCCTGCTGTCGATCTTCGCCTTCTATTGTAGGCATTCGTGGGGGTGATGCCGTCCGTGGCGCTTCTCCGCCACTTCTTCTACCTCCGGAACAGGGACAACCATTGCTCAGGGTGTGCTAACTTTGTCACGGCCAACGGCTCCAACGCGATCTTGAAGACCGGGAAGAAGGCCGAGAATTTCAGGAGCAATTGGGTCCTTATGGACGCCAAATTCTCCCACCCTCGACTGTCGCTGCCGACGGAGAGGCCCTCGCCTCACGAGGTGTGGCTTAGCGCGAAGATCACCGACCCCCGGGCACAGCAGGTGTTGGAGAAGATGACCGCTGACTTGAAGCCTGGCAACCCGAAGGCAGCGAAGCTGATGGGGGCCATGATCGTCAAGGAATTCTTGGCAAAGCGCGTGGCCCCGCTCCAGGCGCGCTCGCGCCCCTTGTGGAAGCTCGGGGACGAGGATGATGACCTCCGCCTGAGCTCAAGTGCCCTAATGGACAAGGAGCTGAGCACGGCTCTCCGTCTCTTGGTCGGGGACGACCAGGGGTATCCGCCGGACACTCATGTTCCCTTGTACCGCCGCCCGGACGGGGCAAAAATTGTCGCTGCCATGCCCACCTACGACGGGCGTGGTCTCGTGCCTCCGGCGCCCTCCAAGGTCTTGGTGGCAACAGCTCCGTTGCTGGTGTCCTCCGGGAACTCTGATGATGAGGAGGAGGAGCGGGACTCGGAGGCGACCCAGGAGGGGTAGGGGAGAGTTCCCCTCCGCGCAAGGTCGGCCTCCTTCATGCCTTGCCTGACGACGCTGACGCTGACGACCATCCGGTGAGGGAGGTCCTGCCCTCCGCTGGGGTCACCACGAGGTCTCGAGTTACCCCCTTGAAGAAGCCGCCGGCTGGGGTCCCGACGAAGAGCCGGTCGGCGCTGATCTCCCGAGGCGACGCTCCTGAGATCCGCGCGTCCGCGCCCCAGGTTGTGAAGCCTATGGGCTTCGCGGTCCTGAAGCGGCCGAGGGACTACACCATCGTGGATCAGTAAGTGCCTCGTTATGATTTTGTCCTTGCTCTTGCTGCTGCTTCTGACGCCACTCCTTGCTCTGCTAGGCCAACATTGGTGGTGAAGAAGAAGAAGGAAGGGGCACCCACGCCTTCTATGACCCAGCAGCCTGTCGTGGCCATGCCTCCTCCGGTGCAGAAGGGTGGCGACGACGCCCATGCTTCTCCATCTTGGTCCTCCTCGTGAGGCCCGGTTGACCAGTCTCAGGAGACACTACTAGGGAAAAGCCTAGCAGCAGCGCGGGTTTTCGGCCTTTTAGTAGCGCGGGGGCCGGCGCTACTAATAAGGTGCTATAGCTAATGTATAGCAGTAGCGCTGGTCCACCCGCGCTACTGCTACACAAGTGTTGCAGCAGCGCGCTTAAAGGAACCTCGCTGCTGCTAATAGCTATAGCGCGCTTCCCCTGTGCGCGCTACTGCTACAACCGCGCTGCTGCTAACTTTTCTCCACTCGCTACTGCTAATTTTAGTAGTTTTTTGTTTTTTTCCTGCATATTTGTTTTGTATTTGAACAGACTTTATAGAAGAATCTTTAGCACATACAAATGTCATCATGATACACATACAAATGCCTGCGAGACCACAAATGTAATCATAGCATATACATACAAATAGTCTCGTCATAATCATCATCCAACACAAAGTGGTATCTTGTCATCATCTCGAAAATAGTGATACATGCAAGTCTCGAATACTTGCAACTACAACGTCATCCATCTAAACAAAGGTATACGCGAGAAGAGCTATCACTATAAGTGAGAGCGGAACTATGCAGTACATGAGATGGCGGTTACGAGTCCTCTCTCGCGCTAGCGTGAACCTCAAGTAACTAGCTTCTCCTTCTTGTCTGCTTTTGAAGCCTTTATGGCTGGCGTCCGAGAACCCATTCGCTTGTGCCTGACACTCATGCCACTCGTTGTACACCCCCGGAACCTTCCCTTTGTACACGACATAGCAGTTCCATCTCGCCATCAAGAAACTAGGTACCTATTAGAGATGCATGTTCATGAAGAGGATGTACAATCATATATATGCAACAAAATATACTAGAGAACACCGAAAAAGAAAGGGTTAGCAACTAGATGCAACTAGGGATCGTGGACATCACAAAGTTGCATCGCTACAAATAGTATACAAGTTCAACGACACATATCATCATCATCGGCATCATAAACCACTAGAAGTTCCATCCTTCCATATCATCGAGGATGGACCCTAGCTTCTTGAACGGCGTGAGGTCTAGACGTTGCATGCCTATGCGAGTTCGGACGTCAGCTCACGATATAGGGCCGTGGTGGAACATCCCCTTCTCATCGACGACTTCTTTCATGATGATCGTCGCAATGTCGCTTTGGATGCGAAAGAAGTCATCTCTAAGTTTATAATCCGCTTCTCCATGAGATTCTAGCCACTTGTGGATATGATCATCATTTCTGCTTCTCATGCGAAGCTTTTGGTGATCCGTGTTGAACTGAATCATGAGATGGAGGATGTAGAATCCATCCTTCTTGCTTGGTTTTGGGACTTGGATGCAGGAGAAGTTAGTTTTATGCGTGAAACCCATCTTCTTGTTCCTTTGTTTCCTGATCTGCATGTGGCCACCTCTAAAGCTGAAGCCTTGGAGAGCATCATCTAGAATATTCATTATGTGGGTGTAGTCTTTTTTCTCGTAGTCTCTGGAAGGGTCAAAATACACGGCATGGGAGACTTGCAGATAAAGAACAATAAGGACGGCGCGCCCGTTGCTGCAGGGAAAAGACACCTCAAATTATTCCCCATAGAGAGAGAAGGAATGATTGAAATGTATGAAAGGGTTGTTCGAAACTGACTTACTTTGGATGATAAGGCACGAGGACAATTTCGGCATGACCTTTGCTAAAAATGGACATATCGAGCGCCTGAAATTCACCGGAACGGAAATGAATCAACATTCCGGCGTAACATAGGCAACTCGGATCATTTACCAAAACATGACATGTCCAAAACATGACATATCCACATATCACATGTCCAGTTCAAATTTGCATATAAATTTAGCAAATTTTGAAACCTATCTAAATTCATAACTAAATAGATAACCTAATTAACATAGCTAAAACCTAAGTAAATTAACCCTAGCTAGCAGAGAGAGAGGGGGGTGGTTTACAGAGGGCGCAGGGCCAGGAGGCAGGCCCGAC
>NC_041388.1:484843686-484858303 GCF_002162155.2 Triticum dicoccoides
CGGCGCCAGGGGCGAGCGCGCCTGGGTCGGGGGCGGCGGGGTCGGGGGCAAGCGCGCCGAGGTCGGGGGCGGGCGCGGCGGTGCGATGGGGCCGGGGAAAAGAGAGTGGGGATTTGGGGGAAAAGAGGCGGGATGAAGCAGGGAGAGGGAGAATTTTGGGTTAAGTGGACGTAGCAGTAGCGCGTTTTCACGAAACGCGTTACTACTATTACGAGCAGCTATAGCGATTTTCTGCAGAAACCGCTACTACTACCTTGACTAGCTGTAGCTTTTTTTCACTAAAGCGCTACTGCTATAACCAGTTTCCCTTTTTTCTTTTCCTCGGCATAATAGGAACATATATATTACATCATTGTACCCTTGCATAATAATGGCTAAGTGTGTATACAAAATAGGAACATATATATATTACATCATTGGACCCATGCATAATAATGGCTAATTAAGTGTGTATACAAAATAGGAACATATATATTACATCATTTGACCGATTCCTCAGCGCTGACGTTTTCGTTTTTGAGTCAGCTTCTTTCCCTTCTTGTTCGTCGAAGAATAATTGAGCCCCTCATTGTGACTTTGCCTTTTCCATGGAGTACGATTTTTCTTTGGTAATGTAGTATTGATTCTTCTTTTGACGTATACTTCATCATCATCGTCATCTTCCCTCATTGGGTTGCCGTACTGATCATAGTCTTCCTCGTTGGCGACTCCATCCATTCCAATGATGTTTCTTTTGCCTTTCCTCACGACAACACGACTGGGATTGCATGGGTCGGTTATGAAGAAGCATTGTGTCATGTGCTTAGCGTGTACCCATGGCTCGTTTTTTGCGATAGCGTTCACGGTAGCGCTCTTGGTGTCGGGTATAGTCATGGTAGTGAAAATCCGGCTTTCTCTTTCGACATTCTTAGCCCATCTGACACGGAACATCATCGTGTTGTGTAGTCCAGAGTAGTCAAGCTCCCAGATCTCCTCGACCCTTCCATAAAATCATTCAGTTGCGCCGTTGTCGCTACCGGTCATGCATTCCATCGTCACCCCTGAGTTCTGATATTCATCACTGTCCATATCTTTGGCCTCCGGGTAGAACGTGTATCCGTTGATATCATATGCCTGATAGGTTACGAGGTTGGGCGAGGGGCCATGTACTAAGGCGTATATGAGCAATCCGTCCTTAGAGCCCTCCTCCGGGGGATTAGCAATAATATGCTCTTTGAACCAATGTAGGAAAGTGGAGTTGTGCTCTCTAGTAACTTCGGCGTCCGTCCTGCATACCCCCCGGTCACGATACTTCTTTGCGATAATTTCTTTGTGCAGTGCCACGAAAGGATCTACCTCGTCTAGGTGTGGTAGCACTACCAAGTTTGCTCTGTCAAAGTCACTGCGTCGATCTGAGTATGCCACGTGCAGTTCCCTGTGACCGTTGCAGTGACCTTCTCCTTCGAGCCTCCCATCGTGCTTGTTAACGGGCAAACCAACACTAACACTAGGCGGCTGGTCTGCGCCATATAGAAAATTCTCACAGAAAGAGATGCACTCTTGTGTCAAATAGCCCTGGATGATGCTTCCATCCGGACGGGACATGTTACGAATGAATCTTTTGATGATCCCATTCATCCTCTCAAACGGCATCATGTTGTGCAAGAATGACAGCCCCAGGTCTATTATGTCATCCACAATATGGACACACAGATGCACCATCACGTCAAAGAACGCAGGCGGGAAGTACATCTCAAGCTCATTCAGTATCACAATGATCTCTTCCTGTAGCCTTCGGAGCTGCTTCACACTGATCGACTTTCGAGAGATGACGTCGAAAAAGTTGCAGAGACTAATAAGCGTGTCACGGACGTGCTTGTCCATTATCCCTCTAAGGGCAACAGGTAATATCTGCGTCATCATCACATGACAGTCATGAGACTTCATCCCGCTGAACCTTTTCTTGTCCGTGTCTAGATATCTACTTATCTTGCCACAGTAACCGGAACTAACTTTGACTCCGGTAAGGCACTTAAAGAATTGATTGATCTCAGCCTGACTTAAGGTGAAGCAAGAAGGGGGGCAATAATCCTCATTCTTTATTTTCTTGCCCTTCTTCTCCCGTGCCTCTGTCTCTGTCTCTGTCTCTGACATTTTACGGGACGGCATGTGCAGATCTTCCCTAATTTTCAAATCTTGCAAGTCTTTTCTTGCCTTCGGCCCATCCTTGGTCTTATCCGGCATGTTCATCAGTGTTGCGAGCAAGCTCTCAAGGACATTCTTACAAATATGCATTTGATCAAGGCAATGAGGTGTATCGAGTTTGTGCCAGTACTCCAAGTCCCAGAACACAGACCTCGTCTTCCATACCTTCAGCAGCGGCTCCGGCGCCTTTCTCATCGTCTTTCCCGGCGCGGGGCACTCCTTCCAGTTTTTCAACAGCTCATCGATTTCGGCACCGCTCCGCTTACGTGGAGGTCCTCGATGCTCAGCGTGACCATTGAATAGATCTCCACAGTTTCTCCATGGGTCGTTCTGTTCGAGCCATCTTCAATGCCCCATGTACATGATTTTCCCAGACCCGCCATCTTTCCTTGACGTTAGCTACTGAGACGTCGTATCATCCATGCATCGCGTGCATCCGCAATATCCATGGCACACCTGGCCTGCCACATATCCATAACCAAGATAGTCGTGCACTGTCGTGATCAGCACGGCTCTCATGTTGAAATACTCGCCTTTGCTGGCGTCCCATGTCTTAGCCGGTGTTTTCCATAACGTGTCTAACTCCTCCTGAAGTAGCCCCAGATACAAATTAATATTATTTCCTGGTTGTTTCAACCCTTGAATAAGCATTCTCATGTGAATGTACTTCGATTTCATGCACAACCAGGGGGAGGTTGTACATCCATACAAACACAGGCCATGTGCTATGGTTGGTGCTCTGGTTGCCAAACGGATTCATGCCATCAGTACACGCGTCGAGCACGATGTTCCTTGCATCACATTCAAAATACCGATAGAGGTTGTTCAACGCTCTCCACTGGCTTCCATCCTTGACGTATCTCAGCTTCGGATCATCTCCATCGTCGGGATTCTTCCTCTCCGCGTGCCAGCGCATTAGCTTTGCTTCCTTGGGATCTACAAAATACCTCTGGAGACGGGGAGTGATCGGTAAGTACCATACCACTTTCTGGGGACATTTCTTCCTGGCCTTCTTGTAACAGAAGCATTGCACACCGGACAACTTGTTTTTTCTGCGTGCTCCTTCTGATAAATTATGCAATCGTTGATGCATGCATGGTATCTAACGTGTGGCAGATCAAGAGGGCACGCGATCTTCTTGGCCTCATCAACACTACTAGGACATAGATTACCCTCGGGAAGAACATCCTTTAGGTACTTGAGATGCTCATCGAGGCTAGTGTCGGTCCATTTGTTTTTAGCCTTCGTCTTCAGCACTTGGAGCGTGAAACTCAAGCGGGTCACCTCAGGATTGCAACCATCATACAATGGAGTGTTCGAGTCTACCACCAGTTGCTCCAGCTTAGCCTCCTCTCTAGAAGCAGCTCTCTCAGTACTCGTCTCCTTGCGAAGCAATGCTTGAACATGAGGGTCACGCACGATTGAACTTAGTACCGACGAACTTTGCTGCATGGAGTCCATGTCGTTCTCTCCGCCGCCATGTCTGGCCCCTTCTCCGCCGCCATGTACGTCCTCTTCCCCGCCGCCATTATCGATCATCTCTTCGTCTTGCCCTGTGTCATCATTGCCTACCCCGTCGGCATCCTCAACATCGTCATCCTCATCTTCAGTTATCCATCGAGTATAGCCATCCATGAAACCAGTCATGAGCAGGTGCGCTTCGACACAACCATCGACATGGGGGTCAAGCCAAACTATTCCTTTGCATTTTCGACACGGACATAAAACCTCTGTCAGGTTATTTTCCTTCATGTCCTGCACCGCCGACCGCAACCACCTGTCCACCATCGTTCCATTGACCATCGTCAACTCTGCACGGTAATAAAAAACAAATTGATTACAAAAATGCGTGCATTCATCAAAGTCATACAAAAATTCGGCATGACCTTCCTTAAATATAGGACATATATAGATCTAGAGTTTGCCCGGAATTCGCCAAAACAGAAATAAATCGACATTTCGGCAAAACATAGGCAACTCAAATGCACAATTTGGCGTCAACTAATGCCACAGACACAATTTCCATAAAAATATCACACACACATGCATAAACACATTTCCATTTTGCAAAAGCATGAAATATTAATCACACCTCTATCTCGAGATCGAGCACACGGTGGAGATGATGACGTAGGGAGGTCAAAAGTGCACAAAGCTCTTCTTGACAAAGAAAGATCTAGTTAGGGGGCAAATAGGTCACTTAACTAAATGCTACATCTACCTAGCTAGCTAATTTGGGAGGAGACAACTTCAACTAGTGGAGGGGGGAGGAAAAAGAGAAAGGAGATGAATTAATGGAGGTGGTGTAGTTATAGCTAGGAGTAATGAAGAGAGAGAAAGGTAGGTAGAAGAGGGAGAGTAATGGGGGGAGAAGTATTGAGGAAGAAGAAGAGTGAGAGAGGGAGGATGTGGGAGGTAGGGAAAAGGGAGGAGAGGAGATGGGGAGGAGGAGGTGGAAAAGGTGGTGGGTGTTGCGTCTTAGCAGTAGCCCAGGAGAGAAAGCGTGCTGCTGCTAAGAGCGTAGCAACAGCGCGCTTTCCTGTCACGCGCTACTGCTAAACGGGCCAACCCTGTGCACAATTTCAAAATTAGCAGCAGCGAGGTGACAAAAAAGCGCGCTGCTACTATGGCATTAGCAGCAGCGGGCTCCCTGGCGCCGCGCTACTGGTAAACTTATGTCGTTGTGTACTGTCAGTGGATTTTTGTAGCAGCGCGGTTTAAGCGTCACGCACTACTGCTAAGTTTGCACCAGTGGCGAGCTTTCCGTAGCCGCGCTGCTACTACTTAGCAGCAGCGCCTATTTTTATGCCGCGCTGCTGCTAAGATTTTGTGTATAAGGTTTTCCCTAGTAGTGAGAAGGCGATCTCCACTGCCAAGCCGGCTCCAGAGGCACCTATCCCCAGCTTGCCCACCGATGTTTCAATGGCCCAAGAGCCCCTGGTTTCTTCTTCCGCCGCTGTGTCGGCGTTCTGGGAACGGGAGTCCCCAGACTTGCCTGCCTGCGACCAGCGGCGTGGCTCGAGTGGGGGCCCAGTGCGGCCCAGCTTCATCAGCTCAAGCTCAAGACCCTCGCAAGGGGCCAAGCCTTGCAGGGCGAACGACAAGAGGCTTCCTCAGGAGCAGCCTCATCAGGCAGGCTCATGAGGAGGTGGAGAGATCAAGGTAGGGGTGCCTCGCGAGGAGCCCGTGACGCAAGCCATGACGATCGAGATTAGGCGGGCGCCAGGCGGGCGTCGGCCTGCACAGTGTCCTTGTTTCCCCTTCGGTGCAAAGGGAGCAAGCACAGGCCAAGGCATCGGGCAAAGGTTACCATTCTGGTACAACGAGACCAAGACCAGCAGAGCGGCAGGACGGAGGTCACCGTGGAGCCCAAGACGGCGTCATCACCAGTGCTTTTGGCTGCCGAAGACCACCTTTGGTCAGGATAACTTGTACTAGATGTTCCACTTCAAAATGGCCAATTGTTGGCGCCCTTCCCGCTCATTTTTTGGGAAGAGGACCAGGGCCTCTATAAATAGGACTAGCCCCTGAAAGAAGAAAAGGGGTCAAGAGAGAGAGAAAGAAAGAGAGAAGAAAAAGAAGAAGAGAGAAAGGTCCGGACCAAGTAGAACACACCACACCAGCTCAAGAACACCTCTCGCGAGGCCGTTCTTCCCCCTGTATTGTTCATCATCAGCCCCTGAGGCAATGCACCACACCACACACTGGAGTAGCGTATTACACCACATCGGTGGCCCGAACCAGTATAAACCTCGTGTCCCTTGTGTGTTCTTCTTTCTAGCCTAGATTTCTTGCGAGCCATAGAAGCGCGAGTCGGTAGGGGAAAGATCTCCGTGCGCACCCCAGAGTTCGAACCTTAAGGGTCTGTCGGAACCCGAAATCCGACATTTGGCGCGCCAGGTAGGGGTGCGCCGGAATGTTTCTTCCGCTGTTCGCGGGTGATCTTCCGTCGTGTCCATGGCTGATGCTCGTCGGGCTCGCGCCGAGCGCCGGGCTGCTCTCACCACCCGCGTCGCCCAGACGGCGCCCGTCGGTGGACGCCCTCGTCGTTCCCCGTCGCCTGTCGCCAACGCCACCACCGGCCCGGCGGGGAACGAGCAGCCGGCCTCGTCCCAGCATCCTTCGGTGCGGCGGGAGGGCCGCACCGCAACCCCGTCACTGACTCCAGTCGGTTCGTCGTCCCACGCCCGTCGCGCCCCCACGGACGCGCACGCCGCGCTGCTCTTGGCAAGGGAGCTCCTGCACTACCGCCCCATCGACGACCTCTACGAGGACTGGCTCGCCCGCATCACCGAGCTTGTCAGTGCCATAGGGGATCTCCTTTGTCGTCCCTCTCGCTGCCTCGCCCTCCATTTCGCGCAGGGGCGAGGATCAGGAGGCGCCTCTTCCACCTCCTCCCCAAGAAGGCGCCCTGGCTCCAAGGCGCGCAGCCCCAGGGCGAGACCCTCCATGTTCGGCACCTGCGCGGCAAGAAGGAAGCTGCCAAGAGATCCCTCGTCCCCAAGAAGGTGCTCGCGCGCTCCCAGCACCGGCGCGCCAAGATCGCGTCCCTGCGCCTCCACACTGAGACCCCGCGCTGCTCCAAGCGGCGGCGCGTGCTAATCACCAGGAGCAGGCCCAGCACCAGCAAAGGGTGCCGATGGCCACAGCAGGCTGCCGCGCCTTCACCCCCAAGCTACGCGGCGTCACATGGCCAGGCAAGTTCAAGCCTGATCTGCCCCCTCACTACGATGGCACGACGGACCCCGCGGAATTCCTGCAGCTCTACGAGCCGGGCATCGAAGCCGCCAACGGAGACGAAAAGGTCATGGCGAACTGGTTTCCCATGGTGGTCAAGGATGGCGCCCGCACCTGGCTCCTGAACCTGGCTCCCAGCACGATCTCCTCCTGGGACGAGATGCGCACTCGCTTCATCGCCAACTTCCAGAGCAGGCGTGACCGGCCCCCGGCCATAAGAGACCTAGGCCGCGTCAAGCAACAACCAGGGGAAACCCTGCAAAAACATGTACAGCGCTTCAACAACGCTCGCCTCAGGATCCCCAGGGTGACTGAGGAAGCCATTATCTCAGCCTTCTCCGACGGCATGCGCGACATCAAGATGAAGGAGGAGCTGGCAATCCATGAAAACCTGTGCACATCCCTGGAGTTGTTCAACTTGGCGACCAAGTGCGCCAGGGCTGAGGAAGGACGCCTCTCCCTCCTCGAGCTCCCGGCTGCCGACCCAGAAGATAAAAAGCCCAAGGCCAAGGGCGTGAAGCGCAAGGGAGTTGCCGTGCTCGCAGCAGAACCAGACACCAAGCGAGGTAGGGATCAGCCTGAGTCATCCAAGGGCAGCCGATACTGCGTGTACCACGACCTCCACACCCACAACACCAACGAATGCTAAGAGCTCAGGGCCGTGCGAGATGGGCGTATCGGCCGACGCCCCGAGCGCAATGACATGGGCTATGGCCGAGGAGGAGGAAGAGGTGGAGGACGATGGGAAGACCGTGGCCCTCTCCAAGGGTGGCATGACCGACCTCGCGAGGATCGCTAGCAGGACCAGCCTCGTGAGGGAGGCTGGAAAGATCAGCCTCATGAGGATCGCCCGCACGGCAACGCAGGCCTCCCTCCTCTACCGCCACCACCAAGGAACGAATACCAACATCAAGACGAGGGGGCTGGGGGCTTCCAGGAGCCGCGCGCAATAGCTTGCATCTTGGGTGGCGCCCAGGCCCCAGCATCACAGCGCATCTTCAAGCAGTTTGCCCGTGAGGTGAATGCAGTCCTCCCCAAGCTTGAGGCCACGCGTCCTCTCAGGTGGTCTGCGTGTGCCATCACGTTCAGCTCAGCGGATCAGCTCAAGTGCATGGCAACGGCCAGAGTTCTCCCGATGCTTTGCTCCCCAGTCATCAGCAATGTGCAGGTCACCAAGACCCTCGTGGATGGCGGAGCAGGACTCAATGTCCTATCCATTGAGACATTCGACAATCTCCAAGTGCCATATGATCAGCTCCAGCCGACCAGGCTTTTCTCATGAGTCGCTGATGGTTCCATCGTTCCGATAGGGCAAGTTCGCCTGCCAGTCACCTTCGGGCAGCGCAACAACTACCGCACCGAGCTCATTGACTTCGACATCGCCCACATTCGCCTGCCATACAACGCCATCCTCGGGTACCCAGCCCTAGCCAAGTTCATGGCAGTGACTCACCATGGCTACAATGTACTCAAGATGCGAGGAAGCGGTGGAGTCATCACCGTACCCTGTGAGGAAAGGGACGAAGTGTGTTCACTTGAGCGTGCATTCCAAGCCGCAGCAATCGAGACCCAGATCACAGGAGCCGAAGACTTCCTGAGGCGACCCTTAAGAAGAAGAAGGCTTCGCCTGGCCCAAGCCATAAGGAGGCAGGCGCCTTCGGAGGCATTGCGTCAGGATTCGTGCCCGTTCAGGGAGCGCCATCCTATGTCGCATAGGAAAGCGCGCCCGGCGCCCTCCTCAGGCAGGGCTCGGGGGCTCTTTTTTGGAGAGCCACCGAATTTGCCAAGGTCACGAGGGAGGCGCTCGGGCACCACTTGAAGGGGTGCTCCCAGGCACGTTTCCCTCAGGAAGGTACGAGGCAAGGAAGACCAAACCCTCAGGAGTTCATCGCAGGAAACACCCAGGAGCTACAGGAGTCGAGAGTCATGCGCGGCAGCCGCCGCTTGCCCGCCGTGGCCCCACATCCAGGCGAGGATGGTGGGCTGCGCATCTGCATCGACGTGCCAGGGCTCAACCGAGCCGCGTCTCAGGAGTGCCTCTGGCCTTCGCGCGTGGGGCGTTGCGGGGGTCCACCTCACAGCTACGTTTGCATGCCTTTCGGCCTGCCGAATGCGGTTGCCGCTCGTCAGCGCCTGCTGAGGAGCATTCTGGAGGCTCAGGAGGTTAGGCATTGTGCGGCCCTGGCGGAGGTGGAGATGGCCCTCAAAGACCTACCCGTGCCCCCGGAGCCTCCCGAGGCTCCTGGGCCTGGGGGCTCATGAGGATCAACGTCTTCACCGCGCGTCGCCCACTTCTGTGGCATCGCTTCATCTTTAACGGCATCAGGTGACATCTTTCAAGTTCCATTTTTAGCTGGGAGAGCCCACAAGGCCGCGTCGTTCCCAGGTCGCGTGGGTCCGTCCCTGCGGCACATATCCGTTTCACTTAGGCACTTTACTTACCTTGTTGGGGGCGCCCCTCGGGCTGCATCTCCCCAAACTGCTCGGGCCTGGCCCAGCGGCGTTTGCTTTTCCCGCATCTACTTGAAATGAATCTGCTCCTTCGTACTTAACATACCTGACCTAATCGCCTGCTCGATTGACACCTACCCATGGAGCCGCTTGCTCTGGCACGACGTCTGCGTACGGGTCCGCCCCTGCAATGCCGATAAATCTAAGTGGTCGAGCTTTGGCTGCGGCAGCTCCGCAAGGCGCTACCTCACCAGGCCCTTAGTGCCCCAATCACTCCCTCGGAGCGACCAATGGTTGGCTGCCAACCGTAGCGACAAGTCTTGTCTCTCCTTGTGATTGGTATGCAGGACCCACTCCAGGAGCAACATTTGGGACGTCGCGAGCTATCTCTCCCTCTCTCCGGCATGGACTGCTTGCATGTTAAAAGGGGGGCGTTTGAGCATCGCAACTCATGGGCTCCTACTGGCTCTCCAGCCCTCACCCCCTGGCCTTGACCCACGGCATCGCGACCTGTCATACCAGTGGCGGCTGAGCTCGCTCGAGGGCCGGGACCTGAGGACGTAGAGCATTAAGGAAAATGTGGGGAAGTGGAAGAAGCTCGCGAGGACCTAACCCAGCAGCACCTCAGCTACCGCCGCTCGGGCCAGGCACCCCGTCGAAGGACTACCCCAAACTCAAAAGATAAGTCACGCCCTTACAGGAGTTGGACCAACGCAGCACCAACCCTCGCCTAGTGCAGCTCTGTCACGACGATGTTGCCTTCCTTTCTCGCCCAGCGAGGGCTGCTCGAGCGCTAAAGGGGACTTCCCGAGCATCGCGACTCGGGGGCTCTTACCGGACCTCGGGCCGCTCACCTCCTGGCCTTGACCACGGCATCGCGACCTGGCATACCAGTGACGGCTGAAGCCTGCATGGGGACTGGGACCTGTCAGCGTAGAGCGCTAAGTCCTCGCGAGGATAGAAAGGGGGAGCCGAGCCGGGACAGGACAAGCATCTCGCATCGATTCGTATTAGGGATATAATGTTCGCAAAAGACATGGCTGGCGCCTTACATACCCCCGCGGGGTGTTGCTTCGATTCCTCGCAGGGAACAAGAGGTGCTAATCCTAAGGAATGATAATTGCCCGCGCCTCCTCAAGCGACGCCATCATCAACAATGGACTACCTGGAGCCGGCGCCAACCCCACCCAGATCAGTGGTGTCGGCGGCCCGATGCAGTTGCCCTACTCCGAGCACGGCGCGAGCTCAGAGGCTCGTAGCTGTCGTCGCTCGTCTCCGGAGTCACGAGAAGCTCGGGGGAGTCGCTGGATTCCCCAGGTCCTCCGCTGCCGCCTGAAGAGCTGCTGGAGGGCCGATGGGCAGGCCAGGTCCTCCCTAGTCCGATGCCCCTGCCGCTTTCCTTGGGGCAGCACTCCAACTGGCTTCCTTCAGCATCGAAGACCTTGAAGAACATCAGGGAGGCGCCGTCGTATTCAAGATGAATTACGAGGGCACCCTCCGTGCGGCAGACCCGGGCAATCTCACCCCAGCCCCGGGTCATATAGACCTTGCCCGGAGCGACGATCGCGACCTCCGCTCCGGTCGCGAGGGTGCTGCAGTCGGCGTGCTACAGCCAGAGCTCCAGAGACCCACTCGGCGGCATCTCAAAGGCGAAGGAGGGAGGAAGGCGGATCCAAGAGCTTGGGGGCATGGCGGCTTGAAGCACGAGCTCACAGGAGGAGCCCTCGGCATGGACTCCAGGAGGAACTACGCGCACCGCCGTGACTCGCCGGCGTCGGCGGCGGCACCGTCGATGTTGCTCGACACCCTCTTCCCCAGGGCCCTCGATTCGGGCATACAAGGGCAGTGGAAACCCAGACGGCGGCCGCTCGTACCAGGGCCTCGGCGCCTCCTGCCAAGCACCCTCATCTTGGCGGCGGGGGACTAGCCGTCTCTTCGGCGGGAGAAGGTCAGGACCTTCTCGGGGGGCCTTTCCTTTCTCTTCTGCAGAAAACCGGCGGATTTGTGCCATTGGCGTAAGGAGAAGCAAGGACGGGGAAGGAGAAGGAAAGGAGTAGCAGGAAGGGATAAGCTAACGAGGCTCACGCGGCCCCGTACTTATAGCCGGAGAAGGCCAACCGCCGGCCACCACGATCGCAGGTAATCATGACCCATTTCTCTGCATGCAGGGACTTGACAAGTCGAGCGGTTGCCGAGGCGTCGTGGGGAAGCGCGAACACCCGCGTCCAATCAATCGCCAGGCGGCGCCCAAGGCCGCAGGCTATTGGGGCCCGCGGCGCTTTGCTTGCCCCTTAGCTTCTCTGCTAAGCCAAGCCCGGGCGCGCCTTGGGCCCGGGGGCTACTGTCGGCGTTCTGGGAACGGGGGTCCCAAGACTTGCCTGCCTGCGGCCTGCGGCGTGGCTCGAGTGGGGGCCCAGTGCGGCCCAGCTTCATTAGCTCAAGCTCAAGACCCTCGCAAGGGGCCAAGCCTTGCGGGGCGGACGACAGGAGGCTTCCTCAGGAGCAGCCTCATCAGGCAGGATTGCGAGGAGGCGGAGAGATCAAGGCAGGGGTGCCTCGCGAGGAGCCCGTGACGCAAGCCATGACGATCGAGATTAGGCGGGCGCCAGGCGGGCGCCGGCCTGCGCAGTGTCCTTGTTTCCCCTTTGGTGCAAAGGGAGCAAGCACAGGCCAAGGCATCGGGCAAAGGTTATCATTCCGGTGCAACGAGACCAAGACCAGCAGAGCGGCAGGACGGAGGTCACCGTAGAGCTCAAGACGGCGTCATCACCAGTGTTTTGGCAGCCGAAGACCACCTTTGGTCAGGATAACTTGTACTAGATGTTCCCCTTCAAAATGGCCAATTGTTGGCACCCTTCTCGCTCATTTTTTGGGAAGAGGACCAGGGCCTCTATAAATAGGACTAGCCCCCGAAAGAAGAAAAGGGGTCGAGAGAGAGAAAGAAAGAGAGAAGAAAAAGAAGAAGAGAGAAAGGTCCGGACCAAGTAGAACACACCACACCAGCTCAAGAACACCTCTCGTGAGGCCGTTCTCCCCCCTGTATTGTTCATCATCAGCCCCTGAGGCAATCCACCACACCACACACTGGAGTAGGGTATTACACCACATCGGTGGCCCGAACCAGTATAAACCTCGTGTCCCTTATGTGTTCTTCTTTCTAGCCTAGATTTCTTGCGAGCCATAGAAGCGCGAGTCGGTAGGGGAAAGATCTCCGTGCGCACCCCAGAGTTCGAACCTTAAGGGTCTGCCGGAACCCGAAATCCGACACGCTGCCAGTGCGCAAGCCAAAGTGGTAACTCTACCTCCTCCTCCTCCCATTATGCCTCTGGCTCATGATTCTTCCGATGCACCTGATGTGCTGGGGGAGGCTCTTTCCACGCTGACCCAGCTCCGGGACGACCTCCAAGGTCCTAGCCGCCGTCTGGAACCAGGGCGCCTAGAGTTGATCTCAGGGTGGCTGCGATCCGATGCGTCGGTGAGGGTGGCGTGGGGTCAGGCCATGCCAGCCTCCGAGGAGGGTAAGCAGGCTGTCAACCAGGCCGCGGCCGCCCGCGAGGCGGTGCTAAAGGATGCTGAAGCCGCCAAGGAGCGCTGCCAGTCGATGGAGACCGAGCTGGAGACCATGCGCAACGAGCGCGCGGCCGAGGCCCGCAGTCGCAAGGAGGAGGAAGAGAAGATGAAGGCCCGAGAAGATGTCGTCACCGATCGTGACGCCGAGTTGGAGCAGTTGGCAAGGGCGCAGGCCGCAAAGTGCAGCCGTCTGGAGGAGCTAGAGCTGAAGGTGGAGGCAAAGAAGATCCAGCTGGATGCCAAGGCGAAGGCTCTGGCTGAGGATCGCGTCGCCTTCAAGTCTCTTGAGGAGAGATCCCATGAGGCGCTGCGGGCACTCTACGAGAAGGGCTTGGAGAAGCCGCTGGTGACAGACGACGAAGGTTCCGCCCAACTGCTTCCTTATCTTGTCGTCGCGCTCGAGGGCGTGCTACCTCTTGAGCACTGTGTTGGTTTTTCCTCGAAGAGGAAGGGATGATGCAGCAGAGTAGCGTAAGTATTTCCCTTAGTTTTTGAGAACCAAGGTATCAATCCATTAGGAGGCTACGCGCGAGTCCCTCGTACCTGCACAAAACAAACAAATCCTCGTAACCAACGCGATAAGGGGTTGTCAATCCCTACATGACCACTTACGAGAGTGAGATCTGATAGATATGATAAGATAATATTTCTGGTATTTTTATGATAAAGATGCAAAGTAAAATAAAAGCAAAGTAAAAAAGCAAAGTAAATAACTTAGTATTGGAAGATTAATATGATGAAGATATACCCGGGGGCCATAGGTTTCACTAGTGGCTTCTCTCAGGAGCATAAGTATTCTATGGTGGGTGAACAAATTACTGTTGAGCAATTAACAGAATTGAGCATAGTTATGAGAATATCTAGGCATGATCATGTATATAGGCATCACGTCCGAGACAAGTAGACCGACTCCTGCCTGCATCTACTACTATTACTCCACTCATCGACCGCTATCCAGCATGCATCTAGAGTATTAAGTTAATGAAAACAGAGTAACGCCTTAAGCAAGATGACATGATGTAGAGGGATAAACTCATGCAATATGATGAAAACCCCATATTGTTATCCTCGATGGCAACAATACAATACATGCCTTGCTGCCCCTACTGTCACTGGGAAAGGACACCGCAAGATTGAACCCAAAGCTAAGCACTTCTCCCATTGCAAGAAAGATCAATCTAGTAGGCCAAACCAAACTGATAATTCGAAGAGACTTGCAAAGATAACCAATCATACATAAAAGCATTCAGAGAAGATTCAAATATTCTTCATAGATAGACTTGATCATAAACCCACAATTTATCGGTCTCAATAAACACACCGCAAAAAGAAGATTACATCGAATAGATCTCCACAAGAGAGGGGGAGAACATTGTATTGAGATCCGAAAAGAGAGAAGAAGCCATCTAGCGAATAACTATGAACCCGTAGGTCTAAGGTGAACTACTCACACTTCATCGGAGGCGCTATGGTGATGATGTAGAAGCCCTCCGTGATGGATACCCCCTCCAGCGGAGCTCCGAAACAGGCCCCAAGAAGGGATCTCGTGGATACAGAAAGTTACGGCGGTGGAATTAGGGTTTTGGCTCCGTACCTGATCGTTTGGGGGTACGTAGGTATATATAGGAGGAAGGAGTACGTCGGTGGAGCAACAGGGGCCCCACGAGGGTGGAGG
>NC_041388.1:484858493-484860881 GCF_002162155.2 Triticum dicoccoides
GGCGCGCCCCTACCTCGTGGCCTCCTCTTTTGTGTCTTGACGTATGGTCCAAGTCTCCTGGATCATGTTCGGTGAGAAAATCATGTTCCCGAAGGTTTTATTCCGCTTGGACTCCGTTTGATTTTTCTTTTCTTCGAAACCCTGAAATAGGCAAAAAAAACAGCAATTCTGGGTTGGGCCTCCGGTTAATAGGTTAGTCCCAAAAAAAATATAAAAGTGGATAATAAAGCCCAATAATGTCCAAAACAGTAGATAATATAGCATGGAGCAATCAAAAATTATAGATACGTTGGAGACGTATCAAGCATCCCCAAGCTTAATTCCTGCTCGTCCTCGAGTAGGTAAATGATAAAAACGGAATTTTTGATGCGGAGTGCTATTTGGCATAATTTTAATGTAATTCTTTTTAACTGTGGTATGAATATTCAGATCTAGAAGATTCAAGATAAAGGTTCATATTGACATAAAAATAATAATACTTCAAGCATACTAACTAAGCAATTATGTCCTCTCAAAATAACATGGCCAAAGAAAGTTCATTCTTACAAAATCATATAGTTTAGTCATGCTCCATTTTCGTCACACAAGAATGCTCTCATCATGCACAATCCCGATGACAAGCCAAGCAATTGTTTCATACTTTTAGTAATCTCAAACCTATAAACTTTCACGCAATACATGAGCGCGAGCCATGAATATAGCACTGTGGGTGGAATAGAATATGATGATGGGGGTTATGTGGAGAAGACAAAAAAGGAGAAAGTCTCACATCAACGAGGCTAATCAATGGGCTATGGAGAATCCCATCGATTGATGTTAATGCAAGGAGTAGGGATTGCCATGCAACGGATGCACTAGAGCTATAAATATATGAAAGCTCAACAAAAGAAACTAAGTGGGTGTGCATCCAACTTG
Source organism: Triticum dicoccoides (assembly GCF_002162155.2). Taxonomy (NCBI): domain Eukaryota; kingdom Viridiplantae; phylum Streptophyta; class Magnoliopsida; order Poales; family Poaceae; genus Triticum; species Triticum dicoccoides. Next base: position 484,859,409 of record NC_041388.1, read on the forward strand.
CTTGCTCAGGAAGACTTAGGGCACTTGAGAAGGCCCATTGTTGAATATACAAGCCAAGTTATATAATGAAAAATTCCCACTAGTATATGAAAGTGACAAAATAAAAGACTCTCTATCATGAAGATTATGGTGCTACTTTTGAAGCACAAGTGTGGAAAAAGGACAGTAGCATTGTCCCTTCTTTATATATATATAGGGTGGGTCTATTATGATAACACCTCTTAAGACCTTATTCTAATAACACCTAAAGCTTATTCTGCTAACAAAAAAGAACGACACGAGTGCCCCGTACCGAAGGGTGTGTTTGGTTTCGAGAATGAGGTGGAACGTAATGGGTCGGACCCGCACCTAGGACTGATTCTCGCGTTTGGTTGCAAAATGGAATGGAACACACTGGTTCTTCGGAGAGGAATATTCCAGCAATATACCGAACCGGGATGTTCCTCCAAATTGGCCGGACCACGCAGAACGCCCCGCTCGACGACCCTCCCTCGGTGGCACCCACGACCTCTGCCTCTCTCTCTCTCTTTCCTCTGACGGGAGGTTCGTCGCCGGTGGAGAAGACCGCCGCCGGTACGTAGACACGACCACTGCATCCGCGTTCCATACGTCGGCCATGTCGAGCCGGCGGAGGCCGGGGAAGATGCTGCAGGTGAGGCTGGGGAGGCCACACTCTCCGGTGATTGATGAGTGGTGGCGGCCAGCGTGAAGCTCGGGGTGACACCGACGACTAAAGGATCTGCTTCGGTTCATGCAGGCATGCGCCGTCCGCCAGGACGTAGTCACCTACGGTTGTGTACAATTCCATGGTTATTGCAAGACTGGGAGCGGGGGAAGTGCAGGCAAGGTGTTCGAAGAAATGTCTAACAGAGTATTTAACGTGTGATTTCACTAGTTTGATCGATAGCCTGTGTACCTTTGTACTGCAGCGTCTATATGTTTCTCTGTTCTCGGAATCAAATATGCATTTAGTTTAGTTTTCTATCAAAATCCAATCCGATATGATCAAGTGATAACAATTCCATTCCATCTCGTCTCTCAAACCGAACACTAAAATGTAATCATTTCATTCCTTGAAATTGCTTCTACCAAATACAATGATGGAACCAACCCATTTTAGTAAAATAAACTATGCCATTCCATTCCACTTCCTTCTCGAACCAAACACACCCGAACTGCACGGTGACAAAAACCTACCACTACCATCTACGCCCGCTCGTACCCACCCGACCCACAACCCACCTCCCCTCCCACCTTCTTCCTCCTGCGGTTGCCAGAGCCCCGCATCGCCCTGCCTTCCTCTGCGCCGCCGCGCCGACCACCCGGCGCCGCCCCGATCCGCCGAGCCACCGCAGCCACCTCCGCCTTGCCTTGAAGCCGCCGCCGCCACTGCCAGGGCCCCACGCCACCAGCTAGCCACGGCCGCGCCTCCTCTCCATACGGCCTCCGAGCCTCTCCTTCCCCACCCCACAT
>NC_041388.1:484861217-485098771 GCF_002162155.2 Triticum dicoccoides
CACCCCCACACCACACCTAGGCCACCACCTCGCAGCCACCACCGCACCTCCACCCTCCCCCGCGGCACCACCGCACCACTCGCGGCATCGGATCCGGCGGGATCCGCACCGCCCGCGCTCATCTCGGTGGACAGCGGCTCATCTCGGTGGAGTTCAACGACGGAGGGCAAAGGCCCATGGTGGTCTCGAGCCTCCACCAGTCCCCACGGTGGAGGGCCATCGCGGCAGCTCTTCTCCTGGGCCCCCTTCTCCCCCCATGACGGCGACGACCTCTCCAGCTCCGACTCCTCCATCTCCATCAACACCTACTACTCCGCCGCTCCAACCTACCCCTACGGCAAGTCGCCTGGTCCACCAAGCCTACCTCTTGTCGCGGCGGCCCGGGAAATCACCGGATCCCGGCGAGATCCGACGGTGGACTTCTTCTCGGGTGTGCAGTTCGGCCCCCAGCGGTGATGCAGTGCAGCTCCAGATACGCTGGAGATCCATGGCGTCGCTCCGAGCACAGCCGAAGACCGTCGTGGAGGTTGGGGTAACCACGGCCGTCACCCCACTGGATCCGGCCGGCGTGCACTTCAGCTGACGCCGCAGCTCTCTCTTATCACCCATGCAGTTCACCGGCGACGCCCCCTCCACAACTCACGGTATCCAAGCTGGGTCCACTAGCCGACGCCTCTCGCCCCCCTCTGCATCTTCATTCACGAGAGGGATCCTCCTCGATCCGTGTTCGCGCCTCCATGGTTGTGCGCGTGCTTGCAGTACACTGACATGAGGAGGGCGACGACACGCATAGGTGATATGCAGTATGCCAGCACACCGATTACTTGCAGTTTTATCTCTGAATTAATCCCTAAACTAACATGCTTGAAGTTCAGTCCCTGTTTTTTTGTGATTCAGCTTTGTTGTGGTTATTGGCAGGAGAGCATAAACACAGGGAAAAGGGGAGAAGGAAGAACTTCGTCGGTTTAGTTCTCTGCCCAGTGCAGCTTAGTTTTGTTGTTCATTGATTTAGCAGGAGAGTGTAAGCAGTTCTCTGCCCAGTGCCGTTCTGTTGGGTCATATATTTTGTTGTGCACTTGATGGCGCGTGGTTGTTTTTATTTTTGATATTTTTTTGGACTAATAAAGGGACTCCAATACATCACCCCGTGCGTGTGGTTAGATTTTTCATTGCGGAGTAAACTGCTCGCTGCGCTGGAGGTTCCCACCACCTGATTGCTTTTTGTTTTTGTTTTTTGTGAGGTTTTTTCTGTACAAGCCAATTCCAGCTCCTGGATGTTTAACTGAGGGAAGCTGCAGTGCGGCTACCGTAGTATTTTTTTGTTGGTTATTTCCTACAAAATGTTCAGTACATGATGCAGCTCACTGTAAAATGCTATGTGGTTCATTCTGTAAAGAACCCGACGAGCAGTTCACTTTGTTCACGTGATAAACGAAGAAAACTAAAAAAATGATTTATAAAAATCAGTGCAGTCCGCTTCACCTCGTCTAATAAAAAAAGTCATGTACTTCACTTCAATTTGTCACGCGGTTCAGTTCCCTCAGATTGTGAATTACACTCGTCTCCGATAGTTTCACGTGTTTTCAAAAAAAGAAAGGGTTACCAAAGAGGTTCACTACTCGTCTTGAAGCAGGTCATAAGTCAAATTCTCGTCTTGAAGCAGCTCATAAGTCAAATTATGAAGCTCACTTTGTTCTCTGACGCATTTTGTTATAAAACTCCTTCATGGTTCCCTTGGTAAACAAAAATCAAAACATCTCAAAGAAGCTCCCTTCTTATTAGATATAGTTCACTCACTCGGTTTCTGCGGTCCACTCGCCCGGTCTACACGCGTAAAAAGTAAGAAGTACGGAAAAAAGAAAACAAAAACTCATGAGGTTCACTATTGATAGTGTTGCGGTTCATTTTCGGGAGTGTTGCGGTCCACTCTCGTTCAAAAAAAGTTGAAAAAAGACAATAAAAACTTTTGCAAGAAAGTTTATGTCCGACAAAAAGAAATTATGAAGTTCACTTGACTGCCTGCTGCAGTGCGGTTTTCCGTTTGAAGCAGTGCGTTCTTCTGTCCGATGAAAGGTCCACTCGCTTGGTCAACACGCGTAAAATATTAATAAGTATGAAAAAATACAACAAAAACTCGTGAGGTTCACTTTTGATAGTGTTGCGGTTCATTTTCGGGAGTGTTGCGGTCCACTCTGGTTCAAAAAAAAGTTAAAAAAAAAGACAACAAAAACTCGTGCAAGAAAGTTTATGTCCGACAAAAAGAAATCATGAAGTTCACTTGACTGCCTGCTGCAGTGCGGTTTTTCGTTTGAAGCAGTGCGTTCTTCTGTCTGATGAAGTACACACGATAACTTTGGTCTTCACGAAAAACAGAGTGTCCGCTTTTAGGTAAATTTAAAACTGCTTTTAAACCGTAAGGAATTAGAGAGAGTGTTTTGCATGAAAAAGTTGTGTCTCGTCGATATCTTTCCAATGGCATATCATTTGAATCATTTCAACAACCGGTTTGTAAAAATTTCGCGAAAAACAGCCGCTGCCACTCGTTGTCCGCTGCACGATTTTCAAAATTAACTTAAAACTGTAAGGAATCTCAAAACCATTTCTACATATGTAAGTTGCGCCGTGTCCATAGCTTTCCAACGACGTATTACATGCCTCGTTTCGACAAACGGTTCAAAAACTAGAACGAAAACAGTACTGAAAATTGCAATTTAAAAAAAAACAGAATTCCGCGATTTAGTAAATTCGAAACTGCTCTTAAACCGTAACGAATTAGAGAAAATAGTAGATATGAAAAAGATGCGCCTCGACGATATCTTTCCAACGGCGTATCATTTGGCTTATTCCGATGAGCGGTTTAGAAAAAATCACGAAAATACGCTCGCTGCCACTCGTCATCCACCGCACTATTTTTGAAACTGCTCTTAAACCGAGAGGAATTTCGAAAAATGTTCAACATGGTGAAGTTGCGCCTAATAAATATCTTTCCAACGTTATATTATACGCCTCGTTCCAATAAACGGTTAAAAAATTAGAGTGAAAACAGTACCGGAAAAACACTGCGTGCAGTTTTTTTCGACACGAAGTTCACTCGTGTGAGTACTGCAACACACTTGGTTCAAACAATGACGTGCACTTGTATTGAACGTGCAGTGCGGAAGTGTTATCAGAATAACTATGATGATCATCACACTTCTATTTATTTACAACTCAATGATTACAACTCGATACTTAGAACAAGATATGACTCTATGTGAATGCCTCCGGCGGTGTACCGAGATATACAATGAACCAAGAGTGACGTGTATGAAAGAATTATGAACGGTGGTTTTTCCACAAATACTATGTCAACTACACGATCATGCTAAGCAATATGACAATGATGAATGTGTCATGATGAATGGAATGGTGGAAAGTTGTATGGCAATATATCTCGGAATGGCTATAGAAATGCCATAATAGGTAGGTATGGTGGCTGTTTTGAGGAAGATATAAGGAGGTTTATGTGTGAAAGAGCGTATCATATCACGGGGTTTGGATGCACTTGCGAAGTTTGCACTAACTCTCAAAGTGAGAAAGGGCAATGCACGGTACCGAAGAGGCTAGCAATGATGGAAGGGTGAGAGTGCATATAATCCATGGACTCACATTAGTCATAAAGAACTCACATACTTATTGCAAAAATCTACAAGTCATCAAAAACCTCGGCACTACACGCATGCTCCTAGGGGGATAGATTGGTAGAAAAAGACCATCGCTCGTCCCCGACCGCCACTCATAAGGAAGACAATCAAAAAACACCTCATGTTTCAAATTTGTTACACAATGTTTACCATACGTGCATGCTACGGGACTTGCACACTTCAACACAAGCACTTCTCAAATTCACAACTACTCAACTAGCACGACTTCGATATTATTACCTCCATATCTCAAAACAATCATCAAGCATCAAACATCTCTTAGTATTCAAAACACTCCTAGGATTTTTTTTACTAATCTTGAATACCTAGCATATTAGGATTATTTAAGCAAATTACCATGCTATTTAAGACTCTCAAAATAATCTAAGTGAAGCATGAGAGATCAATAGTTTCTATAAAAGTCATAAAGAACTCTCAACATTAGTCATAAAGAACTCACATACTTATTGCAAAAATCTACAAGTTATCAAAAACCAAAGCACTACGCGCATGCTCCTAGGGGGATAGATTGGTAGGAAAAGACCATAGCTCGTCCCCGACCGCCACTCATAAGGAAGACAATCAAATAACACCTCATGTTTCAAATTTGTTACACAACATTTACCATACGTGCATGCTACCCGACTTGCAAACTTCAACACAAGCATTTCTCAAATTCACAACTACTCAACTAGCACGACTTTGATATTATTACCTCCATATCTCAAAACAATCATCAAGCATCAAATTTCTCTTAGTATTCAAAACACTCGTAAGAAAAAATTATTCATCTTGAACACCTAGCATATTGGATTATTTAAGCAAATTACCATGCTATTTAAGACTCTCAAAATAATCTAAGTGAAGCATGAGAGATAAATAGTTTCTATAAAACAAATCCACCACCGTACTCTAAAAGATATAAGTGAAGTACTAGAGCAAAACTATATAACTCAAATGGTATAAGTGAAGCACATAGAGTATTCTAACAAATTCCAAATCATGTATGACTCTCTCAAAAGGTGTGTACATCAAGGATGATTGTGGTAAACTAACAAATAAAGACTCAAATAATACAAGACGCTCCAAGCAAAACACATATCATATGGTGAATAAAAATATAGCTCCAAGTAAAGTTACCGATAGAAGTAGACGAAAAGAGGGGATGCCTTCCGGTGCATCCCCAAGCTTTGGCTTTTAGGTGTCCTTAGATTATCTTAGGGGTGCCATGGGCATCCCCAAGCTTAGGCTCTTGCCACTCCTTGTTCCATAATCCATCAAATCTTTACCCAAAACTTGAAAACTTCACAACACAAAACTCAAAGTAGAAATCCTCGTGAGCTCCGTTAGCGAAAGAAAACAAAAGACCACTTCAAGGTACTATAATGAACTCATTCTTTATTTATATTGGTGTTAAACTTACTGTATTCCAACTTCTATATGGTCTATAAACTATTTTACTAGCCATAGATTCATCAAAATAAGCAAACAACACACGAAAAATAGAATCTGTCAAGAACAGAACAGTCTGTAGTAATCTGTAGCTATCGCAAGATCTGGAACCCCAAAAATTCTAAAATAAATTGCTGGACGTGAATAATTTATCTATTAATCATATGAAAAAATAATTAACTAAATAGCACTTTCCAAATAAAAATGGCAGCAGTTCTCGTGAGCGCTAAAGTTTCTATTTTTATAGCAAGATATCAAGACTTTCCCCAAGTCTTCCCAACGGTTCTACTTGGCACAAACACTAATTAAACACAAAAAACACAACATAAACAGAGGCTAGATAAATTATTTATTACTAAACAGGATCAAAAAGCAAGAAATAAAAATAAAATTAGGTTGCCTCCCAACAAGCGCTATCGTTTAACGCCCCTAGCTAGGCATAAAAAGCGAGGATAGATCTAGGTATTGCCATCTTTGATAGGCAATCCATAAGGGTCTCTCATAATAGATTCATAAGGTAATTTAATTTTATTTCTAGGAAAGTGTTCCATGTCTTTCCTTAACGGAAATTGGAATTTAATATTTCCTTTCTTCATATCAATAATTGCACCAATCGTTCTAAGGAAAGGTCTACCCAGAATAATAGGACATGAAGGATTGCAATCTATGTCAAGAACAATAAAATCTACAGGCAAATAATTCTGATTTGCAACAATAAGAACATCATTAATTCTTCCCATAGGTTTCTTAATAGTGGAATCAGCAAGGTGCAGTTTTAGAGAGCAATCATCAAAATCACAGAAACCTAACAAATCACACAAAGTCTTTGGAATCATGGAAACACTAGCACCCAAATCACATAAAGAATAGAACTCATGATTTTTAATTTTAATTTTAATAGTTGGTTCCCACTCATCATAAATTTTTCTAGGGATAGAAACTTCCAATTCAAATTTTTCTTCATAAGATTGCATCAAGGCATCAACGATATGTTTAGTGAACGCTTTATTTTGACTATAAGCGTGAGGAGAATTTAGCACGAATTGCAACAAGGAAATACAATCAATCAAAGAGCAATTTTCATAATTAAATTCCTTGAAATCCAAAATAGTGGGTTTAGCAACATCTAGGGTTTTAATTTCTTCGATCCCACTTTCATCAATTTTAGCATCAAGATCTAAAGACTCCGAATTCTTGGAACGCCTTCTAGGTAAAGGTGGATCATATTCAGTCCCATTATTATTAAGATTCATATTGCAAAACAAAGATTTAATAGGGGACACATCAATAACTTTTAGATCTTCATCTTTGTTTTCATAGGAACTAGCGGAACACACTCTTATAAAGGCATCTTTCTTAGCACGCATTCTAGCGGTTCTTTCTTTGCACTCATTAATGGAACTTCTCATGGCTTTGAGAGACTCATTGATATCATGCTTAGGTGGAATAGATCTAAGTTTCAAAGAATCAACATCAAGAGAAATTCTATCAATGTTCCTAGCCAACTCATCAATCTTAAGCAATTTTTCTTCAATCAAATCATTGAAATTCTTTTGTGAAGTAATAAATTCTTTAATATTAGATTCAAAATCAGAGGGCATCTTATTATAATTTCCATAAGAATTGTTGTAGGAATTACCATAATTATTAGAGGGATTACTAGGATAAGGCCTAGGATTAAAATTTCCTCTATACGCGTTGTTACCAAAATTGTTCCTACCAACAAAATTCACATCCATAGATTCATTATTATTCCCAATCAAAGTAGACAAGGGCATGTCATTAGGATCAGAAGAAACACTTTTACTAGCAAATAATTTCATAAGTTCATCCATCCTTCCACTCAAAACATTAATTTGTTCTATCGCATGCACCTTTTTATTAGTAGATCTTTCAGTATGCCATTGAGAATAATTAATCATAATATTATCTAGGAGTTCAGTAGATTCTCCTAATGTGATTTCCATAAAAGTGCCTCCCGCGTCCGAATCTAGAAGATTTCTAGAAGCAAAATTCAATCCGGCATAATTTTTTTGTATAATCATCCACAAATTCAAACCATGAGTAGGGCAATTACGTATCATTAATTTCATCCTCTCCCAAGCTTGTGCAACATGTTCATGATCAAGTTGCTTAAAATTCATAATATCATTTCTGAGGGAGATGATCTTAGCGGGAGGAAAATACTTAGAGATAAAAGCATGTTTGCACTTATTCCATGAATCAATACTATTTTTAGGCAAAGACGAGAACCAAGCTTTAGCACAATCTCTAAGCGAAAAAGGAAATAACTTCAATTTAACAATATCATTATCCACATCTTTCTTCTTTTGCATATCACACAAATCAACGAAGCTATTTAGATGGGTAGAGGCATCTTCACTAGGAAGCCCGGAAAACGGATCTTTCATGACAAGATTCAGCAAAGCAGTATTAATTTCACAAGATTCAGCATTGGTAAGAGGAGCAATCGGAGTGCTAATAAAATCATTGTTGTTGGTATTGGTAAATCAAACATTTTAGTGTTATCTTGAGCCATCGCGACAAGCAAGCAATCCAACACACAAGCAAACAAAAAGCAAGCGGGAAAAAAGAGGCAAACGGGAAAGAGAGGGAGAATAGAGAGAGAGAGGGCGAATAAAACGACAAGGGTGAAGTGGGGGAGAGGAAAACGAGAGGCAAATGGCAAATAATGTAATGCGGGAGATAGGGATTGTGATGGGTACTTGGTATATTGACTTTTGCGTAGACTCCCCGGCAACGGCGCCAGAAATCCTTCTTGCTACCTCTTGAGCACTGTGTTGGTTTTTTCCCGAACAGGAAGGGATGATGCAGCAGAGTAGCATAAGTATTTCCCTCAGTTTTTGAGAACCAAGGTATCAATCCGGTAGGAGGCTATGCGCGAGTCCCTCGTACCTGCACAAAACAAATAAATCCTCGCAACCAACGCGATAAGGGGTTGTCAATCCCTACACGGCCACTTACGAGAGTGAGATCTGATAGATATGATAAGATAATATTTTTGGTATTTTTATGATAAAGATGCAAAGTAAAATAAAAGCAAAGTAAAAAAGCAAAGTAAATAACTAAGTATTGGAAGATTAATATGATGAAGATAGACCCGGGGGCCATAGGTTTCACTAGAGGCTTCTCTCAGGAGCATAAGTATTCTACTGTTGGTGAACAAATTACTGTTGAGCAATTGACAGAATTGAGCATAGTTATGAGAATATCTAGGCATGATCATGTATATAGGCATCACGTCCGAGACAAGTAGACCGACTCCTTCCTGCATCTACTACTATTACTCCACTCATCGACCGCTATCCAACATTCATCTAGAGTATTAAGTTAATGAAAACAGAGTAACGCCTTAAGCAAGATGACATGATGTAGAGGGATAAACTCATGCAATATGATGAAAACCCCATATTGTTATCCTCGATGGCAACAATACAATACGTGCCTTGCTGCCCCTACTGTCACTGGGAAAGGACACCGCAAGATTGAACCCAAAGCTAAGCACTTCTCCCATTGCAAGAAAGATCAATCTAGTAGGCCAAACCAAACTGATAATTCGAAGAGACTTGCAAAGATAACCAATCATACATAAAAGAATTCAGATAAGATTCAAATATTGTTCGTAGATAGACTTGATCATAAACCCACAATTCATCGGTCTCAACAAACACACCGCAAAAAGAAGATTACATCGAATAGTTCTCCACAAGAGAGGGGGAGAACATTGTATTGAGATCCAAAAAGAGAGAAGAAGCCATCTAGCTAATAACTATGAACCCGTAGGTCTGAGGTGAACTACTCACACTTCATCGGAGGGGCTATGGTGATGATGTAGAAGCCCTCCGTGATGGATACCCCCTCCGGCGGAGCTCCGGAACAGGCCCCAAGATGGGATCTCGTGGATACAGAAAGTTACGGCGGTGGAATTAGGGTTTTGGCTCTGTATCTGATCATTTGGGGGTACGTAGGTATATATAGGAGGAAGGAGTACGTCGGTGGAGCAACAGGGGGCCCACGAGGGTGGAGGGCGCGGCTGGGGGGTAGGTGCGCCTCCCTACCTCGTGGCCTCCTCTTTTGTGTCTTGACGTAGGGTCCAAGTCTCCTGGATCATGTTCGGTGAGAAAATCACGTTCCCGAAGGTTTTATTCCGTTTGGACTCCGTTTGATATTCCTTTTCTTCGAAACCCTGAAATAGGCAAAAAAAAAGCAATTCTGGGCTGGGCCTCCGGTTAATAGGTTAGTCCCAAAAATAATATAAAAGTGGATAATAAAGCCCAATAATGTCCAAAACAGTAGATAATATAGCATGGAGCAATCAAAAATTATAGATACGTTGGAGACGTATCAGGGCGTCGTCGACGGGATCGGCCCCATGGTGGAGGGGGAAGCCCGCGCGCTTTCTTCTTCAGCTCTGACGCATGTCTTCAGCCATCTCCATCTTCGCAACCCCGCCGCTGATCTCGGCGAGATGCTCAAGCCCGTTGTAACATCCCAAATTTTCAATTTGGAATGTTATACAATAGATCATCATTGCATATCATATTTTATTTGCATTTTGGTTGATCCTAGAAATTTCATGCAACTCAAGGACCCTCGGAGAGAGTTGGGGATTTCGTTATTTTCATATTTGAGTGTTTTCAAATTTTGAAAATGGGATCATTTGATTTTATTTATTTTATCTTCAATTATTTCTATTATCAAAACATGAGAGAGGGAATAAAATGACTTTCCCAAAATAAAGAAATATTGAGCATTTAATAAAAAATCAAATAAGATTTCATTTGGATTTATTTACTATTTTATTTGAATTTAGGAAAAATGCGCGTTTTTCAAAATTGCATTTAGGCCCCAAATAAATGTTCATCTTGTGCGGCGTGATTTTAGAAGCCGGGAAAATTTATTTCGGGATTTTTGGAGTCCGTTTAGTATTCCATTTGTTTTTTTCTGAGCGTAATTATTTAAAAAAAAGTCGAACCGACCTACCGGGCCGTGTCCGACTAGGACACCCAGCCCAGCCAGCCTTTATAAGGCGAGGACCCCAGCCCGAGCCGCCCAACCCTAGCCGCCCTAGCCCGCCGCCCTAGCGCCGTGCCGCCGCCGCCCGCGCCGCCGCCGCCGGCTGTCGTCGTCGGAGCCGCCGCTACCGCCGCCGGACCCGCACGCTGAGGTTGCCCCGCCGCCGTTTTTTTAGAAAAACCGTTTGGTTTTTCCGTCGGTTTTTTCTCGGTTTTTTTAGATCATTTTTTTCGTTAGATCGGTTTTTTTCGGTTTAGTTAATTAGCGAGCATTGGCTCGTTCGTTCGTTATAACGAACGCGTTCTTTGTTTAGATCCAGTTAACGAACGTTCGTTCGTTAATCTGTTCGTCGTTTTTCTTTTTCTCGGATTAAATCCGCGATTTTTCTGATCGAGGTTCCTGATCTGATTTTTGTTCTAGTATAACTTTTCGCTCGTTTATCGGAATCAGGCGATTCAAGCGCCTGGAGTTTCGTCTCGAAACCCTCTTTCCATTTAACCAACTCAAAAAAGTTTTTGCCTCTGTAAAATTTGACCTAGATCCATAATAGTAAACAAAACTTGTTTCTTTTGCCGTTTGTCTTTCGTTGCTTCGTTCGATTTGATTCTTTTTGCCAACTGGAGTTCTTAAGTTGAACTTTCTGGTTAGTTCTTTTATCTGAGTTTTACCTTTGCATTAGTTGAGTACTTATTGTATGCTTGTTTGTTTGCGCTAGAGTATCCGGAGTGCGCCGCTTGCTACTTCGAATCGCTAGGTTTTGCGGATCATCAGCAAGACAAGTAACACTTTGATCATACCTTCTACTACCCAGTTTTTATTGCATTAGATCAACCCTCACACATTGCATGATTAGGATCTAATTAAATTGTGGGTTTGGGAAGTAGATGAGGTAGAATCCTATCACCTGTTTTATTATCAAACCTTTGGTTGTTACTTCTACGTTTGCTTATTATGCCATGCTATGCTAGTAGACGTGGATTGGGTGAGTGAAATCCATGACAGATGTGAGTTTGTTAAATTAATGGTTTATCTAAGGTGGCAACTTAAATACACATCTGGGTGGATTGAGGCACCTGGGTATTCCAGCGATTGCCTGTTTTCTTTCGGACCGCCACCCGGGCTCAAAGGGATCATGAGATTATTCATACTAGAAACTTCCGTGTGCAGCCACAAACTACTATGGGCTCTAGCATAGTTGACTAAGTTGTGCGAACTCTTACAGTGGTAGACTACCAGATGTAGGGGAAAGTAGGTGTAACGGTCTACCCGATCGTAAGGTGCTAGCGCTTCTGAAAGACTATGTCTCGGTCATCCGTTTCTCAAACATCATGTAGTGCGAGAATCCCAACGGAGGAGATCACGCCTTGTGGGGAAAAGTGCGCAAACCTCTGCAGAGTGTATAAACTAATCATGGTTAGCCATGTCCCCGGTTATGGACATCTTGAGTATCTAGTACTTGGATTATCATGTGAATCTCATCATGTTACTTTGATTAATTTGTTGGGTTTTTAATGTTGAGGTTTAATTGGGATTGAGAGCGTGTCTACACTCTCAATGTTTAACAACCACCATGATAGTTAAATAAAATTTATTCCTTTGCAGTAGGGAAAAATTGGCTTTACGCTAAACTGTAACCATAGAGCTTTCCACCAGCCAAATATGCATGCAGTATAGCCTTATTCCATTATTGCTCTCTATGTGTTACATTGCCAGCATATTCCATGTGCTGACCCATTTCGGGCTGCGACGTTCATGTTGCAGACTTTTCAGACAACGAGTAAGGTGCTTTTAGGTCGTGGTTCTATACTCAGTGATGCCGTTGGACTTGATGGACTCACTTATCTTCCAAGCCTTCCGCTGTTATCGTTATTAAATGGCCTTAAGCCATATTTATTGTAATAAGTTCTCTTTTGAGACACTCGATGTAATAAGTGTGTGATTGCTACTCTGTTATAAATCCTTCAAGTACTGTGGTGTCAGCACTACTGATCCAGGGATGACACCGGAGCACAGAGATTGGACCGTTTGAGGTCTGGTCGCTACAAGATGGTATCGGAGCACACACTGACTGTAGGACACGACCACTAAGCTAAAGCCCTAGATCACTACTCACTCTTCTCATTCTGACTTCTCATCTTTTCTACTCTTTTAGGATGGCGGATGCAAGGAACAAGTTCACACAACCGGATGAAGATACACCCTTTGGACGTCACTTGAAGGAAGTCACTAGATATCTGAACATAGGAGTACCAAGCTTCACCGGAACCTACAACGCCACTTTACCTGAAGAAGAGCGCTGGATGATTTAAGTTCAAGTTCCAGGAAGGACGTTCATGCCAGTCACTGAGCCCATAGAGTTTTTCTTTGATGCACCAACATGGAGTCTAGGAAAGGGCATGGCAGCTCATATCGCCATGGGACGCATTGGAGAAGTTTACCGTAATGATCTCAAGGATACTATCTACCAGATTTGTGGGCGCCGAGATGAGCACTAGGAGATGATCAGCACCAGGAAGGATAGATCAATCGCAACTTTTATCCAGGAGTTAAACCAGCACATTCGACGTCAGGAGAACCAGATGTGTGCTGACATGATAGATCTGAAGAAGGCGAGGACAAGAATCAAGGAACTGGAGGAAGAACTCAAGGCTACCCGTGAAGATTATGAAGAGGAAATCGAAGTATTAGTGGAGAAGAATGACGATCTGATCAAGAAGATTGGAATATTTATGGGAGACCCTACACCAGTAGAAGAAGACGAAGAACCCAAGGAGATTCGCCTGGAAGACTACATCATCATCGACGACACCGACTCAGATCCAGATGATAGCGATGATGACTATGTTGATGAAGCTGTAGCAGATATCACGGAGTCTACAACCGAAGAATATTTCTAGTAGACCACCCCATCAGTAGTAGCAGTCCACCATGTAAATATAGTAGTCCGAGCACTTTTGCGATAGTTAGATCGATTGTATGCCCTTGTTTGATTGAATGAAGTGAATTGTTCTCTTTTGCCTCATGTGCATATGGGTAGTGTTTTCTCTCTAGACCCCTCTCTATTCTTAATTCTCATCTTTTCTAAACCCTCAGATGCCTCCGAGACGTGACCCTGGATTTACATTCCCACCGGAGCTCACTCAGTTGATCCAGTAGAAGAACACGTTGATGCAGTTGCTAGTCCAGAATCAGAATCAGGGGAACAACAACAACAACCCACCACCACCACCACCACCTGTTGATCACTTAGCCCGTTTTCTTAGGCTGAATCCGTCGGTGTTTTCCAGTAGCACCGAGCTGATAGTAGCAGATGATTGGCTCCGCAAGACAGCAAGGGAGTTGGCCAAAGCAGGATGCACAGATGCGGAAAAGGTGAAGTTTGCCGCACATCAGCTTGAAGGACCCGCAGCATCATGGTGGGAGAATTTCACAGCCACTTTCCCTATCGACACTGTCACATGGGACCAGTTTCAGCAGGCTTTCCGTACCGCTCATGTTTCAGCAGGAGCTATGGCCATGAAGAAGCGTGAGTTTCGCAACTTGCGCCAAGGAGGATGGACAGTTGGCCAGTATGTGGAGGACTTAAGTAAGCTAGCACGTTATGCCCCAGATGACGTTGCTATGGATGCAGCTAAGCAGGAGAAGTTTCTGGAAGGACTGAATGATGAGTTGAGCATGCAGTTGATGGTAGCAACCTTCAACAACTACCAGGAGTTGGTAGATCGTGCTCTTATGATCGAAGGGAAGCAGCAGTAGATTGAAAACCGTAAGAGGAAGTATGGACAAGGGAAGGACAATTCTAGAGCTCAGCAGAAACCACGTTTTACCCCTAGACCGGGAGGACATTTTCAGCATACCATGGAGGAGGTAGCTCGCACAACCACAATGGCACCAAGAATGGTAATGGGAATGGAGGAAGCAACGGTAAGAACCGCACCAACCCATCAACCCCAGCCAAGAGAGACCTAAGCCAAGTCACTTGCTTTAAGTGCCAGAAGACCGGACATTATGCCAATGAATGTCCTGAATCCCAGAATGGAAATGGAAATGGAAGCTCTGGGAAGAAGCCGAACCCTTTCAACAGGGGACAGGTGAACCACGTAAAGGTGGAGGAGGTTGAAGCCCAGCCCGATGCAGTAATAGGTAAGTTTTTCGTTAATTCTTTTACTGCAATCGTTCTTTTTGATACTGGTGTATCGCATTCATACATATCAAGGGGATTTGTGGATAAGTATAAACTGCCAACCCAAGCCCTTAGATCACCCATGTTAGTAACCTCACCTGGAGCAGAGTATATGGCTAGTCTATGGTGTGATCGGTTACCATTAAGGATTGGTAACTATGTATTTCCCTCGGACCTAATAGTATTGGAATCTCAAGGATTGGATGTGATATTAGGCATGGATTGATTATCGAAGTATGAAGGGAACATTGAATGTGCCAGTAAGTCAATCTTGCTTACCACCCCAGAAGGGAGAAGGATCAAGTATGTATCCCGACATGTGCCAAAAAGGACTCAAGTAAATTGCTTAACAGGAGTTGTGCAAGAGGAAGTACCAATAGTGAAGGATTTCCCTGATGTATTTCCAGAGGAGTTGCCAGGCATGCCACCGGATAGAGATATTGAGTTTTTGATTGAGCTTTTGCCAGGCACAGGGCCAATATCTAAGAGACCATATAGGATGCCCGCAAAGGATTTGGTGGAAATTAAGAAGTAGATTAAGGAGTTACTGGATAAAGGTTATATCCGCCCAAGTTCTTCGCCTTGGGGATCACCAGTACTTCTAGTGGAGAAGAAGGATGGATCATTAAGGATGGTTGTTGATTATCGAGGATTGAATGAAGTAACCATCAAGAACAAGTACCCACTACCGATGATCAATGATCTGTTTGATCGATTGCAAGGAGCTAAGGTATTTTCCAAGATTGATCTGCGATCAGGATACCATCAGTTGAAGATTCGAGAACAGGATATACCTAAGACGGCTTTTACCACCAGGTATGGGCTGTACGAGTATACCGTTATGTCATTTGGTCCGACTAATGCACCTGCATATTTTATGAACATGATGAACAAAGTATTTATGGAGTTTTGGATAAGTTCGTCGCAGTGTTCATTGATGATATTCTGGTTTACTCGAAGAATGAAGAGGAGCATAAGGAGCATTTGCGTTTGGTACTTGGTAAGCTCAGAGAACATCAGTTATATGCCAAGTTTAGCCAATGTGAGTTTTGGTTGAAGGAAGTTGGATTTCTCGGACACGTTATATGCGGAGAAGGTATAGCAGTAGATCCCACCAAGGTTGACACTGTGACAGCCCCAATAACAGTTGGAGAGATCCAGAGTTTTCTTGGACACGTAGGATACTACCAGAGATTCATTGAAAATTTCTCGAAGATTGCAAAGCCTATGACGGAGTTGTTGAAGAAGGATACCAAGTTCAAATGGACTGAAGAATGTGAGGCCAGTTTCCAGGAGTTGAAGAAACATTTGGTTACATCACCAGTGTTGATTTTGCCAGACCAGACCAAGGATTATGAGGTGTATTGCGACGCTTCATGTCGAGGACTTGGAGCAGTGCTTATGCAGGAAGGAAGAGTTGTTTCGTATGCCTCACGACAGCTTAAGCCTCATGAGTTAAATTATGCCACACATGATTTGGAGTTAGGCAGCCGTAGTGCATGCATTGAAGACTTGGAGACATTTTCTCATTGGAAACCATTGTGAGGTCTACACGGATCACAAGAGTTTGAAGTATATTTTCACGCAGAAGGAGTTAAATCTCAGGCAAAGGAGATGGTTGGAGCTCATCAAGGATTATGATATGAGATTGCATTATCATCCCGTAAAGGCTAACGTAGTAGCCGATGTGCTGAGCCGTAAAAGTCATTTCAACACCCTAATGATGGGAGATTTACCAAGGGAGTTAGCAGAAAATCTTCGTGAGCTATGTTTGGAGATAGTTCCGAGAGGCTATGTAGTAGCATTAGAGATTCCGTCTACTTTGATGGATAAGATCAAAGAAGCTCAAAGGAGTGACAAGGAGATTGCTTCTATTAATGAGAAAATGAGCAAAGGAAAAGCTAAAGGATTTCGTGAGGATGAGCACGATACCTTATGGTTTGAAGACCGTGTTTATGTGCCTAATGATTCGGAGATCAGGAAGTTGATTCTGCAAGAGGCCCATGATTCACCATATTCGGTTCACCCAGGAAATACCAAGATGTATTTGGATTTGAAGGATACTTTCTGGTGGACCAGAATGAACAAGGATATTGCGGAGTATGTAGCAGTTTGTGATGTATGTCAGAGAGTAAAGGCAGAGCATCAGAAGCCAGCAGGATTGCTACATCCATTGCCAATATCCGAATGGAAGTGGGATAAGTTAGGCATGGATTTTATCACAGGATTGCGCAGAACACATTCAGGCTATGACTCGATATGGGTTGTAGTCGATCGTTTGACAAAGGTAGCCCATTTCATTCCAGTGAAGACTACCTATACTAGTGCTAAGTTGGCAAAGATATACATGACCAGGATCGTATGTCTGCATGGAGTTCCAAGGAGTATTGTATCAGATAGAGGAACCCAGTTTACCTCAAAGTTTTGGAATCAGTTGCATGAAACTTTGGGTACCAGGCTAGAGTTCAGTATAGCTTTCCATCCGCAGACAGATGGACAGACCGAGAGAGTCAATCAGATTTTGGAGGATATGCTGAGAGCTTGCGCGCTAGATTACGGATCTAGTTGGGACGAGAATTTGCCATACACAGAGTTCTTTTATAACAACAGTTATCAATCCAGTTTGAAGATGGCCCCTTTCAAAGCCTTGTACGGATGGAGGTGCAGGACCCCATTGTCGTGGGATGAAGTTGGAGACTGTCAGTTGTTTGGACCGGATCTGATTAAGGAGTCTGAACAGAAGGTGAAATTGATTCGCGATAGGCTCAAGGTAGCCTAGTCCAGGCAGAAGAGCTATGCAGATTCGAAACGCAAGGAGACAATTTACGAAGTCGGAGACCGAGTTTATCTTCGAGTATCTCCACTTCGAGGAGTTAAGTGTTTTGGAGTTAAGGGAAAATTAGCGCCACATTTTGTAGGACCATACAAGGTTTTGGAGCGTATGGGAGAAGTAGCCTACAAGTTGGAATTGCCCGAAGGACTGTCAGGAGTTCATGACGTGTTCCACGTTTCCCAGTTGAAGAAGTGCCACGCAGAGATGGCAGATATACCACTGAGAGACACAGTGCCGCTGGAAGCGATTCAGTTGGACAATGAATTGACCTATGATGAGAAACCAATTAAGATTCTTGAGTATGCCAGTCGAGTCACCCGCAGCAAGGTTATCAAATTTTGCAAAGTTTAGTGGAGCCACCGCACGGAGGATGAAGCCACCTGGGAACGAGAGGAAGATCTGTTGAAGGACCACCCTCATCTATTTTCTAGCCAACCCTAATCTCGAGGGCGAGATTCATCTTAAGGGGGGTAGGTTTGTAACATCCTAAATTTTCAATTTGGAATGTTATACAATAGATCATCATTGCATATCATATTTTATTTGCATTTTGGTTGATCCTAGAAATTTCACACAACTCAAGGACCCTCGGAGAGAGTTGGGGATTTCGTTATTTTCAT
This sequence comes from Triticum dicoccoides, assembly GCF_002162155.2. Classification (NCBI taxonomy): domain Eukaryota; kingdom Viridiplantae; phylum Streptophyta; class Magnoliopsida; order Poales; family Poaceae; genus Triticum; species Triticum dicoccoides. The sequence goes on from NC_041388.1 coordinate 484,879,026, forward strand.
ATTCGAGTGTTCTCAAATTTTGAAAATGGGATCATTTGATTTTATTTATTTTATCTTCAATTATTTCTATTATCAAAATATGAGAGAGGGAATAAAATGACTTTCCCAAAATAAAGAAATATTGAGGATTTAATAAAAAATCAAATAATATATTATTTGGATTTATTTGCTATTTTATTTGAATTTAGGAAAAATGCGCGTTTTTCAAAATTGCATTTAGGCCCCAAATAAATGTTCATCCTGTGCAGCTTGATGTTAGAAGCCGGGAAAAATTTATTTCGGGATTTTTGGAGTCCGTTTAGTATTCCTTTTGTTTTTTTTCTGAGCGTAATTATTTTAAAAAAAAGTCGAACCGACCTACCGGGCCGTGTCCGACTAGGACACCCGGCCCGGCCGGCCTTTATAAGGCGAGGACCCCAGCCCGAGCCGCCCAACCCTAGCCGCCCCAGCCCACCTCCCTAGCGCCGTGCCGCCGCCGGACCCGCACGCCGAGGTTGCCCCGCCGCCGTTTTTTTAGAAAAATCGTTCGGTTTTTTCGTCGGTTTTTTAGATCCGTTTTTTTTCGTTAGATCGGTTTTTTCGGTTTAGTTAATTAGCGAGCGTTCGCTCGTTCGTTCATTTTAACGGACGCGTTCTTTGTTTAGATCCAGTTAACAAACGTTCGTTCGTTAATCTGTTCGTCGTTTTTCTTTTTCTCGGATTAAATCCGCGATTTTTCTGATCGCGATTCCTGATCCGATTTTTGTTCGAGTATAACTTTTCGCTCGTTTGTCGGAATTAGGCGATTCAAGCGCCTGTAGTTTCATCTCGAAACCCTCTTTCCATTTAACCAACTCAAACAAGTTTTTGCCTCTGTAAAATTTGACCTAGATATAGAATAGTAAACGAAACTTGTTTCTTTTGCCATTTGTCTTTCGTTGCTTCGTTCGATTTGATTCTTTTTGCCAACCGGAGTTCTTAAGTTGAACTTTCTGGTTAGTTCTCTTATTTGAGTTTTACCTATGCATTAGTTAAGTACTTATTGTATGCTTGTTTGTTTGCGCTAGAGTACCCGGAGTGCGCCGCTTGCTACTTTGAATCGCTAGGTTTTGCGGATCATCAGCAAGGCAAGTAACACTTTGATCATACCTCCTACTACCCAGTTTTTATTGCATTAGATCAACCCTCACACATTGCATGATTAGGATCTAATTAAATTGTGGGTTTGGGAAGTAGATGAGGTAGAATCCTATCACCTGTTTTATTATCAAACCTTTGGGAGTTACTTCTACGTTTGCTTATTATGCCATGCTATGCTAGTAGACGTGATTGGGTGAGTGAAATCCATGACAGATGTGAGTTTGTTAAATTAATGGTTTATCTAAGGTGGCAACTTAAATACATATCTGGGTGGATTGAGGCACCTGGGTATTCCAGTGATTGCCTGTTTTCTTTTGGATCGCCACCCAGGCTCAAAGGGATCATGAGATTATTCATACTAGAAACTTCTGTGTGCACTATGGACTCTAGCATAGTTGACTAAGTTGTGGGAACTCTTACAGTGGTAGACTAGCATATGTAGGGGAAAGTAGGTGTAATAGTCTACCCGATCGTAAGGTGCTAGCGCTTCTGAAAGACTATGTCTCGGTCATCCGTTTCTCAAACATAATGTAGTGTGAGAATCCCAACGGAGGAGATCGAGTCTTGTGGGGAAAAGTGCGCAAAGCTCTGCAGAGTGTATAAACTAATCATGGTTAGCCGTGTCCCTGGTTATGGACATCTTGAGTATCTAGTACTTGGATTATCATGTGAATCTCATCATGTTACTTTAATTAATTTGTTGGGTTTTTAATGTTGAGGTTTAATTGGGATTGAGAGCATGTCTACACTCTCAATGTTTAACAACCACCATGATAGTTAAATAAAATTTATTCCTTTGCAGTAGGGAAAAATTGGCTTTACGCAAAATTGTAACCATAGAGCTTTCCACCAGCCAAATATGCATGTAGTATAGCCTTATTCCATTATTGCTCTTTATGTGTTACATTGCCAGCATATTCCATGTGCTGACCCGTTTCGGGCTGCAATGTTCATGTTGCAGACTTTTCAGACAACGAGTAAGGTGCTTTTAGGTCGTGGTTCTATACTCAGTGATGCCGTTGGAGTTGATGGACTCACTTATCTTCCAAGCCTTCCGCTGTTATCGTTATTAGATGGCCTTAAGCCATATTTATTGTAATAAGTTCTCTTTTGAGACACTCGATGTAATAAGTGTGTGATTACTACTTTGTTATAAATCCTTCAAGTACTGTGTGGTGTCAGCATTACTGATCCAGGGATGACACCGGAGCACAAAGATTGGACCGTTTGAGGTCTGGTCTCTACACCCGTGGAGGAGGAGCGCTGTGCAGCTGCTGCCGCTGCCGTGAAGGGCTAGGTGGAGGCCCTGTTGAAGAAGTTCCTTGCCGTTGGCCCTGCACCCCCAACCGGTGGTGCCGCCGACCCTATGATGAAGGCCAACGACGCGGCCGATGACGACGCTGCCGACGGGAAGGCGCTCCCTAACGATGGCGCCCAAGGCTAAAGGAAAGGCTTGCTGGTGAAGAATGGTGCTCCTTTTCATTTTACTTTCCTGCAACATGAGATGTGCCTCATGGAGGCATCAAATACTTTTGTTTGGTGTTTAAGGAACATTATGATGTGTAATAATTTATTTAGGTTTCACGATTTCCTTCCCGCTTGCTTGATGTTCTACGTCGGCAGGGCCCGACCCCGTGCTTACCTCAGCCGCCGTTGGGCTGTCCGAATCACCAGGACGGGACCAAGGGGTGAGGGGATACGTGGCCAGTTAGGCTCCTGAGTCACGATGCTCAGGAGTCTGCCTTGACGCGCAAACGGCCTACGGGAAGGAGATGCAGAAATAGGCCTTAGGGTTCTATGTCGGCAGGGCCCGACCCCGCGCATACCTCAGCCGCCGTTGGACCATCCAGATCACTAGGACGGGACCAAGGGGTGAGGGGCTACATGGCCAGTTAGTCTCCTGAGTCGCGATGCTCAGGAGTCCCCCTTGACGCGCAAACATACCTTCATACCTGTCCTCGCCGAGGTCCCGGTCGGGAGGGGCGCACGACGACCAGGTCCGAGGGACCTGGCAGGGCGGCGTACGCTAGGCGTGACCTGAGTGTAGTCCCCGTGCCCAGCCCCCTCGCGCAACTGTCCCGAGAGGAAAGCGTATTGACGAGCCTGGACACTAAGCCGGGTGGCTCCCAGAGGTTGATGCGGCCAAGGGGCCGCCCTTAGTTGTTTATCACCAGCGCGGAGCATAGCGCTTCCGCTCTTGCACAGGCATAGCCGCTCCTCGACTGTGTCGACGGCCAGCGCGGAGCATGGTGCTCCCACTGGTACGTGGGTGAGGGCTCCCTCTAAGTGGAGCCCCCGGGGCGTGTACAACCGCACCCTGACACGTGGCTTGCACGACAGGGCTAGACGAGGTGTGTCTGGGCACTCGTGAGCTAGCATGGGACTCACGAGGCCCTACCTCAAGGCGGGTTACGCCTGGTCTTGATTCTTGATAGCTTCAACGGTCCTGCGAGATGGTTAGGCGACATGCGCCGGACAAATCCCCTGAGGCGATCACATGAGAAGGCCAGACACCAACGACCCCTGGAGGTGACGTGAACGGGGCCAGCCCACCAGACGGAGCTTAGTCGTTGGGTTTATCAACGCTACAGGGACAGACCTGAGCACAGACGCCGTGCCTAGCCTACTCATGCGAAGAATCCTGAAGAAAGACAACCAGCACGCGGATCCCATGGTAACGAGGGTGGTCGCAGGTGAGGTATTGGAGTACCGGACAGGCAGGTGACAATCATGGAATGACTCAAGCAATGGAGCAGGTTAGCTTAGCTAGATGCAAGAACGATACATGCCACATGGACCCGACGGCCTGGGGATGATGCAGCCCGAGGGGCGTCCCCAACAGAGTAAGCTAAAGATGCAAAAAGATACAAGCCGCAGGGACAGGCCCATGCGACTTGGGGATAATGCTGCCGGATGGGCGCCCCTTACTGAATGAACTAGAAAGAGACACCTGATACCGTGCTGGAGTGGTGTCGGGGCAGCTGAAGACGCGTGCCGAAGAGGTTTCTCCTCACGAGCCGCCAGGGTCCTGAGCCCTAGGGGCTCTGTCGTGGGTTTGTCACGACAGATGTCCTCGTGAAAGGACTTAGTCGTGGAGCCATCGCTACGGGTTAGCTTAAAGGGGTTAAACCGGACAAGGGGACACGAGGGTTTTTAAACTAGTTCGGCCCCTTCGATGAAGGTAAAAGCCTACGTCTAGTTGTGATTGGTATTGCTAGGGTTTCAATGACCAGGGAGCAAATCCGCTTTGCCTGGCTCTCGAGTTCTTGTCTGTCGTCCCTAAACCGCTGTCAGGTCGTCCCTTTATATACACAGGTTGACGCCCGCCGGTTTACAGATTCCCGAGGCCGGATCATAAACGTGTCCGGCTCGGTCTCTATTCCTTCTACTTACAATACAAGTTACATGATAAAGTCGGTTTACATCTACAGGCCTTAACTCGCCTTTGGGCCTTGGGCCTTCGTAAAGCGCCTCCATCCTCACGTCTTCATGGGCTCCTAGCCTTCATAGAGCTAACCGGCCACTCGTGGCCGGTTTATGTCCAGTAGTAATATCCCCAACATTAGGACCCAGATTGATTTGAACTTGTTCATGTCAATCTTCAATACTTAGAAAAATTCCACCTTTGCATCTTTACCTTGATCTTGTAAACCGCTGTGATGTCATACTCCAGGATCATAATAAACTGCCATGACGTCACCTTGTTATTAAAAAATGATACATCTCACCTTCAGTTAATGAACCTCCGACAATCAAGGCGACCGCTCTTGTTAGGTATTCAATATTCTGGCTCCTCAATTCTCGCGCCTGTCACCTCTCCCTTTACCTTATAAATAGGGCCAAGGGTCATTTCCCTTTTCCCCTCCGTCCCTTCGCCTCTTCTTCCTCCTCGCGATGCCCCTGCCTCCGAGCACCGCCGCCATCGTCGAGCTTCGCCTTTGCATCACCGATAGCCGCTGCATCAACCTGATCGCCTCAGCAAGACGCGGCGCATCTCCGCTCCCCGATCTGCTGCTTGTAAGCTCTCCCCCTTCTTCTGTAGATCCATTAGGGTTCATGCAGGTTCTTCTTGTTCTTCTCTTGTTCTTCGCCAACTCATAGATAACAGAACTTTATCTTGATATGTTCCGCATAGTAGCTACGAAACTCCGTATTTCAACCATTTGATCCAATCGTTAGACACACTGTAACTTGATCTGGACTTTTTGTGAACTGCTTCGGGATCAAGCTTTTGAATCTCAATATTTTTCCTTTTCCTGACTTTTGGTAGATCCAAAATTTTCAATGCAGTCATGTGAAACCTGTTTTATCTTACTTAGTCGTTCTGGCTTTAGATCTGTACCTTTTTACCATATATGCGGTTTACCTTTGTAAAAACAACCTATCACATACCATTAGTCCCCTGGTAAACTGGTAAACCCCTTCACATCCGATGTTATAATGCGGTTTAACAACTTGTGTTACCTTTGTTCTGATATGACCTTGCCATTTAATACTGTACCAGCCTCCGGTTTATGCCACATTTCTTAGCTGTATATCTTTATTCTGTTGCACCGTGCGTACCACCATGAATGATTTGTAAACCGACGTTTTTTCCTTTTCAGATTTTCGCTCGCAATGGCCAAACAGTTTTATGCTTGCAACTGGGCTCCTTCCAGGGTTACCGAAGAACAGTTGAACGGAATGGTCAATATCGGCACCTTGCCCAAGAAAACTGAGATTCGATGGCGAGTTCCAGGAACAGAGAATCCTCCTACCCCGAGGCAGGGTGAGGTAGTGGTCTTTGTCGAGCTGGGAAGGGTGAGGTAGTGGCCTATGTGGTTTCAAACCGCCTGGGTCGAAGTTTTTCCGAGATGTTCTTGCCAGTTTTCAACTCCATCCTCAAGATATTGGACCCAACTCGGTGTCCAATCTATGCAACTTCTAAGTCTTCTGTGAAGTGTACTTACAAGAAGAACCAATTGCTGAGTTGTTTCGGGATTTTTTTCATCTGAACCGGCATACAAAATTTGTAAACGGTCCCAACACCGAACTCGATGGCGTCTCTATTCAAAAGCGGAAAGAAGTTGAGTTCCCTCATGCCAAGATGCATAGTCACCCTAAGGACTGGAACCAGACTTGGTTCTACTTGTCGGATTTCGGGTTCCGGCAGACCCTTGAGGTTCAAACACTGGGGTGCGCGCGGAGATTTCGCCTCCTACCTACCTGCACGCCTCCGCCTCGCTAAGATCTAAGCTATGGAAAGAACAACACAAGAGACACAGGGTTTATACTGGTTCGGGCCACCGTTGTGGTGTAATACCCTACTCCAGTGTGTGGTGTGGTGGATTACCTCTTGGGCTGATGATGATGAGCAATACAAGGAAGAACAGCCTCGCGAGGGTCTGTTCTTGGCTGGGGGGACGAACTGCTAGGAGGAGTTCAATCACCCTTCTCTCTCTCTCTTCTTGATTCTCTCTCTGATTTCGATCTCCCACCGATCGATCGAACCCCCCTACCCTATGGGTGGCTGGTCCTATTTATAGGCAAAGGCCCTGGGCCTCTTCCCAAATATTGAGCGGGAAGGGCGCCAACAATTGGCCATTTTGAAGGGGAACATCTGGTACACTTATCCTGACTAAAGTTGGTCCTCACCTGCCAAAGACTCTGGTGGTGACGCTAGCTTGGGCTCCACAATGACTTCCTCCCTGCCATTGGACTGGTCTTGGTCTCGTTGCACCGAAACGGGTGCCTTTGCTTGATGCTCTCACCTGCGCTTGCTCCCTTTGCACCAAAGAGGAAAGGAGGACACTGCGCGGGCTGGCGCCCGCCTGGCGCCCTTGGTTGTCATGGCTTGCGTCACGGGCACCTCGTGAGGTACCCCGCCTTGATCTCTCCGCCTCCTCGCGAGCCAGCCTGATGAGGCCGTGCCTGAGGAAGCTCCGTGTCGTCCGCCCCGCGAGGCTTGGCCCCTCGCGAGGGTCTTGGGTCTATGTTGATGATGATGGGCCGTGCTAGGCCCCCCTTTGAGCCACGCCGTAGGCCGCAGGCAGGCAAGTCTGGGGACCCCTATTCCCAGAACACCGACAGTAGCCCCTGGGCCCAAGGCGCGCCCGGACTTGACTGTGCAGGGAGGCGGAAGGGCAAGAGCGAAGCGCCGCGGGCCCTAATAGCCTGCGGCCTTGGGCGCTGCGTGGCGGTTGATTGGACGTGGGCGTCTCCACTTCCCCATGGCGCCTCGGCAACTGCACGGATTGGACAAGTCCCTGCATGCAAAGCGGGTCATGATTACCTGCGATCATGGGGATCGGCGGTTGGCCTTCGCCGGCCATAATTACGGAACGGCGCGCGCCCTTCCAGTCCATCCCTTCTTGCTTCTCCTTCTTCCCAGTCCTTGCTCTGTCTTGCTGCGATGGCTCCGATCCACCGGTTCTCGGCGGCAGAGAAGGGAAAGGCTCCCCGAGAGGAACCAGACCCGCTCCCGCCGAAGAAACGGCTCGCCCTCCGTGGCCGGGACGAGGGGGCCCATCAGGTGGTGTCGAGGCCCTGGTGCGAGCGGCCTCCGCCGGGGTTCCCGCTTCCCTTGTACGCCCACATCGAGGGCCCTGAAGGAGCCGATGCTGATCGCCACGGGCGGCGCCGCCGTCGGTGCCGACGGGTCATGAAGGTGTGGGTCGTCCCCCCTGGGGTCCACACCGAGGGATCCTCCCGGGAGTTGTGTTCCACGCCGCCATGCCTCCTCAGTCTTGGATTCGCCTTCCTCCCTTCTTCGCCTCCATCATCCCGCATGGAGAACTCCTGGAGCTTTGGCTGCAGCACGCCAGCTGCAGCACCCTCGCGACCGGGGCAGAGGTCGCGGTCGTTGCCCCGGGCGAGGTCTTCATGACTCGAGGCTGGAGCGAAATCGCCCGGGTTTGCAGGACAAGAGGCGCCTTCGTGATCCACCTAGAGTACAACGGTGCTTCAGTGATGTTCTTCAGGGTCTTCAACACGAACGGGCGCCGGCTGGAGTGCTGCCCACGGAGAGGCGGTCGGGACCCTGCTGCGGCGAGGACTGGGCCCGCCGACCGCTCCCTTGGCGGCTCCTCAGGCGGCGGAGGCGGCGGAGGTTCCAGTGACTCCGGCGAGCTCTTCGCGACTCGGGAGATGAGCGACGCCAGCTACGAGCCCCCGAGCCGGCGCTGCTCCTGGAGCAGGGCGGGCTCGTCAGGCCGTCGCCGACTCTGATCTGGATGGGGTTGGCGCCGGTGCTTGACTGTCCACTGTTGATGATGGCGTCTTTTGCAGGGGCGCGCGTAGTTATCGTCCTTTTAGGATCTGTTCCCTGCGAGGAATCAAAGACGCGTCCCGTGGGGGCTTGTAAGGTGCCTGTGATCCTATTTTGTTAATATAACCCTTGTCATAGAACTGTGCGAGTTGCTCATGCCGTCTTAGCTCAGTTCCCCCTTTCGAACCTCACGAGGGCTTGGTGCTCTGCGCCGACAGGACCCAGTCCCAAGGCGGCTTCAGCCGTCGCTGGTATGCTAGGTCACGATGCCGTGGTCAAGGCCAGGAGGTGAGCGACCCGGGGTCCGGTAAGAGCCCCTGAGTCGCGATGCTCAGGAGGTCCCCTTTGGCGCTCAAGCAGCCGTCATTCGGTGAGAAAGGAGAGCGGCGTCGCTAACACGGGATTGCATTAGGTGCGGGGATAGTGCCACGGTAGCTGGTGCTTCCGGGTGGTGACTTATCTCGAGAATCAGGGGCCGCTCTCTAGTGTGTCGCCGGGTCCGTGCATCGGCAGGCGTGAGGTTTCTCGGCGAGGTCCTCGCGTGTCCCTCCCCTCTCGCCTTTGCTCCCCTTTCTGCTCTATGTCCTCGGGTCCCGGCCCTCGAGCGAGTCTCAGCCGTCGCTGGTATGCCAGGTCGCGATGCCATGGAAAAGGCTAGAGGGTGAGGGCTGGAGAGCCAGTAGGAGCCCTGAGTCGCGATGCTCAGGCACCCCCCTTTAACGTGCAAGCGGTTCGCGTGGACGAGAGTGAAGGAGACACCGCAGGGGCCTCGCCCGACGCAGCTCCTTTAGGAGATCCTGTAGACCCATCATAGAAAGAACGAGGGGTTGCCATGACAATTGACAGTCAGCCGTTGGTTGCTTCCGAGGGGCAATGAGGCACTGAAGGCTTGACGAGGTGGCGCCATGCGGGGCTGCCGCGGCCAGAGCTCAGCCATTCAGGTTTGTCGGCGTTGCAGGGACGGACCCATGCGCAAGCGTCGTGCCGTTTGGGAGCAGTTCCGTCAGTTGGCGTCAGTTGAGCAGGCAACTAGGTCAAACAAATTAGCCACGAAGGAGTGGATTCATTCAAATAGATGCTGGGAAGGTGGACATCACTGGGTCAGGCTCGAGCGACTTGGGGGATGATGCAGCCCAAGGGGCGCCCCCAACAAGGTAAGCTAATAACATGAAATAAAAAGGGGTACATGCCGCAGGGACGGACCCACGCGGCCTGGGAATAATGTAGCCCTGGGGGGGCGCTCCCAGCTGGAAATGAAACTTGAAAGATGTCACCTGATGATGTTGAGGACGAAGGAGTGTTGGTGTACCAGACTCGGTGGGCTGCGGAAGCCGATCCTCACGAGCCCCCAGGCCCAGGGGCCTCGGGAGGCTCCGGAGGCGCTGGTGGATCCTCGCGGACCATCTCCATCTCCGCCAGGGCTGCGGAACGCCTGGCCTCTTGAGCCTCCACGATGTCCCTCATGAGGCACTGGTACGTGGCAGCCGCGTTCGGCTAGCCGTAAGGCATGCGAACTTAGCTATGGGGTGGACCTCCGCAGCGCCCCACTCGCGAGGGCCAGAGGCGCTCCAGAGAGGCGACTCGATTGAGCCCTGGTATGTCGATGCAGACGCGCAGCCCACCATCCTCGCCTGGATGGGGAGCCACGGCTGGTAGGCGGCGGCCGCCTTTCATGACTCTTGACTCTTGTAGCTCCTAAATGGCCTTGCTGACGAACTCCTGAGGGTTTGGCTCTCCTTGCCTTACTCCTTCTTGAGGGAAACGTGCTTCGAAACACGCCTCCATGTGGTGCCCAAGCGCCTCCCTCGTGACCTTGGCCAGGTCGGTGGCCCTCCAAGGGAAAGCCCCCGAGCCCTGCCTGAGGAGGGCGCCGGGTGCGCTTTCCTATGCAATGGAAGGAGGTTCCCCCTGGGCAGGCGCGGGCCCAGAGGGGCCTGCCTCCTGAGGGGCCGGGCCGAATGATGTCTTCTTCTTCTTGGGGGCGGTCTCGGGAAGCCTCCTGCTTCCGCGATCCGGGTCTTCCAGTGATGCGGCCTGAAAGGCTCGTTCCAGGGAACACATCGCATCCTTCTCTTCACAGGGAACCATGATGACTCTGCCACTTCCTGGCATCTTGAGGACGTTGTAGCCGTGGTGAGTTACGGCCATGAACTTGGCCAGTGCTGGGTACCCAAGGATGGCGTTGTACGGCAGGCGAATGTGAGCGACGTCGAAGTCGATGAGCTCGGTGCGGTAGTTGTCGCGTGCCCCGAAGGTGACAGGGAGGCGGACCTGCCCAATAGGGACCGTGGAGCCGTTGGTGACTCCGGAGAAAGGCTTGGTTGGCTGAAGCTGGCTGTAGGGCACTTAGAGATTGTTGAATGTCTCTATGGACAGGACGTTGAGCCCTGCCTCGCCGTCGATGAGGGTCCTAGTGACCACCACGTTGCTGATGATTGGGGAACAAAGCATCGGGAGGACTCCGGCTATAGCCGCACACTTGAGCTGATCTGCTGAGCTGAATGTGATGGCGCACGCCGACCACCTGAGAGGGCGCGTGGCTTCGAGCTTGGGGAGGACTGCATTCACTTCGCGGGCGAACTGCTTGAAGATGCGTTGAGAGGCTGGGGCTTGAGCCCCGCCCAGGATGCAGGCGATCGCGCGCGGCTCCTGGAAGCCCCCAGCCCCCTCGTCCTGATGGCGGTCCTCGTTTCTCCTTGGCTGCGGCGGCAGCGGAGGGAGGCCTGCGTTGCCTTGCGGGTGATCCTCGCGAGGCTGATCCCTCCAGTCTCCCTCGTGAGGCGGATCTTGCCAGCGATCCTCGCGAGGTTGATCGCGCCACCCTTGGCGCGGGCCGCGGTCTTCCCAGCGTCCTGCATTCCTTCCTCCTCCTCGACTGTAGCCCCGGTCACCGCGGTCGGGGCGACGGCCGATCCCTCCTTCTCGCACGGCTCGGAGCTCTTGACATTCGTTGGTGTTGTGGGTGCGGAGGTCGTGGTACACACAGTACCGACTGCCCTTGGAAGGTTCGGGCTGATCTCTGCCCCGCTTGGTGTCTGGTTCTGCCGCGAGCACGATAGCCCCCTTGCGCTTCACATCCTTGGCTTTGGGCTTCTTCTCTTCTGGGTCTGCGGCAAGCAGCTCGAGGAGGGACAGACGCCCTTCCTCAGCTCTGGCGCACTTGGTTGCCAAGTTGAACAACTCCAAGGAAGTGCACAGGTCTTCATGCATCGCCGGCTCCTCCTTCATCTTGACATCGCGCACGCCGTCGGAGAAGGCTGAGATGATGGCCTCCTCAGTCACCTTGGGAATCTTGAGGCGTGCGTTGTTGAAGCGCTGGATGTACTTCTGCAGGGTCTCTCTGGGTTGTTGCTTGATGCGGCACATGTCGCTCACGGCGGGTGGCCGGTCGCGAGTACCTTGGAAGTTGGCGATGAAGCGGGTGCGCATCTCGTCCCAGGAGGAGGTCGTGCCTGGAGCCAGGTTCAGGAGCCAGGTGCGGGCCCCGTCCTTGAGCGCCATGGGAAACCAGTTCACCATGACCTTCTCGTCTCTGTTGGCAGCTTCAATGCCCAGCTCATAGAGCTGGAGGAACTCCGCAGGGTCGGCCGTGCCGTCGTAACGAGGAGGCAGGTCTGGCTTGAACTTGCCGGGCCACGCGACGCTGTGTAGCTCGGTGGTGAAGGCACGGCAGCCTGCTGCGGCCACGGGAGGCCTTGGGTGACGGAGAGCTTGGTCTTGCATGTCCCCACGCGCTGTAGCTGGGAGCAGCGCGGGGTCTTGACGTGCGGGAGCAGGAGCATGGTCGCGACGTGCTGGAGCAGGGAGCACCCGGGCAGCTTCTTGCGGGCGAGGGACTTCTTGGCAGCTCTGCTCTTGCCACGCTGGCACCTGACGGAGCGGGTTCCGCCCAGGGGCCACGCGCCTTGGAGCCATGGCGCCTTCTTGAGGAGGAGGCGGCCGGGGCACCGCCGGAGCTTCGTCGCCCGCACGGGCGGGGTGCGGTGCAGCAGAACGGACGGCGCAGGAGAGCCCCCTGCGGCGCGGACGAGCTCGGCGACGCGGTCGAGCCATTCTTCGTAGACATCGTCGACGGGATGGTAGCGCACGAGCTCGTTTGCCGCGATGAGCGCAGCTCGAGCCTCCATGGGTGCGCGGAGCGCGCAGGACGAAGAACCAGCTGGGGTGAGCGAGGGAGTAGCGGTGCGGCCGTCTTGCCGCACGGACGGAAGCTGAGACGACGCTTGCTGCTCGTCCCCCGCTGGGCCGGTGGCGGCGTTGACGGCAGGTGACGGGGAACGGCGAGGACGCCCGCCGACAGGAGCCGTCTAGGCGACGCGGGAAGCGAGAGCGGCCCGGCGCTCGACGCGGGCCCGACGAGCGTCAGACATGGACGCGATGGCCGGAGGAGAACGGGGTGGTGGAAGACGAATTCCGGCGCACCCCTACCTGGCGCGCCAAATGTCGGATTTCGGGTTCCGGCAGACCCTTGAGGTTCGAACACTGGGGTGTGCGCGGAGATTTCGCCTCCTACCTACCTGCACCCCTCCGCCTCGCTAAGATCTAAGCTATGGAAAGAATAGCACAAGAGACACAGGGTTTATACTGGTTCGGGCCACTGTTGTGGTGTAATACCCTACTCCAGTGTGTGGTGTGGTGGTTTGCCTCTTGGGCTGATGATGATGAGCAATACAAGGAAGAACAGCCTCGCGAGGGTCTGTTCTTGGCTGGGGGGGACGAACTGCTAGGAGGAGTTCAGTCACCCTTATCTCTCTCTCTCTCTCTCTCTCTCTCTCTCTCTCTCTCTCTCTCTCTCTCTTCTTGATTCTCTCTCTGATTTCGATCTCCCACCGATCGATCGAACCCCCCTACCCTGTGGGTGGCTGGTCCTATTTATAGGCAAAGGCCCTGGGCCTCTTCCCAAATATTGAGCGGGAAGGGCGCCAACAATTGGCCATTTTGAAGGGGAACATCTGGTACACTTATCCTGACTAAAGTTGGTCCTCGCCTGCCAAAGACTCTGGTGGTGACGCTGGCTTGGGCTCCACAATGACTTCCTCCCTGCCGTTGGACTGGTCTTGGTCTCATTGCACTAAAATGGGTGCCTTTGCTTGATGCTCTCGCCTGCGCTTGCTCCCTTTGCACCAAAGAGGAAAGGAGGACACTGCGCGGGCTGGCACCCGCCTGGCGCCCTTGGTCGTCATGGCTTGCGTCACGGGCACCTCGTGAGGTACCCCGCCTTGATCTCTCCGCCTCCTCGCGAGCCAGCCTGATGAGGCCGTGCCTGAGGAAGCTCCGTGTCGTCTGCCCCGCGAGGCATGGCCCCTCGCGAGGGTCTTGGGTCTATGTTGATGAAGATGGGCCGTGCTGGGCCCCCCTTTGAGCCATGCCGCAGGCCGCAGGCAGGCAAGTCTGGGGACCCCCGTTCCCAGAACGCCGACACTACTGCAAGGATACCTCCCCTGAAGATGAGAACCCTCTGCCAGGCTATCGTGACCACCGGCTTTCCAACACTCATCCATTGCCGCAACGTTTAAGTTCTGCAGAACGGGCCGCATATGCCCCTCAACTCGCCAAGCTCCGGGCCTTTATGGCCAACGGTTTATCGGGCGTCGATTTTGTGCGTTGCTGGATATCTTGGAGCATCTTGCCACTAAGCCGCCGCTCCGGTTTAATGTGTGAGTACACCGGTGAATTAGAAGACCCCCAACGCCACATCAACATTCAGTTAACCGATGAAGAGGTCATTGAAGGTGTTAAGAAAATTTTGAATGAACCGGAATCTGTCTGTCGCCAAACTGGCTTGAATCCCTTCTATACACAAAATAAACCACCTGCTGTAAGTACCATCCTTCCTTTTTATGCTCGACATCTTGTTTTTAAATTGTTCAACCCGTAAAATTTCTTCTGTTTGTTTATAAACAGGGTGATGATCCATTCTGGAAACGGAAATCCGCAGATAAAGCGGCAAAGCCATCCCGTCCCAAGACAAAAGCCGTCAAGCGAACCTCAAAGCGGAAAACAGCTGAATGTATCAACATGGAACTTGATGAAGATGCAGAGGAACTGGAAGTTGAGGTAGAACTTGACTCACTTGGCTCCCTTTTCATGCACCTCATTAACGATGATCTTTATCAGGAGGACGTGGACGACAGCCAGACTGATGACATAGAGGTAATTACCCTTTCCTCCGGTTCAGACTCTATGCCAACACAAAAAACCCGTCAAGCGGTCCGGAAAGTAAGCTTTTCTCATCCTCTTGCTTACTTGGATCCAACATTTATTTTGAAGACATAAGAGCACGAAGCTCGCCGGACAACCCAGCACAGCGGCCAACAGGTCACTTCAGCCGGTTTACCTGACACTCCGGATCGGAAGCGCTGATCTGAGGTCTCCCCCACTTCTGAAAATTCTCATCCCAAGGCAGGGTATTTCTGACAACCTCTTAATCCGTCCGATTCAAATTATCAGGTGACATCCCCCTCATCCTCTGGCGAGTCAACCGCGACCCAACTCCCTCCTCTCAAAACTGTAGCTGGGTAAGTATTGAAACCCTTTCTTCAAATGTATTGCAAATCTTGAATAAGACGCTAAACCTTTTTTACTTTTGTTTGCAGAGCCAAAGCCAGACCCAGCAAGAAAGCTCGGGTTAACAATCCGTCGGAGGACCAGATGGTTCTTGAACAAGAGCAAACAGGTGAACCGGACCGAACTCGTGAACCGGAAGGTCCCCATCCTGAAGCTACCTTTGATGAGCCACCCCTTCAAGACCAGAATATTGATGAACAACCAGAAGCTGACACTGTTGTGCCTGACACTGAACCGACAGCTCCAATCCGGGCTAGTCCGGTGAGAGCTACTGACACTCCATCATCACCCGCAAAAACTACTGGAGGCCAAGGAGATGATGTTATCATTACTGGCATGGGCCATAGCTCTCCTGGCCATCCTGTAATCTTGGCCCAACATAGTGCCAAAGAAGAACGTGCTGCCAGGGAAAAGGGTAAATGGAGCACTGATTTATCAAGTTATGCTCATCTCAGTGCTGAAGAACTTCATTCCGATTTTTTAAACCGTCCGCACTCAAACTGTGACTATGAAGCCGGTTTGGTGAATCTGATGAAGGAACGCTATGAGGTATTTTCATGTCCTTTCCTTTCTCGATTCCAAAATCTCAACATCAGCCCAAGTAGCCCCCAAGGGCCGTTTTATGATGCCAATCTTAAACCGGGACTTTGTAATACCTTAATCCTTACATGCTGATTGTCAACACGTCAAGTCCGCGAGAAAAAATTGATACTCCATCAATGTAGTTATGTTGCTTTCATCGGTGTAGCCCCCAAGGGCCGGTTTAGCTTTGGGAGGTAACCCGGGTCTTGAATCCATGCATCAGTTTTGAACAGATGTACATTAGCCCCCAAGTGTTAAGGATAATGCTTGCATTGTACTTGAGACTTGTTGATAATAGAGCAAATGGGCATTATCCCCCAAGTACGAAGTGCATAACGTGTTATACGCTTAGTACTTAGAAAATACCTATCCTGTTATTGACATATCTTCACCTTTGCAGGCCGAGCTAAATAATAGGGATGCTCGAACCGCTGATCTGCAGGAAAATGTGAAGTCCCAACAAGCAAAGGCTTCGAAAGCAAAAGAGGAGCTTACTAAAGCCCTGATAGCTATGGAGAAATTAAAAGAGACTTTTAACAAGGAGCGTGCTGACTGGGAAGCTGAAAAAGCCGATTTAACCAAGAAAGCCGAAGACGCAGAAGCAGCTCTGAAACCAGGTGTAGATGAACTGACCGGTTTGAAGCGACAGATCGATGCTATGACTTACGTCGTGTTCGGTAAGTATCTCTTGATGTTGTTTATCCGAGTCATGAGATCTTAACATTTACCAGTTTACTGATATTAAACCCTGACAGGCACTCGTATTGCTCATCTGGGAACGAATATGCGAATGAAGCTTAAAGCGGCTTACACCTTAATTGAATAGTTGTATTCTGGATCCCAGCGTGCTATTTGTACTGCATCTTACAACAAGCCGGTGCCATCACTGATAAAAGAAACCCTTGAGAAGCTGGCCATGCTACCAGCCCGGATTACCAAACTGAAGAAGGCAGCCGCAAGAGCGGGAGCGCTAACCGCACTAATCCGGGCCAAGGCAGGGATTCCGGATCTTGAAGCGGATGACATCATTAAAGGTTATCCAGGAGTAAAGGAGGACGGTTCAAACTTCAACAATGATGATCTCTGAAGGCTGACCAAAGAGATGTGGCCAATAGCCAGCAAACTGGCAGAGGATACAGACTTATCTCATTTCCAAACGGTTTACGACGCTGAAGGCAAGAGACAGCCTGCTGAAATCCATGAAGTCGAAGAACTTGTGCCTCCAATCCGTAAGCATACTTACGCTCTTGACATTAACCCCTCCAGCCTTATCCATGAAGAAGCCGTGTTTCAAGCTTTAACCGGAATCGATTGGTCAACGGTTGATTTCCAGCGTTTGGGGAGGGATGAAGAAGAGGTGATTGCACCAAATGACCGTCAATCGTCAAGTCGTCCCGACGAAGCATCCTAAACCGACAGCCGGGCTACCAGCTACTGTGTGCCATTGCTTGAAACAATTATTCCAGTGGAGCCGTTTTGAAACTTCTTGTAATAGGATAGCAAAAACACCCTTATCTGTCATGCCATCGAGCATGTTTATGTTGCTTGATATTAGGAAAACTTGTTTCACTTTTGGGATCTATTTATGCATAGTCCATGATGATTTGTGTTCCTGGATATAAGAACTTGAAAGTGTCCTAGTGGTTTACCACTGGACGGGTCATGATGCCCAAAAAATATACAAGACTTGGATGAATAATCAAAGTTTGTATTAATCAGATAAAATAAATAATATCTGCGACATACCTCGTTGGTTGACCAACTGCTTGTATGGTAGAGGTGAAAACACCAATCCGGAGTATTGATAACTCCTGGCCCTCTTGCCGTTTCATGTAGAAATCACATTGGGCTAAAAAGCCGTTGAGTTGTTCGTATAAGGCTGGTGACATCTAGTGAAAACCAGACCGGAGCAGTTTGATACCGGTTTAGAATCTGACCATGTACTGACAACTAAGCGCTGAAAGTCAAGCCGGGTTGTAATGAACACCAGTTTGTCAGAAGAATATTTATAAATCCCTTATCATAAAAATAGCAAAAACAAAAGAAATATGCAAGGCTTTTCATGGGCTCCCAGGCCCTAAATCGAGGCTTTTCATGGGTTGCCAGGCCGCTGAGTTAAACCATTTTGCAAAGCCTTTTAAGATGGACCTCAATCTTTAACCAATCACCGATTTAACTTTGACAAGTTCAGGGTCCATGGGATTGACTTGTCAAACGTTCAATGGGTCATACCAGGTTTACCTGAAAGGAGTGGCTTACTTAAAGAGGCAGGATAACCCAGGGTTTTAGGTGAATACACTTGGCTTCCAAGCCTGGCTTGATAGCCTATTACAAGGGTTCAAACTCATTGTTCTTTGAGAAGCAAAGAGCCCCCAGGTAATATGCGAGCTGTGCTCGATGGTTACCTATGTTTGAGCTGTGCTTAATGCAACAGACTCTCTTTGGCTCCATATAATTTCCTTTTGGCTTAAAGCCTATCAAGAGGTGTAGCTATGGTGTGAAGACAACCAAGCCCCCTAGTGATATCCCTTTCTGGTTTTAAACCGATCAAGAGGTGTAGCTATGGTTCGGATACGACCAAGCCCCCTAGTGATTTTCTTTATCTTTGTGCGGCCGTATAGGTCGGTTTAACAAAACTCCATTTTGACAATAGAAGCTCTTGTAGGCTCACACATGATGTAAAAAGAACAGAGACCCCACTTTATTCGAGGCTCCGATTTATTATATAATATATACATTGTCATAAATATGTACATAAGAAGAGAATGTGGCTCAAGTATAATAAGGCCGAAGAAGAGCTATATTCCACGGCCGCTTGGTCTCCTCCTCCTATTTATGTGAGTCTTTGTGCTCTCGAACATCAATGAGGTAGTATGACCCGTTATGCAGATTCTTGGTGACCACAAAGGGTCCTTCCCAAGGTGGGGATAACTTGTGCATATAAGTCTGATCCTGGATGAGCCGGAGCACCAAATCGCCCTCTTGAAAGGTTCTGGTCTTAGCCCGACGGCTGTGATAACCCCGGAGATCTTGTTGATAAATCGCCGAACGTGCTGCTGCGAGATCACGCTCCTCATCTAACAGGTCCAGTGAGTCCTGACGTGCCGTCTCATTATCGGCTTCCACATAAGCTGCCACACGGGGCGAGTCATGACAGATGTCACTAGGAAGAACTGCCTCCGCTCCATAAACCATGAAGAAAGGCGTGTAACCCGTAGATCTGTTAGGTGTGGTGTTGATGCTCCATAACACAGAAGGCAACTCCTCAACCCAACAACCCGGTGTTCGCTTCAAAGGAACCATGAGCCGGGGTTTAATGCCTCTCAAAATTTCTTGATTTGCCCTCTCCACTTGACCATTAGATTGGGGGTGAGCCACTGATGCGATATCAAGCCGGATGTGCTCACGTTGGCAAAACTCCTCCATCTCTCCCTTTGAAAGATTAGTACCATTATCAGTTATAATACTGTGTGGAAATCCAAACCAGAATATCACCTTTTTGATGAATTGAACCGCCGTGGCCGCATCACACTTACTGACTGGCTCTGCTTCCACCCATTTGTTAAACTTGTCAACTGCCACAAATAAGTGGGTCTTTTTGTCCTTGTATCGCTTAAAGGGTCCAACCATATCAAGCCCCCAAGTCACAAACGGCCAAGTTATTGGAATCATCCTCAACTCGTGAGCCGGAATATGAGCACGACGTGCGAATTTTTGACAACCGGCACACCGTTTAACTAAATCTTCAGCATCAGCGTTAGTTGTTAACCAATAAAAATCGTGAGGAAAAGCTTTAGCCACCAAAGACTTTGAACCAACATGGTGACCACAATCCCCTTCATGGATTTCTCGCAAAATCTCACAACCCTCCTGAGGAGAGACACAACGCTGAATTACCCCTGTGATGCTGTAACGATGTAACTCCCCGTTGATTATGGTCATTGACTTGGAACGCCGGATTACCTGTCGGGCCAAGGTTTCATCCTCTGGTAACTTGCCCCGGTTCATGTAAGCCAGGTACGGGATTGTCCAATCCAGTATGATATGCAAAGCTGCCACCAATTGAGCCTCCGGGTTAGGAATAGCCAACTCCTCCTCTGTTGGTATCTTGGCCGACGGATTATGCAGTACATCAAGGAAGACATTTGGTGGGTCCAGTTTACGCTGAGAACCAAGGCGGCTTAAAGCATCCGCCGCTTCATTCTTCCGCCGGTCTATATGGTCAACTTGATAACCCTTAAAATGACCAGCTACTGTGTCCACCTCTCGTTGATATGCAGCCATAAGTGGGTCTTTAGAATCCCAAGTGCCAGACACCTGTTGAGCCACCAGATCTGAGTCCCCAAAGCACTTAACCCGGCTTAAGTTCATCTTCTTAGCCATCCGAAGACCGTGGAGTAAGGCCTCATACTCAGCTGCATTGTTAGTACAAGGGAACATTAAACGGAGGACATAACAAAACTTGTCACCTCATGGGGAAGTTAGTATGACTCCAGCCCCCGAGCCCTCCAACTGTCTGGATCCATGAAAGTGAATAGTCCAGTACGTGTTATCTGGCTTTTCCTATGGTGCCTGCAACTCTGTCCAATCATTGATGAAGTCCACGAGTGCTTGGGATTTAATCGCTGTGCGGGGTATGTATTTGAGCCCGTGAGGTCCAAGCTCAATAGACCACTTGGCAATCCGGACAGTTGCTTCTCTGTTTTGAATGATATCTCCCAGAGGGGCTGAACTGACCACTGTGATAGGATGACCCTGAAAATAATGTTTGAGCTTCCGGCTTGCCATAAATACGCAATACACTAGCTTCTGCCAATGTGGATATCTCTGCTTTCATTCAATAAGCACCTCACTGATATGATAAACCGGCCGTTGAACTGGATATTCCTTTCCAGCCTCCTTGCGCTCCACAACAATAGCCACGCTAACAGCTCGGGCATTAGCAGCCACATACAGCAGTAAAGGCTCTTTATCGATCGGAGCTGCAGGCACAGGCGGTTCAGCTAACTGCCTCTTCAGATCCTCAAACGCTTTATCAGCCGCCTCGCTCCAGACAAAGTCATCTGTTTTCTTTAGCATCTGGTATAAAGGGATAGCCTTCTCCCCGAGACGACTGATAAACCGGCTCAAAGCCGCAATCCGGCTGGCCAAACGTTGAACGTCATTGATACACGCCGGTCTAGCCAAAGATGTAATTGCTAAAAAATTTTTCCGGATTGGCCTCAATGCCCCGGTTTGACACCAGAAAACCTAGGAGTTTGCCTGTCGGGACACCAAAAACACATTTGTCCGGATTGAGCATCATCTTGTAAATCCGGAGGTTGTCAAAGGTTTCTCTCAGGTCATCTATCAATGTTTCCTCCTTCCTGGACTTTATCACAATATCATCCACATATGCATGAACATTGTGCCCAATCTGCTTATGAAGACAATTCTGAACACATCATTGATAAGTCGCCTAGGCACTCTTGAGCCCAAAGGGCATGGAGACATAGCAGAAGGCTCCAAAAGGAGTTATAAAAGCTGTCTTCTCCTGGTCCTTAACTGCCATTTTGATCTGATGATAACCAGAATAAGCGTCCAAAAACACAAACGGTCACAACCCGCCGTAGCATCAATAATCTGATTAATACGAGGGAGGGCAAAGGGATCTGCTGGGCAAGCCTTGTTCAAGTCTGTGTAATCTACACACATACGCCAAGTGTTGTTTTTCTTGAGAACCATCACCGGATTAGCCAACCACTCTGGGTGAAAGACCTCCATGATAAACCCTGCGGCCAACAACCAAGCTACCTCTTCACCAATAGCCTTGCACCTTTCTTCATTGAAGCGGCGGAGAAACTGCCGGACTGGTTTAAACTTAGGATCAATGTTAAGTGTGTGCTCAGCGAGTTCCCTCGGTACACCTGGCATGTCAAAAGGCTTCCATGCAAAGATGTCCCGGTTCTCACGGATGAACTCGATGAGCGCGCTTTCCTATTTGGGATCCAGGTTAGCACTGATGCTGAACTGCTTGGATGAATCACCAGGAACAAAATCAACCATCTTAGTATTTGTGGCCGACTTAAACTTCAACGCCGGATCATGTTCCGTAGTTGGCTTTTTCAAAGAAGTCATATCTGCTGGATCAACCTTGTCTTTGTAAAAC
Organism: Triticum dicoccoides; assembly: GCF_002162155.2. NCBI lineage: Eukaryota > Viridiplantae > Streptophyta > Magnoliopsida > Poales > Poaceae > Triticum > Triticum dicoccoides. Next base: position 484,900,688 of record NC_041388.1, read on the forward strand.
TTTAGCTCTTCTGTGGCACAAACCGACTTAGCATAAGCCGCATCACCTTCTTCACATTCCAATGCGATCTTCCTGCTCCCATGTACTGTGATGGTCCCCTTATGACCTGGCATTTTAAGCTGCAAATAAACATAACACGGCCCCGCCATGAACTTAGCATAAGCCGGTCTCCCAAACAGAGCGTGATACGGACTTTTGATTTTTACCACCTCAAAAGTCAATGTTTCTGACCTTGAATCATGATCACCTCCAAAAGCCACCTCTAAGGCTATCTTACCCACTGGATATGCAGACTTACCGGGCACCACACCATGGAAAATGGTGTTTGACGGTTTAAGATTCTTATCTGTCAACCCCATACGACGGAAGGTATCATAATATAGAATGTTGATACTACTTCCCCCATCCATGAGCACCTTGGTGAACTTATACCCCCCAACTTGAGGAGCCACCACTAAGGCCAGATGACCCGGATTGTCAACCCGGGGCGGGTGATCCTCTCTACTCCATAAAATGGGTTGCTCAGACCAGCGCAAATACTGAGGCACCGCCGGTTCAACAGAGTTCACAGCCCTCTTGTGAAGCTTCTGATCACGCTTGCACAAGCTAGTGGTGAAGACATGATACTGCCCACTATTTAACTGCTTCGGTGTAACACCCCGGATATGATTTACCCAATTTGTACTCCAACTCTTGCCGTTTCCGGCGTTAAGTTATTTTATTTTCTCGGGTTCGGGTCTTTGTCTCCGTGTGTTGTTATCGTTGTCATGCATCATGTGCATTGCATTTGCATACGTGTTCATCTCATGCATTCAAGCATTTTCCCTGTTGTCCGTTTTGCATTCCGGTGCTTCGTTCTCCTCCGGTGGTCATTTCTACCTTTCTTTTGTGTGGGGGGATTAAACATTTCCAGATTGGACCGAGACTTGCCAAGCGGCCTTGGTTTACTACCGGTAGACCGCCTGTCAAGTTTCGTATCATTTGGACTTCGTTTGATACTCCAACGGTTAACCGAGGGACCGAAAAGGCCTCGTGTGTGTTGCAGCCCAACACTCCTCCAATTTGGCCCAAAACCCACCAAAACCTTCTCCATCATCTAGAGCGTTCGATCACGATCGCGTGGCCGAAAACCGCACCTCATTTGGACTGTCCTAGCTCCCTCTATGTCTATATAAAGACCCCCCATTCCAAATCCCGGGTCTCCTCCCCCGAAACCCTAAAAATCCCAGATCTGCCGCCGCCGGACACGTCCGCCACCGCCGGCAGCCAACAGGATCTCGCCACATGGCGCCCGCGCGCCCCACTTCGCCGCCGCCGCCCGAGGCCCGCCAGGCCCGCGGGAGGCCCTCCCGGGCCCAGCCGCCAGCACCGCCCCGCGCCTCCTCTTCTCCGACACCGTCCGCCCGAGTCCGCCGGTCGCCGCCCTGCAGCACCTCGTCGCCGGCGATGTCAGATCCGTGACTCCGGCCGCCACCCGCGCCGGATTCCCACGCCCACGGCGCCCCGCGCCCGCCGCCCTCCTCCGCAAGGCCACCGCGCCGGATCCGCGGCTCCGGCGAGCCCTCGCGGCCACTCCGGCCGTCCCCGCATCAACCACCCCGCCGGAGCTATAGTGGCCGCCGGCGTTCCTCAGTTCGCGCGCCACCCAACGAACCCTAGATCTGTGATTCGGTTGACTTCTTCCCCTCTCCTCATTATTTTTTTCGCATACTTTGACCTGTGATATCTTCGCATCCGTAGCTCCGTTTTGGGCATATAGCATATCAAAATGTTCGTCTCAAAGAGCACATCATTTGATTCATTGCATCATTTTCATTTGAGTTCATCTTGATGCCCGAAATGCTGTTAGAAGAGTGCTACTTGAGATAATTGTCACATCTGTTACTCCATTTAGATATTTGTCATTTTTGCCATGATTATTGTGTGCATGGTATGCCCATGAGCTCTACATATGTTTTGTTAAGGGTTTTGCCATCTTTCCAGAGGTGCAACCCATGTATTTTTGTGATGTGTGTGGTGACTAGCACAAGTTTGCAAAGTGAGGCACTTGGTAATGCTGATTTCAGGGACTTAGCATTTCCACTAAGTCCTTGAGCTGTTTATCTCATATGGCCATATGTTCATGTTGTTTCCTAGTGATCTGTGCCTCTTTTGAGGATGATCAGTAAGGATGTTTTGTTAATATTGTAGTGCTCTATCCATCCATGTCTTTATTTGCAATTATGGATCACCCTAGCTTGAGTAAATCGAGCTCTACTTTTGCTACTTCGTGAATCTGGGCAGATTGTCTACTTGTTAGCGATTTTGCCGAGGATGTTGTAGTTGATCCGTGCATGCTATGCTATTGTTCTTGCCATGTCTAGCTTGCATTTTGTGTATTCTTGATGGTTGTATGCTTAGCTTGTCATGACTTGCTCCGTAATGAGTGCATCAAGCTCGTCAACATGCCTTCTTGATATCTGTTTCAGCATGCTCCAGTTTTCACTAAGTCTGAGAACTGATTATGTTTTTGCCATGTTCACATGCTTGCAATTGTATTTTATGATCCCTTTTGGCTCAAGGTCACTAAGGCACTTTTGTTAATCTCTTTGAGTAGCTCCATGCCATGCTTTACTTTTCCATGTTCAGATCCTGTAGCGTGTAGTTTTGTTGCTCCGAAGAGTGCTATCTGATCTGAAATTCCAGACAAGTGTTAATTTCACTAAGTCTGAGATCTGTTTACCATATGCATTTTTGCCATGCTTGTTTGTACCAGTTAATGGATGATTTGGCCGTAGCATAGTGCTAGACTTTTGTTAAGCATCTTAAATGCATCCCTGCCATGTATTTTGTTGTCATGTTTGGGTGCTGTAGCATGTTCATCTTGTTGCATTTAGATGGCTACTTGCTATAAATCGCAGACCGGTGTCATGTTTGATTCGCTTGCCATTTCCAAACCGTAACTCCGATTCCGGCGTTCTTTATATAGTTTTCAAGCGATTTCACCTCATCTTTCCAGTGGCACACTTGGATTCCCAAGTTGAAGCCAGGTTCATGCATCCCTTGTCAAATCTTGCATATGCATCCCGCATCGCATCCTGCATAGCATACCATGTTTGCATCATATTGTCTGATCCTTGCACGTGGTTGATTGTGTTCCGTTTGCTTGTTTGTCTTGTTTGGGTAGAGCCGGGAGACGAGTTCTCTAACGAGGAGCCCGTTGATTTTGCTTTCGAGGATCCAGTCAACTCTGACAGCTTTGCAGGCAAGATGATCATACCCTCGAAATCACTACTATCTTTGCTTTGCTAGATGCTCGCTCTTTTGCTATGCCAATGCTACGATGCCTAACACTTGCTTTCAAGCCTCCCAAATTGCCATGTCAAACCCTCTAACCCACCATGTCCTAGCAAACCGTTGTTTGGCTATGTTCCCGCTTTGCTCAGCCCCTCTTATAGCGTTGCTAGTTGCAGGTGAAGATTGGAGACCGTTCCTTGTTGGAATATTATTTAGTTGTTGGGATATCATTATATTATCTTGTTATCTTAATGCATATATATACTTGGTAAAGGGTGGAAGGCTCGGCCTCTCGCCTAGTGTTTTGTTCCACTCTTGCCGCCCTAGTTTCCGTCATATCGGTGTTATGTTCCCAGATTTTGCGTTCCTTACGCGGTTGGGTTATAATGGAAACCCCTTGATAGTTCTCCTTGATTAAAGCTTTTCCAGCAATGCCCAACCTTGGTTTTACCATTTGCCACCTAGCCTCTTTTTCCCTTGGGTTTCCGTAGCCCGAGGGTCATCTTATTTAAACCCCCCCGGGCCAGTGCTCCTCTGAGTGTTGGTCCGACCGAGTAGACTGCGGGGCCACCTCGGGGCAACTTGAGGGTTGGTTTTACTCGTAGGATGTCTCATCTGAGTGTGCCCTGAGAACGAGATATGTGCAGCTCCTATCGGGATTTGTCGGCACATTCGGGCGGTGTTGCTAGACTTGTTTTAACCTGTCAAAGTGTCTTGAAGAACCGAGATACCGAGTCTGATCGGAACGTCTCGGGAGGAGGTCTATTCCTTCGTTGACCATGAGAGCTTGTCATGGGCTAAGTTGGGACTCCCCTGCAGGGATTTGAACTTTCGAAAGCTGTGCCCGTGGTTATGGGCAGATGGGAATTTGTTAATGTCCGGTTGTAGATAACTTGAACCTTAACTTAATTAAAATGAATCAACTGAGTGTGTTACCGTGATGGCCTCTTCTCGGCGGAGTCCGGGAAGTGGACACGGTGTTGGAGTAATGCTTGCGCAGGTTGCTCTCTAGTTTCTCGCTCGCGCTTTGCCTCCTCTTCTCACTCTCTTTTGCGAACAGGATAGCCACCACATATGCTAGTCACTTGCTGCAGCTCCACTTATATTTTTACCTTGCCTTACCTATAAGCTTAAATAGTCTTGATCGCAAGGGTGCGAGATTGTTGAGTCCCTATGGCTCACAGATTACTATTACACCAGATGCAGGGCCTGATGATTCCGCTCCAGGTGACGCGCTCGAGCTCAATTGGGAGTTCGACGAGGACTCTCAACGATACTATGTTTCCTTTCCTGATGATCAGTAGTGGTGCCCAGTTGGGGGTGATCGGGACCGTGTCGCATGTTGGGTTATCTTCTATTTTGGCGCCATAGTCGGGCCATGAGTGTTTGGATGATGTAATGTTATTTATGTACCTTGATTGACGTGGCGAGTGTAAGCCAACTATGTTATCTCCCCTTTTATTATCTATATTACATGGGATGTTGTGAAGATTGCCTAACTTGCGACATATGCCTTCAATGCGATTATGCCTCTAAGTCGTGCCTCGACACGTGGGAGATATAGTCACATCGAGGGTGTTACAAGTTGGTAATCAGAGCCTTCCCCGACCTTAGGAGCCCCCACTGATTGATCGTTTTTAGCGGCTGAGTTGTGTCTAGAAAAATGTTTTGAGTCATTTAGGAATTATATATCGGAGAATTTAGGAATTCTTTTTACTTCCCAGTCTCCTCATTGCTCTGGTAAGGCATCCTGACGTAGAGTTTTGACTCTTCTCTTCTCAAATTTCACTAAAAATTTTTTAGGATCACGCGGGAATCTTGGAATCGTTCCGATGGTTTTATGACGAGAACATTGTCTTGGTGCCTCCTGTCAGGGGTTTTGTGGAAGTGTCCCGGGGAGTTGAGCTCTGAGGTGTTGTCGTCATAATTTTATCGTTGCAGTTCTGGAATACTGAGTTTAGTACGCCGACATCGAAAATCTCTTTTATGCAGTTCGTTGGTGAGATAACCTCGACGCCACCTAGTACTAGGGCGGGACTTCGGGAGTATCGCCATAACTTGTATAACGGATGCTTTTCGAAGGTTGAGGTAGATGGTTTCCGAAGTTTTTTCTCGGTTATGTGTTGAAGGATGGATATAGCTAGATGTAGGATTTGCTAGATTTGGGTGAGATATTATACTTCCTCTGTATCCCCAACACCTGATTGCATAACCGGAAAGGTTCGAGAGTTTCATAGGTGGGAATTCTTGTAGCTCTAGTTTCTTCTTCCACGGATATTGGTTTGAGATTGGGATTTCTTACCGATTATTCGTTCTTGATCTGTACCTTGTTGATTTATTTCTCTACCTAAATTCTATGTGGCTTCTCAATTTATGGATATGTGACCATTTCAAGAGGAATGCATTTGTTCATTTTGTTCGGATGTGAAGACTATATGTTGCAATTTTCATTCCGTTGGATTCAGCTTCATTTTATCTGTCTATGTGCTAACGGTGGTCAACCTCTTTAGGATGGCTCCCGCTAAGAGCACCAATCAGAATCAGAATCAAGATCAAGATCCGCCACCACCTCCACCTCCTCCGGAGGCATGGCAAGCTGTGATGGCCCCAACCAATGCAAACACACAGTTGATCATGCAAATTCTCCAAGAGCGCAATCAAGGCAACCAAGGGAACCAAGGCAACAATCAGAATCACTTTGCTACACTCAACCAGTTCCTTGCTAACGGGCCAAAGACTTTCAGCAATTGTGTTGAGGCAACCGATGCTGACGATTGGCTCGTGGATCTGTGCAAGCATTTCGAGTGCAGTAACGTCAGGCCTGAGGACTTTGTCAAGTTCGCTTCCTTCCAACTCAAAGATCAAGCTGCAGAATGGTTCCAGCAGTACAAGGATTCCAGAGGTGGACGTGTTATTACTTGGGATGAATTCCATCAAGATTTCAGAGCTCACCATATTCCCCAGAGCGTGGTTGAAAGCAAGCGTGAGGAATTCCGCAACCTGAAACAAGGCTCTTTGTCTGTCTATGACTACAACAAGTTGTTTCAGAAGCTCGCCCGCTTTGCCAAGCAGGACGTACCTGATGAGAAGAGCATGATATACTAGTTCAGGGGTGGTCTCAGAGAAGAAATCCAGCTAGCTCTTGTTCTCTTTGAGCCCTTGAGATACGATGAGTTCTACAACATGGCATTGAAGCAAGAGGCCGCTCAACTGAGGTGTGATGCTTCCAAGAAGCGAGTCAGAGACACTACTCCTTCTTCCTCTACTCAAGTGGCCAAGCAGTAGAAGTTTTGGCTTCCTCCTCCTCCGTTCCGACAGCCGTATCAGCAGAAGAGCAAAGGTGGCAGTGGATCTTCCCACCCACCCAACCCTGGCTTTCAGAACATGACTTCGTCTCAAGCTCCAAGACCGAGTGCTCCGTATCACCGTCCGCTTTCAGAGGTCACGTGCAACAAGTGCCAATAGAAGGGTCACTATGCCAACAAGTGCTTCAACCAGAGGCGTCTTCCTCCTCCTCCTCCTGTGAGATCAGCAAGTACAGCTGTGGTCAAGCATAACCCCAAGCACGCCAAGGTCAACTTGCTGAATGCAGCCCAGGCAGAGGACTCGTCAGATGTGATCATGGGTAACCTTCCTGTTAACGATGTTCCTGCAAGAGTACTTTTTGATACTGGTGCATCGCATTCTTTCTTGTCATGCCCTTTTGCATCGAAGCACAATGTTGATACTGAGATCATGCCCAAAGTCATGCAAGTTGTTTCTCCCGGCAAGCTTTTTACTTCTAGTTTGGTTGCTCCCGATATCTCTATCACGTTGGGCGATTACAAGTTTCTTTCTTCTCCGATGGTTCTTGGTAACTCGGATATTGATCTTATTCTCGGAATGGATTGGCTTTCTAAGCACAAGGCGCATCTTAATTGTGCAGCCAGGCAGATTCAATTGACTCATTCATCTGAGGATGTAATTGTCTTTCCCGCTCGTGACGATACCATCCGTCTGTTTTCTCTCAATGAGAAGGGTGAACTCGATGCCATCTCGCAAATTCCAGTCGTTTGCGAATATCAAGACGTCTTTCTAGAAGAGCTTCCAGGAATGCCTCCGCACCGGCCAGTTGAATTCGTAATTGATCTTGAGCCCGATACAGAACCTGTGTGCAAGCGTCCTTACAAGCTCGGACCTGAAGAGTTGAAGGAGCTGAAGAAGCAACACGATATTCAAGAGAGAATGGGTCTCATCCGGCCTAGTTCTTCTCCGTGGGGTTGTGGTGTTCTTTTTGTGAAGAAGAAGGATGGAATGGACCGACTTTGTGTTGATTACCGTCCATTGAACAAGAAGACCATCAAGAACAAATACCCACTTCCCAACATCAATGAGCTGTTCGAACAACTCAAAGGTGCCCAAGTATTCTCCAAGCTTGATCTCCGTATGGGTTATCATCAGATTAGAATCCGCGAGCAAGATATTCCCAAGACGGCTTTCAGGACAAGCTATGGTTCATACGAATACACTGTCATGTCTTTTGGCCTCGTCAACGCTCCTCCGACTTTCTCTCGCATGATGAACTTCATCTTCAACGCCTACACCAATGACTTTGTTTTGATCTATCTCGATGACATTATGGTTTTCTCGAAGAACAAGGAAGATCATGCCAAGCACTTGCGTTTGGTACTCGATAAGCTGAGGGAACATCAGTTCTACGCCAAGTTCTCCAAGTGCGAATTTTGGCTCGATGAGGTTCTTTATCTTGGTCATATCATCTCTGCCAAGGGCATTGCGGTGAATCCTGAGAAGGTGTCTGCAATTGTGAATTGGGAACCTCCTCAGAACGTGAGTCAACTCCGTAGCTTCCTCGGTCTCGCAAGCTACTGCCGAAGATTCGTTGAAAACTTTTCCAAGATCGCGAAGCCTCTCTCAAATCTTCTTCAGAAGCACGTCAAGTACGTTTGGTCTTCAGAGTGTGACATTGCTTTCAACACTTTGAAAGAGAAATAGATCACTGCTCCAGTTCTGACTCCGCCTGATGAATCCAAGCCGTACAAGGTCTTTTGTGATGCCTCTCTCCAAGGTCTTGGCGCAGTGTTGATGCAAGAGAAGATAGTTGTTGCTTATACCTCTCGCCAGTTGAAGCCCAATGAGAAGAACTACCCCACTCATGATCTTGAGTTGGCGGCAGTTGTGCATGCTCTTTTGACTTGGAGACATCTCTTATTGGGAAGAAAAGTGGACATCTTCACTGATCACAAGAGTCTCAAGTACATCTTCACTTAGCCTAATCTCAACCTCAGGCAAACTCGATGGGTCGAAATGATTCAAGAGTATAATCCGAGTATTGAGTATACTCCAGGCAAGGCCAATGTGATTGCTGACGCATTGAGCAGAAAGGCTTATTGCAACAGTCTTATTCTCAAGCCTTATCAACCCGAGCTTTGTGAAGCTTTCCGCAAACTTAATCTGCAAGTTGTTCCTCAAGGTTTCCTCGCCAACCTTCAAGTCTCTCCTACCTTGGAAGATCAGATTCGCCAAGCTCAGCTTCTTGATGCTATGGTGAAAAAGGTGAAGATTGGGATTGCCAAGAGTCAACCCAAGTACAAGTGCTACCGCCTTGATGACAAGGATACTCTCTTCTTCGAGGATCGTATTGTTGTACCCAAAGGTGAACTTCGTAAAGTGATCATGAACGAGGCTCACAATTCTCTCCTCTCCATCCACCCTAGGAGTACGAAGATGTATCAGGACCTCAAGCAGGCTTATTGGTGGACTCGAATGAAGCGAGAGATTGCTCAATTCGTGAATGAATGTGATGTCTGCAGAAGAGTGAAGGCAGAACATCAAAGGCCAGCGGGTCTCCTCCAACCTCTTGCCATTCCAGAATGGAAGTTTGACCACATTGAAATGGACTTCGTGACTGGGTTTCCAAAGTCCAAGTGTGGCAATGATGCTATATTCGTTGTCATCGACAAACTCACCAAAGTGGCTCACTTTCTGCCGATCAAAGTGTCAATCACTGCAGCTCAATTGGCGGAGCTCTATACCTCTCGAATTATCTCTCTGCACGGTATTCCACAAGTGATCTCTTCAGACCGTGGCAGCATCTTTACCTCAAAGTTTTGGGATTCTTTTCAGAAGGCCATGGGCACCAACATCCGCTTCAGTACAGCTTTCCATCCTCAAACTAGCGGTCAAGTCGAGCGTGTCAACCAGATTCTTGAAGATATGCTCAGGGCTTGTGTGATCTCCTTCGGCATGAAGTGGGAGGATTGTCTTCCATATGGTGAATTCTCCTACAACAACAGTTTTCAAGCAAGTTCGGGCAAGGCCCCATTTGAAATTCTGTATGGCAGGAAGTGCCGTACCCCTCTCAACTGGTCCGAAACCGGTGAACATCAGCTTCTCGGTAATGACTTAATCACAGAGGCACAGGAAATGTGCAAAGTCATTTGAGATAACCTCAAAGCAGCCCAATCCCGCCAGAAGTGCTACTATGATAGTAAGCACCGTGATTTGGCTTTTGAGATCGGAGATCATGTTTACCTCCGCGTCTCTCCTATGAAAGGTACTCGTCACTTCGGTATCAAAGGGAAGCTTGCCCCCAGATACGTGGGACCTTTCAAGATTGTCAGCAAGAGAGGCGATCTCGCCTATCAACTCGAGCTTCCTTCAAACTTTGCAAATGTTCATGATGTGTTCCATGTCTCTCAGCTCCGAAAGTGCTTCAAGACTCTTGACCGCACCGTCAACTTCGAGGACATTGAGCTCCAAAAAGATCTCTCCTATCGTGAGCACCCAGTTGCTATTCTTGAAGAGACTGAATGCAAGACTCGCAACAAGTCAATCAAATTCCTCAAAGTTAAGTGGTCACACCATTCCGACCGTGAAGCTACCTGGGAACGCGAGGATCACCTCCGTTCTGAATACCCGGCATTCTTTCAGTCCTAGATCTCGGGACGAGATCCTTTCGTAGTGGTGGAGTGTTGTAACACCCCGGATATGATTTACCCAATTTGTACTCCAACTCTTGCCATTTCCAGCGTTAAGTTATTTTATTTTCTCGGGTTCGGGTCTTTGTCTCCGTGTGTTTTTATCGTTGTCATGCATCTCATATCATGTCATCATGTGCATTGCATTTGCATACGTGTTCATCTCATGCATTCGAGCATTTTCCCCGTTGTCCGTTTTGCATTCCGGCGCTTCATTCTCCTCCGATGGTCATTTCTACCTTTCTTTCGTGTGTGGGGATTAAACATTTCCGGATTGGACCGAGACTTGCCAAGCGGCCTTGGTTTACTACCGATAGACCGCCTGTCAAGTTTCGTATCATTTGGACTTCGTTTGATACTCCAACGGTTAACCGAGGGGTCGAAAAGGCCTCGTGTGTGTTGCAGCCCAAAACCCCTCCAATTTGGCCCAAAACCCACCAAAACCTTCTCCATCATCTAGAGCGTTCGATCATGATCGCGTGGCCGAAAACCGCACCTCATTTGGACTCTCCTAGCTCCCTCTATGTCTATATAAAGACCCCCCATTCCAAATCCCGGGTCTCCTCCCCCGAAACCCTAAAAATCCTAGATCCGCCGCCGCCGGACACGTCCGGACGGCGCCCGCAGCCAACAGGAGCTTGCCACATGGCGCCCGCACGCCCCACTTCGTGCCGCCTCCCGAGGCCCGCCAGGCCCGCGGGAGGCCCTCCCGGGCCCAGCCGCCAGCGCCGTCCCGCGCCTCCTCTTCTCCGACGCCGTCCGCCCGAGTCCGCCGGCCGCCGCCCTGCAGCACCTCGCCGCCGGCGACGTCAGATCCGCGACTCCGGCCGCCACCCGCGCCGGATTCCCACGCCCGCCGCCCTCCTCCGCAAGGCCACCGCGCCGGATCCGCGGCTCTGGCGAGCCCTCGCGACCACTCCGGCCATCCCCGCGTCAACCACCTCGCCGGAGCTACAGTGGCCACCGGCGTTCCTCGGTTTGTGCGCCACCCAACGAACCCTAGATCTGTGATTCGGTTGACTTCTTCCCCTCTCCTCATTATTTTTTTCGCATACTTTGACCTGTGATATCTCCGCATCCATACCTCCGTTTTGGGCATATAGCATATCAAAATGTTCGTCGCAGAGAGCACATCACTTAATTCCATTACATCATTTTCATTTGAGTTCATCTTGATGCCCGAAATGCTGTTAGAAGAGTGCTACTTGAGATAATTGTCAGATCTGTTACTCCATTTAGATATTTGTCATTTTTGCCATGATTATTGTGTGCATGGTATGCCCATGAGCTCTACATATGTTTTGTTAAGGGTTTTGCCATCTTTCCAGAGGTGCAACCCATGTATTTTTGTGATGTGTGTGGTGACTAGCACAAGTTTGCAAAGTGAGGCACTTGGTAATGCTGATTTCAGGGACTTAGCATTTCCACTAAGTCCTTGAGCTGTTTATCTCATATGGCCATATGTTCATGTTGTTTCCTAGTGATCCGTGCCTCTTTTGAGGATGATCAGTAAGGATGTTTTGTTAATCTTGTAGTGATCTATCCATCCATGTCTTTGTTTGCAATTATGGAGCACCCTAGCTTGAGTCAATCGAGCTCTACTTTTGCTACTTCGTGAATCTCGGCAGATTGTCTACTTGTTAGCGATTTTGTCGAGGATGTTGTAGTCGATCCGTGCATGCTATGCTATTGTTCTTGCCATGTCTAACTTGCATTTTGTGTATTCTTGATGGGTGTATGCTTAGCTTGTCATGACTTGCTCCGTAGTGAGTGCATCGAGCTCGTAAACATGCCTACTTGATATCTGTTTCAGCATGCTCCAGTTTTCACTAAGTCTGAGAACTGATTATGTTTTTGCCATGTTCACATGCTTGCAATTGTATTTTATGATCCCTTTTGGCTCAAGGTCACTAAGGGACTTTTGATAAGCTCTTTGAGTAGCTCCATGCCATGCTTTACTTTGCCATGTTCAGGTCCTGTAGCATGTAGTTTTGTTGCTCCGAAGAGTGCTATCTGATCTGAAATTCCAGACAAGTGTTAATTTCACTAAGTCTGAGATCTGTTTACCATATGCATTTTTGCCATGCTTGTTTGTACCTGTTAATGGATGATTTGGCCGTAGCTCAATGCTAGACTTTTGTTAAGCATCTTAAATGCATCCATGCCATGTATTTTTTTGTCATGTTTGGGTGCTGTAGCATGTTCATATTGTTGCATTTATATGGCTACTTGCTGTAAATCGCAGACCGGTGTCATATTTGAATCGCTTGCCATTTTCAAACCGTAACTCCGATTCCGGCGTTCTTTATATCGTTTTCAAGCGATTTCATCTCATATTTCTAGTGGCACACTTGGATTCCAAAGTTGAGGCCAGGTTCATGCATCCCTTGTCAAATCTTGCATATGCATCCCGCATCGCATCCTGCATAGCATACCATGTTTGCATCATATTGTTTGATCCTTGCACGTGGTTGATTGCGTTCCGTTTGCTTGTTTGTCTTGTTTGGGTAGAGCCGGGAGACGAGTTCGCTAACGAGGAGCCCGTTGATTTTGCTTTCGAGGATCCAGTCAACTCTGACAGCTTTGCAGGCAAGATGATCATACCCTCGAAATCACTACTATCTTTGCTTTGCTAGATGCTCGCTCTTTTGCTATGCCAATGCTACGATGCCTACCACTTGATCTCAAGCCTCCCAAATTGCCATGTCAAACCCTCTAACCCACCATATCCTAGCAAACCGTTGTTAAGCTATGTTCCCGCTTTGCTCAGCCCCTCTTATAGTGTTGCTAGTTGCAGGTGAAGATTGGAGACCGTTCCTTGTTGGAACATTATTTAGTTGTTGGGATATCATTATATTATCTTGTTATCTTAATGCATCTATATACTTGGTAAAGGGTGGAAGGCTCGGCCTCTCGCCTAGTGTTTTGTTCCAATCTTGCCGCCCTAGTTTCCGTCATATCGGTGTTATGTTCCCGGATTTTGCGTTCCTTACGCGGTTGGGTTATAATGGAAACCCCTTGATAGTTCGCCTTGATTAAAGCTTTTCCAGCAATGCCCAACCTTGGTTTTACCATTTGCCACCTAGCCTCTTTTTCCCTTGGGTTTCCGGAGCCCGAGGGTCATCTTATTTAAACCCCCCCAGGCCAGTGCTCCTCTGAGTGTTGGTCCGACCGAGTAGACTGCGGGGCCACCTCGGGGCAACTTGAGGGTTGGTTTTACTCGTAGGATGTCTCATCTGAGTGTGCCCTGAGAACGAGATATGTGCAGCTCCTATCGGGATTTGTCGGCACATTCGGGTGGTCTTGTTGGACTTGTTTTAACCTGTCAAAGTGTCTTGAAGAACCGAGATACCGAGTCTGATCGGAACGTCTCGGGAGGAGGTCTATTCCTTCGTTGACTGTGAGAGCTTGTCATGGGCTAAGTTGGGACTCCCCTACAGGGATTTGAACTTTCGAAAGCCATGCCCGCGGTTATGGCAGATGGGAATTTGTTAATGTCCGGTTGTAGATAACTTGAACCTTAACTTAATTAAAATGAATCAACTGAGTGTGTTACCGTGATGGCCTCTTCTCAGCGGAGTCCGGGAAGTGGACATGGTGTTGGAGTAATGCTTGCGGAGGTTGCTCTCTAGTTTCTCGCTCGCGCTTTGCGTCCTCTTCCCGCTCTCTTTTGTAAACAGGATAGCCACCACATATGCTAGTCGCTTGCTGCAGCTCCACTTATATTTTTACCTTGCCTTACCTATAAGCTTAAATAGTCTTGATGCAATCCGATGAATGCAGAATAGCTGAGACCGATTTCACCCAATGGGTTGTAGACTCCCCATCCTCTTGGACACAAGCGGCCAGGTCCACAATTGACATAGGCTGCTTACAAGTATCCTTAAAGTTCTGGATAAACCGGTGCTTCAATTCGGCCCATGATCCGACAGCGTTGGCTGGTAAGCTCTTCAACCAAGTACGAGCTGTCCCTTCCAACATCATGGTAAAGTATTTAGCACATACTACTTCATCCACATCTAACATCTCCATTGCCATCTCGTAGCTTTCAACCCATGCCTCTGGTTGCAGATCGGCGGTGTAGTTAGGTACCTTACGAGGGCCTTTGAAATCCTTGGGCAGTCGCACATTACGCAAAGCGGGGGTGAGACACGGCACCCCCAAGGAACTGAATACCACACCTGGCTCTACTAAAGCGGCAGGGTGAACCGGAGTAGGTTGATGGGCTCCATGCAGAGCTGGTAACTCGGCCTCTCGACGTGCCCGACCATGGTCCACCACATCCTGTGCATTAGCACCTCCTCCTGCCGGGTTGTGCCCTCGCGGCGAGTTACGGTGACGTGCACTGCTTGATACAGCCGGTTCATCCTCGACGTGCCTGCTGTAGCTCCGGCTCGGATGGGGGGTGGAATGAATCCTCTCACGACTATGCGAATAAGCCTGCTGCTGGCTTAAAGCTGTTTGAAGGAGCTCTCTGGCCCGTCGTGCCTCAATCGCCACAGGTGATTCACCGTTGATTGGGAGGGCTACCAATCGTGAAGCGGCGGCCACAATGTTGTCCGACGGGTTGGAGTAATTGTTGGGGAACGTAGTAATTTCAAATTTTCCTACGCACATGCAAGATCATGGTGATGCATAGCAACGAGAGGGGAGAGTGTGATCTACGTACCCTTGTAGATCGATAACGGAAGCATTAGCACAACGTGGTTGATGTAGTCGTACGTCTTCACGGCCCGACCGATCAAGCACCGAAACTACGGCACCTTCGAGTTCTAGCACACGTTCAGCTCGATGACGATCCCCGGACTCCGATCCAGCAAAGTGTCGGGGAAGAGTTCCGTCAGCACGACGGCGTGGTGACGATCTTGATGTTCTACTGTCGCAGGGCTTCGCCTAAGCACCGCTACAATATTATCGAGGACTATGGTGGAAGGTGGCACCGCACACGGCTAAGAATATGATCACGTGGATCAACTTGTGTGTCTAGGGGTGCTCCCTGCCTCCGTATATAAAGGATCAAAAGGGGGGGGTGCGGACGGCCAGGAGAGGGCGCACCAGGAGGAGTCCTACTCCCTCCGGGAGTAGGATTCCCCCCCTTTCCTAGTTGGAATAGGATTCGGGAGGGGGGAAAGAGGAGAGAGAGAAGGAAGGGGGGCGCCGGCCCCCTCTCCTTGTCCTATTCGGACTAGGGCGGAGGGGCGCGCGGCCCAGCCCTGGCCACCTCTCCTCTCTTCCACTAAGGCCCACTAAGGCCTATATACCTCCCGAGGGGTTCCGGTAACCTCCCAGTACTCCGGTAAAATCCCGATTTCACCCGGAACACTTCCGATATCCAAATATAGGCTTCCAATATATCAATCTTTATGTCTCGACCATTTCGATACTCCTCGTCATGTCCGTGATAAAATCCGGGACTCCGAACAAACTTCGGTACATCAAAATGCATAAGCTCATAATATAATTGTCATCAAAACCTTAAGCGTGCGGACCCTACGGGTTCGAGAACAATGTAGACATGACCGAGACATGTCTCCGGTCAATAACCAATAGCGGAACTTGGATGCTCATATTGGCTCCTACATATTCTACGAAGATCTTTTATCGGTTAGACCGCATAACAACATATGTTGTTCCCTTTGTCATCGGTATGTTACTTGCCCGAGATTCGATCGTCGGTATCTCAATACCTAGTTCAATCTCGTTACCGGCAAGTCTCTTTACTCGTTCCATAATGCATCATCTCACAACTAACTCATTAGTTGCAATGCTTGCAAGGCTTATGTGATGTGCATTACCGAGAGGGCCCAGAGATACCTCTCCGACAATCGGAGTGACAAATCCTAATATCGAAATACGCCAACCCAACATGTACCTTTGGAGACACCTGTAGAGCACCTTTATAATCACCCAGTTACGTTGTGACATTTGGTAGCACACAAAGTGTTCCTCCGGCAAACGGGAGTTGCATAATCTCATAGTCATAGGAACATGTATAAGTCATGAAGAAAGCAATAGCAACATACTAAACGATCGGGTGCTAAGCTAATGGAATGGGTCATGTCAATTAGATCATTCACCTAATGATGTGACCCCATTAATTGGATAACAACTCTTTGTCCATGGTTAGGAAACATAACCATCTTTGATTAACGAGCTAGTCTAGTAGAGGCATACTAGTGACACTCTGTTTGTCTATGTATTCACACATGTATTATGTTTCCGGTTAATACAATTCTAGCATGAATAATAAACATTTATCATGATATAAGGAAATAATAATAACTTTATTATTGCCTCTAAGGCATATTTCCTTGAGTCTCCCACTTGCACTAGAGTCAATAATCTAGATTACACAGTAATGATTCTAACACCCATGGAGCCTTGGTGTTGATCATGTTTTGCTCGTGGAAGAGGCTTAGTCAACGGGTCTGCTACATTCAGATCCGTATGTATCTTGCAAATCTCTATGTCTCCCACCTGGACAAGATCCCGGATGGAATTGAAGCATCTCTTGATGTGCTTGGTTCTCTTGTGAAATCTGGATTCCTTTGCCAAGGCAATTGCACCAGTATTGTCACAAAAGATTTTCATTGGACCTGATGCACTAGGTATGACACCTAGATCGGATATGAACTCCTTCATCCAGACTCTTCATTCGCTGCTTCCGAAGCAGTTATGTATTCCGCTTCACACGTAGATCCCGCCACAACGCTTTGTTTAGAACTGCACCAACTGACAGCTCCACCGTTTAATGTAAATACGTATCCGGTTTGCGATTTAGAATCGTCCAGATCAGTGTCAAAGCTCGCATCGACGTAAGCACTTACGATTAGCTCTTTGTCACCTCCATAAACGAGAAACATATCCTTAGTCCTTTTCAGGTATTTCAAGATGTTCTTGACCGCTGTCCAGTGATCCACTCCTGGATTACTTTGGTACCTCCCTGCTAGACTTATAGCAAGGCACACATCAGGTCTGGTACACAGCATTGCATACATGATAGAGCCTATGGCTGAAGCATAGGGAACATCTTTCATTTTCTCTCTATCTTCTGCAGTGGTCGGGCATTGAGTCTGACTCAACTTCACACCTTGTAACACAGGCAAGAACCCTTTCTTTGCTTGATCCATTTTGAACTTCTTCAAAACTTTGTCAAGGTATGTGCTTTGTAAAAGTCCAATTAAGCGTCTTGATCTATCTCTATAGATCTTAATGCCTCATATGTAAGCAGCTTCACCGAGGTCTTTCATTGAAAAACTTTTATTCAAGTATCCCTTTATGCTATCCAGAAATTCTATATCATTTCCAATTAGTAATATGTCATCCACATATAATATCAGAAATGCTACAGAGCTCCCACTCACTTTCTTGTAAATACAGGCTTCTCCAAAAGTCTGTATAAAACCAAATGCTTTGATCACACTATCAAAGCGTTTATTCCAACTCCGAGAAGCTTGCACCAGTCCATAAATGGATCGCTGGAGCTTGCACACTTTGTTAGCTCCCTTTGGATTGATAAAACCTTCTGGTTGCATCATATACAACTCTTCTTCCAAAAATCCATTCAGGAATGCAGTTTTGACATCCATCTGCCAAATTTCATAATCATAAAATGCGGCAATTGCTAACATGATTCGGACAGACTTAAGCATCGCTACGGGTGAGAAGGTCTTATCGTAGTCAATCCCTTGAACTTGCCGAAAACCTTTTGCGACAAGTCGAGCTTTGTAGACAGTAATATTACCGTCAGCATCAGTCTTCTTCTTGAAGATCCATTTATTCTCAATTGCTTGCCGACCATTGGGCAAGTCAACCAAAGTCCATACTTTGTTCTCATACATGGATCCCATCTCAGATTTCATGGCTTCAAGCCATTTTGCGGAATCTGGGCTCACCATCGCTTCTTCATAGTTCGTAGGTTCATCATGATCTAGTAGCATGACTTCTAGAACAGGGTTACCGTACCACTCTGGTGCGGATCTCACTCTGGTTGATCTACGAGGTTCAGTAGTATGTTGTTCTAAAGTTTCATGATCATCATCATTAGCTTCCTCACTAATTGGTGTAGTTGTCACAGAAACAGGTTTCTGTGATGTACTAGTTTCCAATAAGGGAGTAGGTACAGTTACCTCGTCAAGTTCTACTTCCCTCCCACTCACTTCTTTCGAGAGAAACTCCTTCTCCAGAAAGTTTCCGAATTTAGCAACAAAAGTCTTGCCTTCGGATCTGTGATAGAAGGTGTATCCAATAGTTTCCTTTGGATATCCTATGAAGACACATTTCTCCGATTTGGGTTCGAGCTTATCAGGTTGAAGCTTTTTCACATAAGCATCGCAGCCCCAAACTTTCAGAAACGACAACTTTGGTTTCTTGCCAAACCATAGTTCATAAGGCGTCGTCTCAACGGATTTTGATGGTGCCCTATTTAACGTGAATGCGGCCGTCTCTAGAGCATATCCCCAAAATGATAGCGGTAAATCAGTAAGAGACATCATAGATCATACCATATCTAGTAAAGTATGATTACGACGTTCGGACACACCATTACGCTGTGGTGTTCCGGGTGGCGTGAGTTGCGAAGCTATTCCACATTGTTTCAAATGTACACCAAACTCGTAACTCAAATATTCTCCTCCACGATCAGATCGTAGGAATTTTATTTTCTTGTGACGATGATTTTCAACTTCACTCTGAAATTCTTTGAACTTTTCAAACGTTTCAGACTTGTGTTTCATTAAGTAGATATACCCATATCTGCTTAAGTCATCTGTGAAGGTGAGAAAATAATGATATCCGCCACGAGCCTCAACATTCATCGGACCACATACATCTGTATGTATGATTTCTAACAAATCTGTTGCTCTCTCCATAGTACCGGAGAACGGTGTTTTTTTTCATCTTACCCATAAGGCACGGTTCGCAAGTACCAAGTGATTCATAATCAAGTGGTTCCAAAAGCCCATCAGTATGGAGTTTCTTCATGTGCTTTATACCGATATGACCTAAACGGCAGTGCCACAAATAAGTTGCACTATGATTATCAACTCTGCATCTTTTGGTTTCAACACTATGAATATGTGTGTCACTACTATCGAGATTTAATAAGAATAGACCACTCTTTAAGGGTGCATGACCATAAAAGATATTACTCATGTAAATAGAACAACCATTATTCTCTGATATAAATGAATAACCGTCTCGCATCAAACAAGATCCAGATATAATGTTCATGCTTAACGCTAGCACCAAATAACAATTATTTAGGTCTAATATTAATCCCGAAGGTAGATGTAGAGGTAGCGTGCCGACTGCGATCACATCGACTTTGGAACCATTTCCCACGCGCATCGTCACCTCGTCCTTAGCCAATCTTCGCTTAATCCGTAGTCCCTGTTTCGAGTTGCAAATATTAGCAACAGAACCAGTATCAAATACCCAGGTGCTACTGCGAGCATTAGTAAGGTACACATCAATAACATGCATATCACATATACCTTTGTTCACCTTGCCATCCTTCTTATCCGCCAAATACTTGAGGCAGTTCCGCTTCCAGTGACCAGTCTGCTTGCAGTAGAAGCACTCAGTTTCAGGCTTAGGTCCAGGTTTAGGTTTCTTCTCTTGAGCAGCAACTTACTTGCTGTTCTTTTTGAAGTTCCCCTTCTTCTTTCCTTTGCCCTTTTTCTTGAAACTAGTGGTCTTGTTGACCATCAACACTTGATGCTCCTTTTTGATTTCTACCTCCGCAGCTTTCAGCATTGCGAAGAGCTCGGGGATAGTCTTATTCATCCCTTGCATATTATAGTTCACCACGAAGCTCTTGTAGCTTGGTGGCAGTGATTGGAGAATTCTGTCAATGACGCAATCATTTGGAAGATTAACTCCCAATTGAATCAAGTGATTATTATACCCAGACATTTTGAGTATGTGCTCACTGACAGAACTATTCTCCTTCATCTTGCAGCTATAGAACTTATTGGAGACTTCATATCTCTCAATCCGGGCATTTGCTTGAAATATTAACTTCAACTCCTGGAACATCTCATATGCTCCATGACGTTGAAAACGTCGTTGAAGTCCCGATTCTAAGCCGTAAAGCATGGCACACTGAACTATCGAGTAGTCATCAGCTTTGCTCTGCCGGACGTTCATAACATCTGGTGTTGCTCCAGCAGCAGGCCTGGCACCCAGCGGTGCTTCCAGGACGTAATTCTTCTGTGCAGCAATGAGGATAATCCTCAAGTTAAGGACCCAGTCCGTGTAATTGCTACCATCATCTTTCAACTTTGCTTTCTCAAGGAACGCATTAAAATTCAACGGAACAACAACACGGTCCATCTATCTACAATCAAACATGAATAAGCAAGATACTATCAGGTACTAAGTTCATGATAAATTTAGGTTCAATTAATAATATTACTTAAAGAACTCCCACTTAGATAGACATCCCTCTAGTCCTCTAAGTGATTACGCGATCCAAATCAACTAAACCATGTCCGATCATCACGTGAGATGGAGTAGTTTCATTGGTGAACATCGCTATGTTGATCATATCTACTATATGATTCATGCTCGACCTTTCGGTCTCCGTGTTCCGAGGCCATATCTGTATATGCTTGGCTCGTCAAGTATAACCTGAGTATTCCGCGTGTGCAACTGTTTTGCACCCGTTGTATTTGAACATAGAGCCTATCACACCCGATCATCACGTGGTGTCTCAGCACGAAGAACTTTCGCAACGGTGCATACTCAGGGAGAACACTTCTTGATAATTAGTGAGAGATCATCTTATAATGCTACCGTCAATCAAAGCTAGATAAGATGCATAAAAGATAAACATTACATGCAATCAATATAAGTGATATGATATGGCCATCATCATCTTGTGCTTGTGATCTCCATCTTCGAAGCACCGTCGTGATCACCATCGTCACCGGCGTGACACCTTGATCTCCATCGCAGCATCGTTGTCGTCTCGCCAATCTTATGCTTCCACGACTATCGCTACCGCTTAGTGATAAAGTAAAGCATTACAGCGCGATGCATTGCATACAATAAAGCGACAACCATATGGCTCCTGCCAGTTGCTGATAACTCGGTTACAAAACATGATCATCTCATACAATAAAGTTTAGCATCATGTCTTGACCATATCACATCACAACATGCCCTGCAAAAACAATTTAGACGTCCTCTACTTTGTTGTTGCATGTTTTACGTGGCTGCTACGGGCTTAAGCAAGAACCAATCTTACCTACGCATCAAAACCACAACGATAGTTCGTCAAGTTGGTGCTGTTTTAACCTTCGCAAGGACCGGGCGTAGTCACACTCGGTTCAACTAAAGTTGGAGAAACTGTCACCCGCTAGCCACCTTTGTGCAAAGCACGTCGGGAGAACCGGTCTCGCGTAAGCGTACGCGTAATGTCGGTCCGGGCCGCTTCGTCCAACAATACCGTCGAACCAAAGTATGACATGCTGGTAAGCAGTATGACTTATATCGCCCACAACTCACTTGTGTTCTACTCATGCATATAACATCAACATATAAAACCTAGGCTCGGATGCCACTGTTGGGGAACGTAGTAATTTCAAATTTTCCTACGCACACGCAAGATCATGGTGATGCATAGCAACGAGAGGGGAGAGTGTGATCTACGTACCCTTGTAGATCGACAACAGAAGCGTTAGCACAACGTGGTTGATGTAGTCGTACGTCTTCACGGCCCGACCGATCAAGCATCGAAACTACGACACCTCCGAGTTCGAGCACACGTTCAGCTCGATGATGATCCCCGGACTCCGATCCAGCAAAGTGTCGGGGAAGATTTCCATCAGCACAACGGCATGGTGACGATCTTGATGTTCTACCGTCGCAGGGCTTCGCCTAAGCACCGCTACAATATTATCGAGGACTATGGTGGAAGGTGGCACCGCACACTGCTAAGAATATGATCACGTGGATCAACTTGTGTGTCTAGGGGTGCTCCCTGCCTCCGTATATAAAGGATCAAAGGGGGGGGGGTGCGGCCGGCCAGGAGAGGGCGCGCCAGGAGGAGTCCTACTCCCTCCAGGAGTAGGATTCCCCCCCTTTCCTAGTTGGAATAGGATTCGGGAGGGGGGAAAGAGGAGAGAGAGAAGGAAGGGGGCGCCGGCCCCCTCTCCTTGTCCTATTCGGACTAGGGGGGAGGGGCGCGCGGACCAGCCCTGGCCACCTCTCCTCTCTTCCACTAAGGCCCACTAAGGCCCATATACCTCCCGGGGGGTTCCGGTAACCTCCCGGTACTCCGGTAAAATCCCGATTTCACCCGGAACACTTCCGATATCCAAATATAGGCTTCCAATATATCAATCTTTATGTCTCGACCATTTCGAGACTCCTCGTCATGTCCGTGATCACATCCGGGACTCCGAACAAACTTCGGTACATCAAAATGCATAAACTCATAATATAACTGTCATCAAAACCTTAAGCGTGCGGACCCTACGGGTTCGAGAACAATGTAGACATGACCGAGACATGTCTCCGGTCAATAACCAATAGCGGAACCTGGATGCTCATATTGGCTCCTACATATTCTACGAAGATCTTTTATCGGTCAGACTGCATAACAACATACATTGTTCCCTTTGTCATCGGTATGTTACTTGCCCGAGATTCGATCGTCGGTATCTCAATACCTAGTTCAGTCTCATTACCGGCAAGTCTCTTTACTCATTCCATAATGCATCATTCACAACTAACTCATTAGTTGCAATGCTTGCAAGGCTTATGTGATGTGCATTACCGAGAGGGCCCAGAGATACCTCTCCGACAATCGGAGTGACAAATCCTAATCTCGAAATACGCCAACCCAACATGTACCTTTGGAGACACCTGTAGAGAACCTTTATAATCACCCAGTTATGTTGTGACATTTGGTAGCACACAAAGTGTTCCTCTGGCAAACGGGAGTTGCATAATCTCATAGTCATAGGAACATGTATAAGTCATGAAGAAAGCAATAGCAACATACTAAACGAGCGGGTGCTAAGCTAATGGAATGGGTCATGTCAATCAGATCATTCACCTAATGATGTGATCCCATTAATTAAATAACAACTCTTTGTCCATGGTTAGGAAGCATAACCATCTTTGATTAACAAGCTAGTCTAGTAGAGGCATACTAGTGACACTCTGTTTGTCTATGTATTCACACATGTATTATGTTTCCGGTTAATACAATTCTAGCATGAATAATAAACATTTATCATGATATAAGGAAATAAATAATAACTTTATTATTGCCTCTAGGGCATATTTCCTTCAGTAATGCCCTGGGGGCGTTGGAACATACTATGGCACAATGTTATTCTGACGAGGCGGGTCCATCATGCGCGGCTGAACCGGCGCCCCTGTCCCCGGCGCCTCCGTCCAGTTTAATACTGGCTAGTTACTTGTTCCTGCTCCTGGCATGTTGAAGAGATTTCTTGGCTCATAACTCGGCAGGAGATGCGACTGGTATCTTCTCCTCATGACTTCCTCCGAGGCATTCTGGTCCAGCCTAAGCTGGTAGGCCCGAGCTTCCAACTCGGCCCGTTCTGTAGCCATCCTAGCATTCTCCGCTGCTAGGCCCGCTTTAGCCCGAGTTATCTGATGTTTCACTTTTGCGATCTCCGCATTTTGCTGATCCCGGGCTGCTGCGTCTACATCCGCGGCCATCAATGTTGCCAAAGCGTCGAACAAGTCAGACAGAACTTGAGCCGGAGGTGGTGCAGAGCCCCCTGCTCCTGCCGACGTGGCTGTTGCTGAACCCGAGAGCATTGCTGCGGTGGTTGACGAGTGGGGCGCTGATTGCGTACCGGCCATGAAGATAGCGACCCGGCTTGGCAGATCAAGGGAGTCCAGAATACTGTTGCCCTCGGAGCCTCCACTAATCCGGCCGTTCTGCAACTGGTATAGCGATTCAGTTTCTCCAGAAGACTCGTCATTGGAGCAGACAACGGTTTCACCATCAGATGCCAGTTCGTCCTCATATTTTGCCCCATGGATGACACCTATGAAAACATGCCTTGCCACAGGCTGAACTGGGGAAGGGCTTGCACGCTGAGCCGTCTTGATGATGTCAGTGCAGGTGGCTGGCTTAGGGCCCGGTTCGCTGATCTTGCCGATGAAGACGTGAATCCCACCAAAGGGGACCCGGTACCCGTATTCGATTGAACCGGCCTCGGGGCCCCATCCTGCGTCGTTGATGTAGAGCTTGCCGCGCCGACTCTTCGTCATCCGGCCCACATCGTATCCCTTGAGTCCATCAAAGCTGCCCTTCAAGAACTTGAAACCATCGTGCGATAGCCCCACGGTGGGCGCCAACTGTCGTGGGTTTGTCACGGCAGATATCCTCGTGAAAGGACTTAGTCGTGGAGCCATCGCTACGGGTTAGCTTAAAGGGGTTAAAGCGGACAAGGGGACACGAGGGTTTTTATACTAGTTTGGCCCCTTCGATGAAGGTAAAAGCCTACGTCTAGTTGTGATTGGTATTGCTAGGGTTTCGATGTCCAGGGAGCAAATCTGCTTTGCCTGGCTCTCGAGTTGTTGTCTGTCGTCCCTAAACCGCTGCCGGGTCGTCCCTTTATATACACAGGTTGACGCCCGCTGGTTTACAGAGTCCCGAGGCCGGATCATAAACGTGTCTGGCTCGGTCTCTATTCCTTCTACTTACAATACAAGTTACATGATAAAGTCGATTTACGTCTACAGGCCTTAACTTGCCTTTGGGCCTTGGGCCTTCGTAAAGCGCCTCCATCCTCACGTCTTCATGGGCTCCTAGCCTTCATAGAGATAACTCGGCCACTCCTGGCCGGTTTATATCCAGTAGTAATATCCCCAACAGGCTCCGTAGGCCCGGGTGGCTCCTAAAGAACCGTCACGATCTCCTCCATGAGGGCATGATGCCTGGCCTCCTGAGCTGCCAGAATGCTCTGTAGGTGACATTGGAAGGTGACAGCCACATTCGGCAGGCCGAGAGGCATGCGAACATAGCTGTGAGGGGACCCTCGCACCGCCCAACGCGCGAAGGCCAGAATCGTCGCTGAGATGCGTCCCTATCGAGCCTTGGAATGTCGATGCAGACGCGCACCCCGCCGCCCTCGCCAGGGTGGAGAGCTGCGCTGGATGGTGGGCGACGGCCACCTTGCATGGACCCTACCTCTTGAAGCTCCTAGATCGCCTTGGTGATGAATTCATAAGCACAAGGCGCTCCACGCCTCGTGCCCTCTTGAGGGAAATGTGCGGCTAAGCACGCCTCCACATGGTGCCCGAGCGCCTCCCTCATGACGACGGCTAGGTCTAAGGCCCTCCAGAAGAGAGCCCCCGAGCCTAGCCCGAGGAGGGCGCAGGGCGCGCCTTCCTATGTGAGAGAAGGAGGCGCCCCATATGTTGGCGCAGGTCCTGAGGAGGTGCTGCTGGAGATGCCGCCCTCCTGAGGTCCTTGGCGGAGCAGCTTCTTCTTCTTCTTCTTCTTGGGGTTGGCCTCAGGAGGGTGCGAGGTGCCTGTGTTGTCGAGGTCTTTGGCCGCTGCAGCCTGGTAAGCGCGCTCGAGGGAGCACACCGCATCTCTTTCCTTGCAGGCGACCGAGATGATGCCGCCACTCCCTGGCATCTTGAGGACGTTGTAGCCATGGTGGGTCACTGCCATGAACTTGGCCAAGGCTGGATATCCAAGATAGCGTTTTACGACAGGCGGATGTGGGCGACGTCGAAGTCAATGTGCTCAGTGCAATAGTTGTCACGCTGGCCGAAGGTGACATGGAGGCGGACCTGCCCTATCAGGGTGGTGGAGCCATCAGTCACTCCTAAGAAAGGCTTGGTAGGTTGTAGCTGATCGTATGGCTCCTGAAGGCTGTCGAATGCCTCGACGGACAGGACGTTGAGCCCTGCGCCGCCGTCGATGAGAGTCTTGGTGACTTGAACGTTGCTGATGACGGGTGAGTAGAGCATTGGGAGAGCGCCGACCGTCGCTGCTGTCGGATTTCGGGTTTCGGTAAAACCCTTAAGGTTCAAACACAGGGGTGCGCACAAATATCTTTCCTTCCCCCTAGCTCACGCTCTCGCAAAGATCTAAAAACTTAGCTCGCCGAACTCGAAGAACAAGGGACACAAGAGTTTATACTAGTTCGGGCCACCGATGTGGTGTAATACCCTAATCCAGTGTGGTGTGGTGGCTTGCCTTGTAGGCTGAGGATGAACAAGTACAAGGGAAGAACTGCCTCCTGAGGAGAGGTGTTCTTGAACTCGATGAGATTGTGCATATGAGGGTGGAATGGATCCGATCTCCCATCCTATTGTGATGTCTAGTCCTATTTATAGAGGCCCAGGTCCTCTTCCCAAATATTAGGCGGCAAGGGATCCCACAACAGCCAATTTGGAGGACAACTAGTACAAGCCATCCTGACAAAAGGTGGTCTTCGCCTGCCAAAGGCTCTGGTGGTGACGCCGTCGTGGGCTCCGCGATGACCTCCGTCCTACCGTCCTGCTAGTCTTGGTCTTGTTGCACCGATATGGAAACCTTTGCCTGATACCTCGGGACTTGATAACCCACAAGTATAGGGGATCGCAACAGTTTTCGAGGGTAGAGTATTCAACCCAAATTTATTGATTCGACACAAGGGGAGCCAAAGAATATTCTCAAGTATTAACAGTTGAGTTGTCAATTCAACCGCACCTGAAAGACTTAATATCTGCACCAAAGTATTTAGTAGCAAAGTAATATGGAAATAACGGTAACGGTAGCAAAAGTAACAGTAGCAGTTTTGTAGTGATTGTAATAGTGGCAACGGTAAAGTAACTAAGCAAAGATCAATATGTGAAAAGCTCGTAGGCATTGGATCAGTGATGGATAATTATGTTGGATGCGATTCCTCATGCAATAGTTATAACATAGGGTGACATAGAACTAGCTCCAGTTCATCAATGTAATGTAGGCATGTATTCCGAATATAGTCATATGTGCTTATGGAAAAGAACTTGCATGACATATTTTGTCCTACCCTCCCGTGGCAGCGGGGTCCTATTGGAAACTAAGGGATATTAAGGCCTCCTTTTAATAGAGTACCGGACCAAAGCATTAACACTTAGTGAATACATGAACTCCTCAAACTACGGTCATCACCGGGAGTGGTCCCGATTATTGTCACTTCGGGGTTACCGGATCATAACACATAGTAGGTGACTATTGACTTGCAAGATAGGATCAAGAACTCACATATATTCATGAAAACATAATAGGTTCAGATCTGAAATCATGGCACTCGGGACCTAGTGACAAGCATTAAGCATAGCAAAGTCATAGCAACATCAACCTCAGAACATAATGGATACTAGGGATCAAACCCTAACAAAACTAACTCGATTACATGATAAATCTCATCCAACTCATCACCGTCCAGCAAGCCTACGATGGAATTACTCACGTGCGGTGGTGAGCATCATGAAATTGGTGATGGAGGAAGGTTGATGATGACGATGGCGATGGATTCCCCTCTCCGGAGCCCCGAACGGACTCCAGATCAGCCTCCCGAGAGAGATTAGGGCTTGGCGGCGGCTCCGTATCGTAAAACGCGATGAATCCTTCTCTTTTATTTTTTTCTCCCCGAACGTGAATATATAGAGTTGGAGTTGAGGTCGCTGGAGCATCAGGGGGCCCACGAGGCAGGGGGCGCGTCCCAGGGGGGTGGGTGATGTAGGGTGGAACCCTAGATGGCCGATCTTTCACGAAAGGAGCGGATCCCAAGGATGAACACGAAGAACACGAGGGGAAAACGGGGGGAAACACGAGAGAAATCACTCAACCAACAAGAAATAGATCACACATGCGCTAGATCGATGAACACAAAGGAAGATACATGGATCCAAAGTCAACAACGGATGATACAAACGGTAACCGGGTTCTTCTCCGTGAGGAGGTCTTGATGGGGCCACCCAAGAGGGGGTCTTGAATCCAAGGGGATCTTCTCCGTAGAGGGGCCGCAGTCTCTCTCTCGTGGAGTAGATCCATAATGGATGAGCGTAGCTCTATCTCTCAAATGAGCTATCACAACGCTGACTTTCAAATGGTGGAGGTGGAGGAGTATACATAGTCTAGGCGAATGAAAGGGTAAGTGGCTTCGGCCCAACACACGGGCGGGCGCACAGGCGTCGGACGTCCAACAGGTACCGGACGTCCGGTGGCTCGCAAGGGTCCGGTCGTCCGGTGCATGTCGGACGTCCGACATTTTGGCTCTGGATAGGTGGTGTCAGACGTCCGGTCGGCGACAGTCGTCCGGGCGCTGGAGAGTGTCGGATGTCTGGTGTCTGGCGGTCGTCCGGGCACTGGGAGTCGTCGGACATCCGGTGGCTCCGGTCGTCCGTAGATTCGGCTCGGGTCCTCAGGGGCCGGACGTCCGGGCTGGGCCGGTCGTCCGGTGGCCGTAGCTTCGCATAGCTTCTTCTCTTGGTCCTTGTACTTGGAGTCCTCGCGTGCTGTTCCGTTGGATGTGGTGACTTCGTGGCTTTCCTCCAAGTACCTGATCATGCATAGAACACACGTTGGAGGTAGTAACCATATCTCACATGTAGAAAGTGATGGTTCGGAGAGGAGAGAGTTCACCTTGTGTCCAATGGCGTATGTTCGAGGTCTCGTCATATGTCCACTTGGGGTTTGGAGAGTAGTCGAAGTGTACATGGGGATGAACGTGGGATGCTCCGCATCATCTCCCCTCCCTTGGGAAAGATCCGACCTCGGATCGTGATCCTCATCACCATGGAAATGGTTGTCGTAGACGGACTTGTAGTTTGTTGAAGTTGAGTACATGGCGCAATCCAAGTAGTCCAAGGTGTCACCGGAGTGATAGACATGCAAAAAGAGCAAACACAAGCAACACTCGGAAATACAACGGTTAGTGCACACAAAGTGTCCATCATGTAAGAATGAGTCTGTGCGGCAAGATTGGTTGTGACAAAACGCATGAAGCTTATCATGATGATCTAGAATGAGATGCAAAGCATTCATGGGAGGAAATGTAATCATTGTGCACACGAATGTGTTTTAAATATGATCAATGCAACCACAGTGCAAAATGATGTCATAGTGAGACGGTTTATCAATAGCATGAATATGGCAATGGATGCTCAATATGATTATGTTATCATGCAATTGATGGTAGGCAATATGATCATGATGTATGAATATGCCATCAAGAAAGATCACAACAAATTTGCTAAGAAAATGCACAAGCTATATCATGGATGACATGGGAATACAAGATGAAACAAGGCAATCATGATGTGAGTCAATCCATGCATAAGATGCAAATTTGTCATGTGTATGATATGTCCATCGATCATGACATGTGTGAACACAATCAACAAATATGGAGGTGTTGGTATACCAATGCTCGATGTTGTGGCATGAGTGGAGGTTCGAAGGTGCATCCAATAAATCCGAGCACTCCTCAATGCGAAGGTCCATAGAGTCAATTTTCAATGTCGGTCCTCCATCCAATAGGTGCAACATGTAGACAAGAAGAAGGAGACAACAATGAAAGAATGACCCATCCAATATGCGTATTTGAGGATGGCTCAAAGGGAAGGAGTTCACCTTTAGGTGATTGTCGCAAACGTTGGTGTTGCACATCGTGTATGCCTTCACATGACCAAATTGTGTCATGACGGTATCGCCTTGTGAATCCTTCAACATGAAAGAACATGACAAACACTTGGAAAAACAAATGAGGTTAGCGGAAAACCTATCATTCGTGCGGTAAAATACCCAACAAGTGGATGCATCATGCTCATCATAAGAAAGGACAAGGGAGCATTTCATAGTATGGAGGCATATGACGTGAGAACAACCAAATACAATAGGCGTAATCAACCAAGCATGCATCACAAGTAAGGTGTCCAAGTCTCCACGATCAATAAGCATAGATGCAACAATTGGAGGCAAGCGACAATGAACAAAATATATCATGTGGAGGCATGAATATATACGTCATCAACCCAAGAAAGCAAGTAAGAATGGAACATGGGTGATGCGACAAATCAAGCAATCATGTGAATCAAGGCAAGCAAGCTAGTAGTGCAAAGATGCAACGTACTAGAAGGAATCATGTCAAGTATGTCATGTGTGCAAATATGGGTCATGAATAATGCACAAGACATAGCACAAGCATGAAAGCAAGATATGAGCAAAATAGCATCAATAGCATGGGGCACATGATAAACATGGCAATAGCAACAAGGATCTCTACCAAGCATGCAAATACACATAGAAGTAGCATAATGGTGAATCATGGGTAGATGCAAGCAAGGGTCACAATTGCATGGCAAATGCATAGAAGCAAGCATAGCATGCAAAGTGAAAACGGTAAAATGAGCAAGAAGTGAGAAGTGGTATATAGCCCATAGCCATGTGAGATCCAAGTGAGAGAGATGCACGTAGACGTTGTGCGAAGAGAGCGGTGGGGAGGGTAGTTCACGGGATCCCAAGTCATCTATGCTCTCAAGAGCTCGTTTCGTCAACTCATGGGATTGAGAAGTTGACGAGTATACTGAGTACCTACACAAAACAAAGACAAAGGGAAAATTGTGTGTGCGTGGTAGATGTACACATCATCCATCATGATGCGCACGTGCTTGTGTTGGTTAGCACAAAATAGCCAATGCTCGAATAAATGATATGCGTGATATAGAAACTTGTCATCCATCATGATAGGTTTGTTGTTATGTATAGCATAATGGAGACTCAAATTGTGTAATGCATCATGGGAAATATCTAGAGCATTGTTATTCATGGAATGCATATGGTGCGCACAAGGGATGTAATTATGCGACACACAATAATTTTCATGGCATGGCATATGAGATGAATTGTGCAAATCATGTAAAGGAAGCATGGCAATATCATCACATGAAAAACAAAAGGCAATGACCATCATCTCGTCATCTATGCCGTAAGTGCAAATGGGATTTATGTGAATGGGGCATGCATAGTCACTATGTTGAGATTGAAATGAGGCAATATGGGATATCTCATTCATAGCATATGACAAGGTTAATGGATTGTCAAACATGATGTGACCAAAAGAATTTTCACATGATATCCTATGAAGCATAGCATCACAACTAGGCAACTCAACATGCTCATCATCATATTCATCATAAATAGGTAAGTCAAGGCATGAAGAAGTCTCACTAGCGTGAAGCATGGTAAGAGGTAGGTCAATATCATGGGAGCAATCAATGTCAAGATAGTCCACTAGTGGGACAAGAGAAGTACCATCACCTATGTTACCTTTGGAGCGTCGCTCATGTGTTGTAGGTGAGGTGTTGAAGATCGTCTCGTTGTCATCTTCATCTTGATGGAACCATGTGGGGGGTGCACCATCGTCCACCATGGCCATCGTCATCTCCATTGGAGGTATGGACTCGTCGAGGATAGGCATGTCATCATGTAGGAGACCTAGCACCAAAGAAGAAAACACACTAGGAGTAGAGGTTAAGTCGTTAGAAATCAAAGTGGCCTCACATGCCGTGTCAACTACCTCGCTCACTAAGTGTTGTGGCTCACTCACTCCCTCTCGGATGCTCTCACTCATATGGTTGGTGGAGTCACTCAAATGGCTCTCAACCTCACATAGGATGTGTGGCATGCTCACAAGTGTGGGGCTAGTGGTGGTTACACTCATCCTCTCATAGGAAATGCTCTCAATGTCACGTGTGGTGGAGTCACTCATGTGGTGGTGGCTCTCCTCACATGGCAATTGGGGCATCTCGTCACATGTCATTGTTGGAGAGGTGTTGGTGCAAATGTCTCCATGCTCAATCATGTCGTGGTCGTAGCCGTGGATGAAGGCCGAAGATGGCACATCATCACTCTCCTCGAAGACCAAAGATAAGGTCTCATGAGCGGTCTCGTAGCTTGACTCGGAGTATGAGTCCAATATGGGCGCCATCTTCATGTTGTTAAAGAGGTTCGTGCTCGTCGTCGTAGTCAAAGGGGATGGCCCTTGCTCGACCTTCTTGTCACCGTCTTGTTGTTGGAGGCCCAAATGATGTGGCACCTCGTAGCTCGTCTCCATGTCCGAAGGGAAGTTCCCATGCTCGGCCATCTTCCTTGAGGGGCTTCCGAAGATGGAAGTGTCGACCTCACTTGTAGGTAGTCTCCTTGGACTTGATGAAGTCGATGTAGGCATACACGTGGGAAGTAGGCGAAGATGCCGTACGTCCAAAGGCGAAGATGCCTTGAGAACACTTGGTGAATACGCCGAAGTGGTTGATGTAGCCGTAGAGCCGTATTTGTGGTGGTCGTCTCGCGGTCTTCTTTTGTGCTCATGAAGCTTCGACTTGGCGTGAGGTAGTGCTTGATGGGACTTGTGCACTTGCGCTTGTGGAGCATCTTCATGATGATGATGTCGTTGTCGTGCTTGAGCTCGTAGTAGATGTCGTTCGTCATCGTCGTGCACATGATTCTTGGAGGTGACTTGCCCTTCATGACGATGTGGATCACGAACGTGATGGTGGTCGCCATGGAGATGTGGACGTGGACGACTTGCGCTTGCATCGCTTGGGTGCTCCGAAGACTTGTGGCTTGAATGTCGCTGCCTTGAGGATGACGAAGGGGAAGAAGACTTGATCAAGGCTCTAATCTCCTCCATCCTTGCATCTTGCTCCTCTTTATGTGTGGAAAGCTTCTTGTCGATGTAGTCCCTTTTCCTTGCTTCGGAGTGACGAATGTCGATGTAGATGTTCTCGATGCGCTCTCGCAATCTTGATTGTGCGCCTTGCATTTGTCGTTGTAGATCGAAGATTGACGCTTTGTTGATGTAGTTGTTCACGCCGTCGTTGTTGTGGAAGACCGGAGATGAAATGCCTTGCCGATCCATCACTCAAAGAGAAAAGTGTGAGTGGTAGAAAGAGAGGAACGAATACCAAATGTACCTTGACCGAAGTTGAAAGTGGATCAATGATCACTCCAATGTGGACAAGGAAATAGCACAATTGGTACCAATTCTTGTCGGTTTCTCACACCTACACAAGTAAGGCTTATGGTGGAGCTCGGTGAGGATAGTGGCACAAAAATTTGATGTAAAATGTTAGCAAGAGTCAATAATGTTGAAAAAGATTCACAAATTCGCAAGTGTAACAAGTAGACCAATAGCAATATGGGTGGCACACGGGAACGCACACATGGATAGATAAATGGGGTCGTGCAACCAAGGATGAGCTCAAAATGTGGAATCCACGAAAAATGCTCTTGTTGCACAACTCTAGAGAGACGCTAGCACGACTGCTCAATAGGCGGATACAACACTTGTGCACAACCTATAGGAGACAAAAATGCAACGACTTCTATCCCAAGTATGCTATGTATATATGGTTCCCGGGGCTTGATCCAAGATGATCGGAAATGACAATCTTATGTGTAATGTGGGATGATGCTATGGAACTTGCTTACAAGCTCTTTGTTCACTCTTTTTCTTTGCTTAAAAGCTTATTCTTTTTTTTGTATGGCCACTTTTGCACAATGCACAAACCAAGATAGCTATTGTGTATATGCGGGAACAAACTTGAGGCACACGAGATGATATGATGCCAATATGATATGGTATGTATGCAATGTATGGTGTAGATCACTAATGTGCACAAGTAACGTTGCCGACAATACTCAAATGGCTAGTCTCGATAGGCAAGTAACGCAAAATGGGCTAGGGGTTATCAATGCAATGGCAAGGGAATATACAATGGAGGGATACCATGATACCAAGATGATATGGAGGTTACCGTCCTTGTCGATGATGAGTGGCGGTGATCTTGATGGAGATACCAAGATGATGGAGACTCGTCCCTAAGTAGCCGAAACACCTTAGGAAATGGAAAAACCGCGAACTCAAAATCTCAAATGTCAAAAAGGTGGTAGCGGAATGCGGTGGTGTTGCACTAGGCAATGCGGAAGTGGAGGTTATGGTGGTGAACTATACACGGTGTCAGAGTTGAAAGCAC
The DNA here is from genome assembly GCF_002162155.2 of Triticum dicoccoides. Classification (NCBI taxonomy): domain Eukaryota; kingdom Viridiplantae; phylum Streptophyta; class Magnoliopsida; order Poales; family Poaceae; genus Triticum; species Triticum dicoccoides. The sequence continues at coordinate 484,934,953 of NC_041388.1, forward strand.
GGTCCCTAAGTAGCCGAAACACTTTAGGAGACACAACTCACAACACAAACAAAATTGGGTTAAGTTGGGGTGGGGGAAGTGTATTGTGGTCAAGCCTATGCGGAAGTGGTGGTGGTGGTTGAAGAAGAAGCAACCGTCCCTAAGTAGCCTAGACATCTTAGGAGACTCCAATCACTCCTCAAGCAATCACTAATGCAATGGGGAACAAAATTGGTTAGGTTGCGGAAGTCGGTGGTGATGTAGCGGATGATGTGGTGGAAGCACTAGGCAAAGATGCCAAAGTTGTCAAAATTTGATGGAGTCAAAAGATGTTGGTGGTATTTTTGTGGGAAGGAGGATGTCAAGAGCTTTAAAACGAGCTAAAGAACGTCAAAATCGGAGTTCGGATGAATTAGTTATGGCCGAAACAAAAATCAGCCGAAGTCAGTTTTTACAGGTAGCGGACGTCCGGAAATGGACGGATGTCCGGTCGCCGGACGTCCGGTCGGGTCGGAAATCCGCTAATTTCAGCTCGGGTTAGGGGTTCCGGTCGTCCGGTAAGGTCGGACGTCCGGTGGTTCCTGCGGCTCCGGACGTCCGGTAAAGTGACGGTCGTCCGGTGGTCGGGGTCAACGCGAGATTTCAGATCCGGGACGCGATTTTGGGCGGAATTTGGGGATTTTGGGGTCAAAATTGATGAGATTTTGTGGATCGAAAGTGGGGAAAATTGGGGAAATGCTAGATCCACTCAAAACCAAGAAACTCCATGGATCAAAATCAACAAAACATCATCAAACCAACAAATCACAAAAAAAATTGGGGCTATTTTTGGTGGGGATTTTCGAAATTTGGGAAGAATACAACAAAATTAGGCTAGAAAACGGTGGGGGAGGCTCCGAAATCGTGATCAACGTGGCTCATGATACCAAGATGATGTAGGGTGGAACCCTAGATGACCGATCTTTCATGAAAGGAGCGGATCCCAAGGATGAACACGAAGAATACGAGGGGAAAACGGGGGAAAACACGAGAGAAATCACTCAACCAACAAGAAATAGATCACACATGCGCTAGATCGATGAACACAAAGGAAGATACATTGATCAAAAGTCAACAACGGACGATAAAAACGGTAACCGGGTTCTTCTCCGTGAGGAGGTCTTGATGGGGCCACCCAAGAGGGGGTCTTGAATCCAAGGGGATCTTCTCCGTAGAGGGGCCGCGGTCTCTCTCTCATGGAGTAGATCCGTAATGGATGAGCGTAGCTCTATCTCTCAAATGAGCTATCACAACACTGACTTTCAAATGGTGGAGGTGGAGGAGTATATATAGTCTAGGCGAATGAAAGGGTAAGTGGCTTCGGCACAACACACGGGCGGGCACACAGGCGTCGGACGTCCGACAGGTACCGGACGTCCGGTGGCTCGCAAGGGTCCGGTCGTCCGGTGCATGTCGGACGTCCGACGTTTTGGCTCTGGACAGGTGGTGTCGGACGTCCGGTCGGCGTCGGTCGTCCGGGCGCTGGAGAGTGTCGGACGTCCGGTGTCTAGCGGTCGTCCGGGCGCTGGGAGTCGTCGGACGTCCGGTGGCTCCGTTCGTCCGTAGATTCGGCTCGGGTCCTCAGGGGCCGGACATCCGGGCTGGGCCGGTCGTCCGGTGGCCGTAGCTTTGCACAGCTTCTTCTCTTGGTCCTTGTACTTGGCGTCCTTGCTAGTTGTTCCGTTGGATGTGGTGACTTCGTGGCTTTCCTCCAAGTACCTGATCATGCATAGAACACACGTTGGAGGTAGTAACCATATCTCACATGTAGAAAGTGATGGTTCGGAGAGGAGCGAGTTCACCTTGTGTCCAATGGCGTATGTTCGAGGTCTCGTCATATGTCCACTTGGGGTTTGGAGAGTAGTCGGAGTGTACATGGGGATGAACGTGGGATGCTCCGCATCAGTGGGCGAGCCCCCCACCCTCGTGGACAGGGTGTGGGCCCCCTTGCGTTGATTCTTTCACCATTATTTTTGATATATTCCAAAAATATTCTCCGTGAAGTTTCAGGTCATTCCGAGAACTTTTATTTCTGCACAAAAATAACACCATGGCAATTCTATTGAAAACAACATTAGTTCGGGTTAGTTCAATTCAAATAATGCAAGTTAGAGTCCAAAAGAAGGTCAAAAGTGTTTGGAAAAGTAGATACGATGGAGACGTATCAACTCCCCCAAGCTTAAACATTTGCTTGTCCTCAAGCAATTCAGTTGACAAATTGAAAGTGATAAAGAAAAACTTTTACAAACTTTGTTTGATCTTGTTGTTGTAAATCTGTAGAGCCAGAATTCAAGTTTTCAGGAAAGATTATGAACTAACCACATTCACAATAACATTTAGGTCTCATGTTTACTCATATCAATAGCATAATCAACTAGCGAGCAATAATAATAAATCTCGGATGACAACACTTTCTCAAAACAATCATAATATGATATAACAAGATGGTATCTCGCAAGCCCTTTCTGAGACCGCAAAACATAAATGCAGAGCACCTCTAAAGATCAAGGACTGACTAAAAATTGTAATTCATGGTAAAAGAGATCTAGTCATAGTCATACTCAATGTAAACTAATAGTAATGCATGCAAATGACAGCAACATAAAAGTAAATAAGAGGATGATGACTTAACATAAAAGTAAATAGATTGGCCCTTCTCAGAGGGAAGCGGGGATTTGTAGAGGTGCCAGAGCTCGCCTTTTGAAATTGAGATAAATAATAATTTTGAGTGGCATACTTTCATTGTCAACATAACAACCGAGAGATCTCGATATCTTCCATGATACACACATTATAGGTGGTTCCCAAAGAGAATGGTAAAGTTTATACTCCCCCACCACTAACAAAGATCAATCCATGGCTTGTCCGAAACAATGGGTGCCTCCAACTAGCAACAATCCTGGGGGAGTTTTGTTTGCAATTATTTTGATTTGGTTTGAGCATGGGACTCGGCATCTCGGTGACCAGCCATTTTCTCGTGAGTGAGGAGCGGAGTCCAGTCCTCTTGAGAATAACCCGCCTAGCATGGAAGATACAAACAGCCCTAGTTGATACATGAGCTATTCGAGCATACAAAACGGAATTTCATTTGAAGGTTTAGAGTTTGGCACATACACATTTACTTGGAACGGCAGGTAGATACCGCATATAGGAAGGTATGGTGGACTCATATGAAATAACTTTGGAGTTTATGGGAGTGGATGCACAAGCAGTATTCCCGCTTAGTACAAGTGAAGGCTGGAAAGAGACTGGGAAGCGACCGGCTAGAGAGCGACAAAAGCCATGAACATGCATTAAAATTAATCGACACTGAGTGCAAGCATGAGTAGGATATAATTCACCATGAACATAAATATCGTGGAGGCTATGTTGATTTTGTTTCAACTACATGCGTGAACATGTGCCAAGTCAAGCCACTCGAATCATTCAAATGAGGATACCACCCTATCATACCACATCACAACCATTTTAATAGCATGTTGGCATGCAAGGTAAACCATTATAGACTCCTAGCTAATTAAGCATGGCATGAGCAGCTATAATCTCTAATTTTCAATGCAAACATGTTTCATTCATAATAGGCTGAATTAGGAATGATGAACTAATCATATTTACAAAAACAAGATAGGTCGAGTTCATACCAGCTTCTCTCATCTCAATCAGTTCATCATATATCGTCATCCTTTCACTTGGACGACCAAACGGTGTGGAAATAATAATAGTGCACGTGCATTGGACTAAGCTGGAATCTGCAAGCATTCAATACAAGGGAGAAGACAAGGTAATATGGGCTCTTGGTTAGATCAACAATAATGCATATGAGAGCCGCTCAACATTTTCATCAAGGTCTTCTCCTCTCGACCCCCAAAGAAAGGAAAAGAAACAAAACTATTTACACAGGAAAGCTCCCAACAAGCAAAAGAAGAACGGGAAATCTTTTTGGGTCTTATTTTGATTATTACTACTACAAGCATGGAAAGTAAACTAGCTAAAAGCTAAAACTAATTTTTTTGGTTTTTCTTAAGGTTTTTCAAACAAACAAGAAGAAAGCTTTAAAAACAAATTAAACTAGCATGGATAGTACAATGAAAAAGTATGAGCACCGACAACTAGAACGAGTGTGTGAACATTAATGTAATGTCGGTGAGGAATACGTACTCCCCCAAGCTTAGGCTTTTGGCCTAAGTTGGTCTATGCCCATGGATCAAAATGGTCCTCTCGAGTGTACTGAGGAGGATCCTCAGGGTGCCACTGGTTGGCGATCTCCTCCGGATCCCCCTGATTAACAGACTGCCGATAAGGGTCATGAGATGGCTCAGGCTCAGGCTCTAGGGATAGTGTTCGCTCCCAATATGCATAAATGTCATCGGGCAGGATGATGTATGTGCCTGAATAAATGTTAAACAAAGAAGGTGCAGGCAGGGTAATAATCTGACAAGTCTTTTCACTGAATACCAGGTTATAAACGAGTCTCTTCTCCTTATCCTCGCGAATAAAATCATGTGCTACCATACTTTTATAATCTAAGAAAATAGGGGGCAGCACCTTTTCTTCTTTCTCATAGTTTCTAATAGGTATCTCAAAATATTTAGCAAGACGCGACGCAAAGATACCTCCAAAAATGGGTCCCTTTGTACGGTTCAGACTCAACCGTTTAGCAACCATAGCACTAAACTGAAAGTTCTATCACGGAGTAAAGCATGGCGCAAAATGGCGAGGTCAGGAGCACTGAGGCCCCCACTGTTCCCGCGGCCAATTAAACATCTACTAGCAAATATTGCGTAGTAATGTAGAACAGGAAAATGTATGCTAATAGTTCTTGCATCTGACACTTTTCTCGTTTCCCCTACAGCAATCATATCAATAAATCCTGACACGTCCCTAGGATGTGGTTCCTCGACGCTGCCCTCAGAGGGCAACTTGCAAACTGCACAAAAATCATAAAGTGACATCTCCCTAAACTCATAATATAAATAAAAATCCACCGAAGGTGGCGATCTCCTAGCATGGAAATGAAAGTTTTGCACAAAAATATTAGTGAGTAGGAGATACTGTTCGAGCTGGTCGTGGAGGAAGTCGGTGAGGCCTGCATTCTCAACAAAATAATAAAAGTCTTCATAAATCCCGGCTTCTCTTAAGAACTCATCACAAGGCCATTCACACGGCCGAACCTCCGCAGTGTGAGGGAGATTATATTTGGGCTTCTTATTCTCTTCACTTTGCTTATCTTTCGAGCTTCGGCTCGAAGAGCCCCTCAAAAATCTCTTCATCATTTTCTGAAAATTTCTGAAAATTGTAGTAAATTAAAATAAAAGTGAACCAAACTCAACAAAATTGATAGAAAATACTCCTACAAGTGCCTAGAGGCCATATCATGCATTAAAACTACTTTTGACCACATAAATTTGATATGCAAGCTCAAGAACAGGGTCACCTAAGCAGCAAAAATTTGCAATAAATAAAGCACTAGAACAAAACTAATTGGACCATTGGAGGAGTCACATACCAAAGAACAATCCCCCAAATTATTTTTGTGAATGGAGCTTTGAGCAAGGAGATCGAAAATAGCAGCAAGATGAGCTAGAACTCGGGTTTGAGCTGATGGATGATTTTTTCTGGAGGAAGACAGAGTGTGTGGGTGCAAGAATAAGTGGAGGGGCCCACGTAGGTCCACGAGGCAGGGGGCGTGCCCCAGGGGGTGGGCGCGCCCTCCACCCTCGTCGGCACATGGTGAGGCCCCCTGGTGTGTTCTCAGTGCCAATAATTCTTAAATATTTTAGAAAAAAATCATATTAAATTTTCAGTAGATAGGGAGAACTTTTATTTTTGGGGTATTTTTTATTGCAAGGATAATTCAGAAAATATACAGAAAATACTATTTTTTTCTTTATTTAATCTAAATAACAGAAAGTAAAAAGAGGGTACAGAGAGTTGTGCTTTCTAACTTCGTCCATCCCATGCTCATCAAAAGGAATCCACTAACAAGGTTGGTCAAGTCTTGTTAAGGTTTGTGATTCCCGTAGCATGCACGTATGGTGAACCGTTATGTAACGAAGTCGGAGCATGAGGTATTTATTGATTGTCTTCCTTATGAGTGGCGGTCGGGGACGAGTGATGGTCTTTTCCTACCAATCTATCCCCCTAGGGGCATGCGTAGTAGTACTTTGCTTCGAGGGCTAATAAACTTTTGCAATAAGTATGTGAGTTCTTTATGACTAATGTTGAGTCCATGGATTATACGCACTATCACCCTTCCATCATTGCTAGCCTCTCTAGTATCGTGCAACTTTCGCCGGTACCATAAACCCACCATATACCTTCCTCAAAACAGCCACCATACCTACCTATCATGGCATTTCCATAGCCATTCCGAGATATATATCCATGCAACTTCCATCATCATCATATACATGACTTGAGCATTCATTGTCATATTGCTTTGCATGATCGTAAGATAGCTAGCATGATGTTTTCATGGCTTGTCCGTTTTTTGATGCCATTGCTACACTAGATCATTGCACATCCCGGTACACCGCCGGAGGCATTCATATAGAGCCATATCTTTGTATCGAGTTGTAATATCGAGTTGTGAGTAAATAAAAGTGTGATGATCATCATTATTAGAGCATTGCCCAGTGAGGAAAGGATGATGGAGACTATGATTCCCCGACAAGTCGGGATGAGACTCCAGACGAAAAAAATAAAAAAAATAAAAAAGGCAAAAAAAAGAGAAGGCCCAAAAAATGAGAAAAAGAGAGAAGGGGCAATGTTACTATCCTTTTACCACACTTGTGCTTCAAAGTAGCACCATGTTTTTCATATAGAGAGTCTCTTGAGTTATCACTTTCATATACTAGTGGGAATTTTCATTATATAACTTGGCTTGTACATTCCAATGATGGGCTTCCTCAAATGCCCTAGGTCTTCATGAGCAAGCAAGTTGGATGCACACCCACTTAGTTTTCAGTCTGAGCTTTCATACACTGATAGCTCTTAGTGCATCCGTTGCATGGCAATCCCTACTCACTCACATTGATATCTATTGATGGGCATATCCATAGCCCGTTGATACGCCTAGTTGATCTGAGACTATCTTCTCCTTTTTGTCTTCTCCCCAACCACCATTCTATTCCACACATAGTGCTATATCCATGGCTCACGCTCATGTATTGCGTGAGGGTTGAAAATGCTGAAGCGCGTTAACAAGTATGAACCAATTGCTCGGCTTGTCATCGGGGTTGTGCATGATGTGAATATTTTGTGTGGTGAAGATGGAGCATAGCCAGACTATATGATTTTGTAGGGATAACTTTCTTTGGCCTTGTTATTTTGAAAATACATGATTGCTTTATTAGTGGGCTTGAAGTATTATTGTTTTTATGTCAAATGATAGACTATTGCTTTGAATCACTTGTGTCTTAATATTCATGCCATGATTAGATATATGATCAAGATTATGCTAGGTAGCATTCCACATCAAAAATTATCTTTTTTATCATTTACCTACTCGAGGACGAGCAGGAATTAAGCTTGGGGATGCTGATACGTCTCCGTCGTATCTATAATTTTTGATTGTTCCATGCCAATATTCTACAACTTTCATATACTTTTGGCAACTTTTTATACTATTTTTGGGACTAACATATTGATCCAGTGCCCAGTGCCAGTTCCTGTTTGTTGCATGTTTTTTGTTTCACAGAAAATCCATATCAAACGGAGTCCAAGCGAGATAAAAACTGACGGAGATTTTTTTGGAATATATGTGATTTTTGGGAAGAAGAATCAATGTGATACGATGCCCGAGGGGGCCACGAGGCAGGGGGCGCGCCCTGAACCCTCGTGGCCACCCCGTAAGGCGGTTGGAGCCCTTCTTTCGCTGCAAGAAAGCTAATTTCCGGATAGAGATCATGTTAAAATTTCAGCCCAATCGGATTTACGGATCCCCGGATATAAAAGAAATAGTGAAAGGGCAGAATCTGAGAAAGCAGAAACAGAGAGAGACAGAGAGACAGATCCAATCTCGGAGGGGCTCTCGCCCCTCCCATGCCATGGAGACCAAGGACCATAGGGGAAATCCTTCTCGCATTTAGGGAGGAGGTCAAGGAAGAAGAAGAAGAAGGGGGGCTCTCTCCCCCTCACTTCCGGTGGCGCCAGAGTGCCACCGGGGGCCATCATCATCACCGCAATCTTCACCAACAACTTCACCGCCATCATCACCAACTCTTGCCCCCTCTATGCAGCAGTGTAACCTCTCTCTTACCTGCTGTAATCTCTACTTAAACGTGGTGCTCAACGCTATATATTATTTCCCAATGATGTATGGCTATCCTATGATGTTTGAGTAGATCCGTTTTGACCTATGGGTTATTTGATGATTGTGATTGGTTTGAGTTGCATGTTTTATTATTGGTGCTGTCCTATGGTGCTCTCCGTGTTGCGCAAGCGTGAGGGATTCCCGCTGTAGGGTTTGTAATATGTTCATGATTTTCTTATGGTGGGTGGCGTGAGTGACACAAGCACATACCCGAGTAAGTAGGTTATTTGCGTATGGGATAAAGAGGACTTGATACTTTAATGCTATGTTTGGGTTTTACCTTAATGATCTTTAGTAGTTGCAGATGCTTGCTAGAGTTCCAACCATAAGTGCATATGATCCAAGTAGAGAAAGTATGTTAGCTTATGCCTCTCCCTCATATAAAATTGCAATAATGATTACTGGTCTAGTTATCGATTGCCTAGGGACAAATAACTTTCTCGTAACAAAAAGCTCTTTACTAAAACTAACTTAGTTGTCTCTTTATATAAACAGCCCCTACTTTTTATTTGCATGCTCTTTATTATCTTGCAAACCTATCCAACAACACCTACTAAGTACTTCTAGTTTCATACTTGTTCTAGGTAAAGAGAACGTCAAGCATGCGTAGAGTTGTATCGGTGGTCGATAGAACTTGAGGGAATATTTGTTCTGCCTTTAGATCCTCGTTGGGTTCGACACTCTTACTTATCGAAAATTGTTGCAATCCCCTATACTTGTGGGTTATCAGTTTTCAAAAACTGAGGGAAATACTTATGCTACTTTGATGCATCACCCTTTCCTCTTCAAGGGAAAACCAACACAGTGCTCAAGAGGTAGCAGGTCCATCATACCGTCTTGGGAATTGAACCCGGGGGAGATGGCGGCGGCGGCCGAGCCACTCGTGATGATGTCGTCCATGTCGGCTTCCGTCGCGTCGGGGTTGCCGAGATGCGACGACGAGGCTTGCGAGAAGTGCAGTGCGCCACGGCGCAGAGGCGGCGTCGGGGAGGCTGCGTAAGCCGGCGGTGAGTAGGTGTACAGGGGGTGTCGAATTGTGGGTTCCGGCAAACCCTTGAGGTTTGAACACTCGGGTGCGCATGAAGATCTCTCTCTCTCTCTCTCTCCCTCGCTCACTCACGCAACAATCTCTAGGCCTAGCTCGCCGAACCCAAGGAACAAGTGACACGAGAGTTTATACTAGTTCAGGCCACCATTGTGGTGCAATACCCTACTCCAGTGTGGTGTGGTGGATTGTCTCGAGGGCTGAGGATGAACTAATACAGTGGACGAACAGCCTCCTGCGGAGAGGTGTTCTTGAGCTCGATGAGCTGGTGAAATGGCCTTGGTGGAGTGGATCCGATCCAAGATGAGTCGTTCCTTGACTATGGTGGTGGCTAGCCCTATTTACAGAGGCCCTGGTCCTCTTCCCAAATGTTTAGGCGGGAAGGGATCCCACAACAGCCAATTTCAAAGGAAGACAACTAGTACAAGTTATCCTGACAAAAGGTGGTCTTCGCCTGCCAAAGGCTCTGGTGGTGACGCTATCATGGGCTCTGTGGTGACCTCCGTCCTGCCGTCCTGCTGGTCTTGGTCTTGTTGCACCGATATGGAAACCTTTGCCTGATGCCTCGGGACTCCTCGCCTGCGCCTGCTTCCTTAGCACCAAAGAGGAAACTAGCACCCTGCGGCCGCTGGCGCCCGCCTGGTCTTGGTCATCATGGCTCACGTCACGCGGACCTCGCGAGGTGCACCTTGCATAGATAACTCCGCTCCTCATGAGCCAGCCTAGCGAGGCCGCCCCGGAGGAGGTCTTGGCATCGTCCGCCTCGCGAGGCTTGGCCCCTCGCGAGGGTCTTGGGTGGTTGCTGGTGAAGATGGGCCGTACCAGGCCGTTGGTGGAGCCACGCACTGGGCCGCAGGCAGGCAAGTCCGGGTACCCCCGTTCCCAGGACACCGACAGTAGCCCCCGGGCCCAAGGTTCGCTCGGACTTGGCTTCGAGGTGAAGCCAAAGGGCAAGTGCGAAGCGCCGCGGGCCCTAATCGCATGCAACCTCGATTGACATGTAGTGATTGATAGGTTGTGGGCGTCTCCGCTTGCCCATGCTGCCTCGGCAACTGTCATTGGCTGATAAAAGGCTGGCGCGCGCCGCAGGGCTTTCATTGCCTTCCTTCCCCTTGCTCCAGATCCCCTTTCTCTTTCTTGCCCCGAGAGACTCCAGATCCGCGTGAAACCCTCTCCGAGCTTGCAGCCAATGGCGTCCGACAAGGCGAAGGCCATGGGCTCGCCTTCCTGGTTCGAGCCGGCCTTGAGTGCGCCTAGCGTCTCAGAGAAGAACCTCGCCGCGACGCGCCTGATGACGGTGGACAGCACCAACAAGGGGGGAAAGACCGTGCTTCGGGCTGGCTCTGACGAGGCAGAGCCCTCAGGAAGTACCTTCTGTCCCTTCTTCATGAACAGCGTCGTTGCGGGGCTGGTCCCTCCTTTCTCCGACTTCTTCTATGCCGTCCTCAGCCACTACAAGCTACATGCTCTTCATCTCCATCCCAACTCCATCCTCCTCCTGTCGATCTTCACCTTCTATTGCGAGGCATTCGTGGGTGTGATGTCGTCTGTGGCATTGCTTCGCCACTTTGTCTACCTCTGGCTCAAGGAGGGCCATTGCTCAAGGTGCACCTACTTCGTCGCGGCCAACGGGACCAACTCGATCTCAAAGGCCGGGAAGAAGACCGAGGGCTTCAGGAGCAAGTGGTTCATGATGGACGCCAAGGGCGTCCACCTGCGGTTGGTGCTGCTGACGGAGATGCCCTCTCCTCACGACAGTTGGTTCCATGCAAAGCTTACCGACCCTCGGGGAAGCAGGTGCGAGAGAAGATGACCGCCGACCTGAAGCCTGACGACCCGAGGGCGGAGAAGCTGATGGGGGCCATGCTCGTGAAGGAGTTCCTGGCGCAGCGCGTTGCTCCTCTCCAGGCGCGCTTACGCCCCCTGTGGAAGCTTGGGGGCGAGGGGGGCGATCTCCGTCTGCGCCAGGATGCCTTGTCCGAAGAGGGGATGGGAGCGGCCATCCGTCACCTAGTTAGGGACGACCTGGGCTACCCGCCAGACTCCCATCTTCCTCTGTACCATAGCCTAGATGGGGAGAAGGTTGCTGTCGACATGCCTGTCTTCAATGGACGCGGGCTAGTGCCGCCAATGCCTTCTGAGGCCACGAAGGAGGCGACCCCCGTACTGGTGTCTTCTGATGATTCTGACGAGGAGGAGGGACCTGACCCAGAGGCGACCCTGGAGGGGAAAGGGGAGACTTCTCCCCTTGCGGCGGATCTCCTCCGGGCCCTCCCCGATGATGACGAGACCGGCGACCATCCGGTGAGGGAGTCCCAGACCCCCGCCGGAGTTACTATGAGGTCCACGGGCACACCCCCCTCCCCCTGAAGAAGCTGTTGGCCGGGGCCTGACGAAGAGCAGGACGACACTGGTCTCTCGAGCTGGCGCCCCTGTTCTGACGTTGTCCGGTGCTCTCGCGGGGCCAGCTGTCACGACCTCGTCCGCTCCGGGGACTCGCCGGCCGGTGGCCCGGGCTGCAAGGCCTCCGGGCTTCGGGCTTCTGAAGAGGCCGAGGGACTACGCCGCCCCGGCCCCTTCTTCTGCTATCGTCGACACACAGGCGGTGATTCAGCCTCCTCCTCCTCCCGTCGTTGCGTCGGTCCATGATCCAGCAGCTTCATGGATGCTCTGGAGGAGGATCCTGTCGTGATGACCCAGCTTCGAGGTGACCTTCGAGGCGCCAACCGTTGTTTGGCATCAGGACGCCTGGAGTTGATCTCGGGGTGGCTGCGGTCCGACGCATCCGTGAGGGCGGCCTGGGATCAAACCACAACGACTTTTGAGGAGGGCAAGTGGGCCGTCGACCAGGCCGCGGCCGCCCATGAGGCGGCGTTGAGGTACGCCGAAGCTGTTGAGGAGCGCTGCCGGATGATGGAGGCCGAGCTGGAGACCATGCGCAATGAGCGCGCGGCCGAGGCTCGCGATCGCAAAGCAGAGGAGGGGAATATGAAGGCCCGGGAGGACGTGGTCTGGGTCGTGACGCTGAGCTGGAGCAGCTGGCTTAGGCAAAGGCCACGGAACGCAGCCGCCTAGAGGAACTGGAGAAAAAGGTGGAGGCGGAGAAGGTCCAGCTGGAGGCCAAGGAAAAGGTTCTTGCCGAGGATCGTGAGGCCTTCAAGTCTCTTGAGGAGAGGTCTCGCAAGGCGCTGCAGGGGCTCTACGCGAAGGGTCTGGAGAAGCATTTGGTGACTGATGACGACGGCCCCGCCCAACTCTTCCTCAGCTTGTTACAGCGCTCGAGAACATTGCTGACAGGATCGGCCCCATGGTGGAGGGGGAAGAGCGCGCGCTTTCCTCATCGGCCCTGACGCGCGTCCTCAGCCACCTTCACCTTCGCGACCCCAACACCGACCTTGGTGTCCTGCTCGAGCCTGTGGATGAGGGGCGCTGCAAAGGCTGTGAAGGGCCAGGTGGAGGCCTTGCTGAAGAAGTTCCTTTCCATCGACTCCGCGCCTCCAGCTGATGGTGCCACCGATCCCTCGACCAAGACCGACGGCACAGGTGACGTCGATGCTGCCGACGAGCGGGCGCTTTCGGACGACGGCGTCCAAGGCTGAAGAGGAGACTCGCTGGTGCTCCTTCCTTCTTTTACTTGTCTGCAATCTTTCCTGTGACATGTGACGTGCCTCGTGGAGGCGTTAAAACTCTTGTTTGATGTTTAAGGGACAATATGTTTTAGTAGTATCTCGTTCTGCGACCTCCTTCTCGTTTGCTTGATGTTCTACGTCGGCAGGGCCCGACCGTGCGCATACCTCAGCCGCTGTTGGACCGTCTGGATCACCAGGACGGGACCAAGGGGTGAGGGTCTACGTGGCCAGTTAGGCTCCTGAGTCGCGATGCTCAGGAGTCCCCCTTGACGTGCAAATAGCCCACGAAGAGAAGATGCGAAAGTTGGCCTTACTGTTCTACGTCGGCAGAGCCCGACCCCGCGCATACCTCAACTGTTGTTGGACCGTCCGGATCACTAGGGAGGGACCAATGGGTGATGGGCTACATGGCTACTTAGGCTCCTGAGTCGCGATGCTTAGGAGTCCCCCTTGACGCACAAACAGACCTTCATACCTGTCCTCGCCGAGGTCTCGCTCGAGAGGGGCGCGCGACGACCAGGTCCGAGGGACCTGGCAGGGCGGCATACGCTAGGCGTGACCTGAGCGGAGCCCCCGTGCCCAGCCCCCTCGGCGACTCCCCCGAGGGGAAAGCATTGCAGTGAGGCTGGACACTGAGCCCGACGGCTCCCTGAGGTTAATGCGACCAAGGGGCCGCCCTCAGTTGTTTATCACCAGCGCGGAGCATAGCGCTTCCTCACTTGCATGGGCATAGCTGCTCCTCGACCGTGTCGACTGCCAGCACGGAGCATGGTGCTTCCACTGATGCGTGGGTGAGGGCTCCCTCTAAGTGGAGCCCCCGAGGCGTGTACAGCCCCGCCCTAACATGTGTCTTGCACGGTAGAGCTAGACGAGGTGTGTCTGGGCACTCGTGAGCCAGCGCAGGACTCACGAGGGCCTACCTCAAGGCAGGTTGCGCCTGGTCTTGATTCTTGATGGCTCTGGTGGCCATGCGAGATGGTTAGGCAACCTGCGCCGGACGAGTCTCCTGAGGCGATCACATGAGAAGGCCAAACACCAACGACCCCAGGAGGTGACGTGAATGGGGCCGGCCCGCCAGACAGAGATCATTCGTTGGGTTTATCGACGCTGCAGGGATGGACCCGAGCACAGATGCCGTGCCTAGTTTCTCATGCGAAAATCCTAAAGAAAGATGGCCGGCGCGCGGCTCCTGTGGTGGCGGGGCACCGGGTCGCGCGCCCTGGCTTGTCCGTCCGTGATTAGCCCATGCGAGAACAAGGCACCAAGGGCCATGGGAGGTGACGTACACGGGAGAGGGCCCGTGATCCAAAGCTCAGCCTCTTGGGTTTGGCGACGCTGTAGGGACGGACCTGAGCACAGAAGCCGTTCCATTCCTTAATCATGGGGCCGTGGGCGGGCTTGCAAGGGCGTGCAACATTCATGGTATCGAAGTACCGAACAGGCAGCTGATAGTCATGGGGAAATTCATGTAAGAGGCAAACTAGTTCAGATAGATGTAGGAACGATACATGCCACTGGGACGGACCCGAGCGGCCTGGGGATGATGCAACCCGTGAGGCGCTCCCAACAGAGTAAGCTAAAGATGCAAAAGGATACACGCCGCAGGGACAGGCCCATGCAACTTGGGGATAATGCTGCCCGAAGGACGCCCCTCACTGAATGAACTAGAAAGAGTCACCTGATACCATGCTGGAGTGGTGTCGGGGCAGCTGAAGGCACACACTGGAGAGGTTGCCCTTCACGAGTTGCTAGGGTCCTGAGCCTCAGGAGGCTCTGCAGGCCTAGGTGGCTCCTGAGGAACTATCATGATCTCTGCCAGGACAGCGTGATGCCTGGCCTCCTGAGCCACCAAAACGCTCCATATGTGGCGCTGGAAGGTGATAGCCGCATTCGGCGGGCTGAGAGGCATGCGAACGTAGCTGTGAGGGGGACCCTCGCATCGCTCAACGCGCGAAGGCCAGAATCATCGCTGAGATGCGGCCCTGTTGAGCCCTGGAATGTCGACGCAGACGCGCAGCCCGCTGCCCTCGCCAGGGTGGAGAGCTGCGCTGGATGGTGGGCGACGGCTGCCACGTATGGTCCTTGCCTCTTGAAGCTCCTAGATCGCCTTGGTGATGAACTATTGAGCACAAGGCGTTCCACGCCTCGTGCCCTCTTGAGGTAAACGTGCGGCGAAGCACGCCTCCACATGGTGCCCGAGCGCCTCCCTCGTGATGATGGCTAGGTCTGAGGCCCTCCAGAAGAGAGTCCTTGAGCCCAGCCTGAGGAGGGCACCGGTCGCGCCTTCCTATGCGAGGGAAGGAGGCGCCCCATATGTGGGCGCAGGTCCTGAGGTGGTGCTACTGGAGATGCCGCCCTCCCAAGGTTGTCAGAATCGTGATTCTGTTATACGATTCTATGACTTTACGATCCAAACTAACCCCTATGATTCTACGATTTTATTTCATAGGATCTGCATTTCTACGATCCTGATAGTGAAGATTCTATGATTTGCGATCCTACCATCAGTGCTCCGATCTGATTCAAAATCACGATTCTGACAACCTTGCGCCCTCCTGAGGTCCTTGGCGGAGTAGTTGCTTCTTCTTCTTGGGGTTGGCCTCAGGAGGGTGCGGGGTGCCTTCGCTGTCAGGGTCTTCGGCCGTCGCAGCCTGGTAAGCCGCTCGAGGTAGCACACTGCATCTCTTTCCTCACAGGCGACCGAGATGACGCCGCCACTCCCTGGCATCTTGAGGATGTTGTAGTCGTGGTGGGTCACTGTCATAAACTTGGCCAAGGCTGGATACCCAAGAATGGCGTTGTACGGCAGGCGGATGTGGGCAACGTCGAAGTCGATGAGCTCGATGCGGTAGTTGTCACGCTGGCCGAAGGTAACAGGGAGGCGGACCTGCCCTATCGGGGTGGTGGAGTCGTCGGTCACTCCTGAGAAAGGCTGGTAGGCTGTAGCTGATCGTATGGCACCTGAAGGCTATCAAATGTCTCAATGGCAGGACAATGAGCCCTGCGCCACCATCGATGAGGGTCTTGGTGACTTGAAGGTTGGTGATGACGGGTGAGCAAAGCATTGGGAGGGCGCCGGCTGTCGCTGCGCACTTGAGCTGGTCCGCCGAGCTGAAGGTGATGGCGCACTTGGACCACCGGAGCGGGCACATGGCATCGAGCCTAGGAAGGGCCGCATTCACCTCGTGAGCAAACTTCTTGAAGACACGCTGAGAGGCTGGGGCTTTAGCACCACCCAAGATACAGGCGATGGAACGCGGCTCCTGGAAGCCCCCAGCCCTCTCGTCCTGGTGGTGGTCGTCGTTTCTCCTTGGTGGTGGCGGTAGTGGAGGGAGGACAGTCCTCACGCGGCTGCTCCCTCCAGGGGCCCTCGCGAGGCTGGTCCCACCAGTGGTCCTCGCGAGGCCGGTCACGCCACTCCTAGCAGGGGCCGCGGTCGTCCCAGTGTCCTCCACTTCATCCTCCTCCTCGGCTGTAGGCTCGGTCGTTGCGCTCGGGGCATCGACCAAAGCGCCCATCACGGATGGCCCTGAGCTCCTGACAGTCGCTGGTGTTATGGTTGTGAACATTGTGGAAGGCGCAGAAGGGGCGGTTGACCCTGGATGATTCAGGGTGGTTGCGACTGCGCTTCATCTCTGGCTCCGCCGCGAGCATGGAAACCCCCTTGCGCTTCACATCCTTGATTTTTGCCTTCTCGTCCTCCTGGTCAGCAGCTGGGAGCTCGAGGAGGGACAGGCGCCATGCACACTTGGTTGCCATGTTGAACATCTCCAGGGCCGAGCATAGCTCCTCGTGGATGGCGAGCTCCTCCTTCATCTTGACGTCACGGACGCCATCGGAGAACGCGGAGATGATGGCCTCGTCCATCACCATGAGGATGTTGAGGCGGACATTGTTGAAGCGATGTATGTACTTTTGAAGAGTTTCCCCTGGTTGCTGCATGATGCGCCGCAGGTCACCTACGGCTGGTGGGCGGTCGCGAGTGCCTTGGAAGTTGGCGATGAAACTGAAGGAAATATGCCCTAGAGGCAATAATAAAGTTATTATTTATTTCCTTATATCATGATAATGTTTATTATTCCTGCTAGAATTGTATTAACTGGTAACTTAGTACATGTGTGAATACATAGACAAACTAAGTGTCACTTGTATGCCTCTACTTGACTAGCTCGTTGAATAAAATATGGTTAAGTTTCCTAGCCATAGACATGAGTTGTCATTTTATTAATGGGATCACATCATTAGAGAATGATGTGATTGACTTGACCCATCCGTTAGCTTAGCACGATGATCGCTTAGTTTGTAGATATTGCTTTCTCCATAACTTATACATGTTCCTATGACTATGAGATCATGCAACTCCAAAATACCGGAGGAACACTTTGTGTGCTACCAAACATCACAACGTAACTGGGTGATTATAAAGGTGCTCTACAGGTGTCTTCGATGGTGTTTGTTGAGTTGGCATGGATCAAGGTTAGGATTTGTCACTCCGGTTGTCGGAGAGGTATCGCTGGGCCCTCTCGGTAATGCACATCACTTTAAGCCTTGCAAGCAATGCAACTAATGAGTTAGTTGCGGGATGATGTATTACAGAACGAGTAAAGAGACTTGCCGGTAACGAGATTGAACTAGGTATTGAGATACCAATGATCGAATCTCGGGCAAGTAACATACCGATGACAAAGGGAACAACATATGTTGTTATGCGGTTTGACCGATAAAGATCTTCCTAGAATATGTAGGAACCAATATGAGCATCCAGGTTCCGCTATTGGTTATTGACCGGAGATGAGTCTCGGTCATTTCTACATAGTTCTCGAACCCGTAGGGTCCGCACGCTTAATGTTCGGTGATGATCGGTATTATGAGTTTATGTGTTCTGATGTACCAAAGGTAGTTCGGAGTCCCAGATGAGATCAGGGACATGACGAGAAGTCTTGAAATGGTCGAGACGTAAAGATCGATATATTGGACGACTATATTCGGACATCGGAAAGGTTCCGAGTGATTCGGGTATTTTTCGGAGTACCGGAGAGTTACGGGAATTCGCCGGGGGGTATATGGGCCTTATTGGGCTTTAGGGGAAAGAGAGAGGGGAGGTTGCGCGCCCCCCAAGGCCTAGTCCGAATTTGACTAGGGGGAGGGGCGGCGCCCCCTCCTTCGTTCTCTTCTCATTTCCCTTTCCTTCTCTCCTACTCCTACTACATGGAAGGGGGGAATCCTACTCCCGGTGGTAGTAGGACTCCCCAGGGCGCGCCATAGTAGAGGGCCGGACCTCCCCCTCCTCCACTCCTTTATATACGGGAGAGGGGGACCCCATGAACACACGAGTTGATCAGTTGATCTTTTAGCCGTGTGCGGTGCCCCCCTCCACCATAATCCACCTCGGTCATATCGTAGTGGTGCTTAGGTGAAGCCCTGCGTCGGTAGCATCATTATCACCGTCATCACGCCGTCGTGCTTTCGGAACTCTCCCTCGAAGCTCTGCTGGATCGGAGTTCATGGGACGTCACCGAGCTGAACGTGTGCTGAACTCGGAGGTGTCGTATGTTTGGTACTTGGATCGGTCGAATCGTGAAGTCGTACGACTACATCAACCGCATTCTCATAACGCTTCCGCTTACGGTCTACGAGGGTACATAGACAATACTCTCTTCTCTCGTTGCTATGCATTACCATGATCTTGCATGTGCGTAGGAATTTTTTTGAAATTACCGTGTTCCCCAACAGTGGCTTCCGAGCCAGGTTTATGCGTAGATGTCATATGCATGAGTAGAACACAGAGGAGTTGTGGGTGTGGGTATATACATATTGCTTGTTGTCACTAGTTGATTCTTGATTCAGCTGCATTGTTGGATGAAGCGGCCCAGACTAACATTATGCGTATGCTTACGCGAGACTGGTTCTACCGACGTGCTTCGCACACAGGTGGCTAGTAGGTGTCTGTTTTTCCAGCTTTAGTTGAGTCGGATTCAATGAACAGGGTTCTTTCTAAAGGTCAAAAAGCAATCACTATACCGCGTTGTGGTTTTTGATGCGTAGGTAAGAACGGTTCTTGCTCAGCCCGTAGCAGGCACGTAAAACTTGCAACAACATAGTAGAAAACGTCTAACTTGTTTTTGCAGGGCATGTTGTGATGTGATATGTTCAAGACATGATGCTAAATTTTATTGTATGAGATGATCATGTTTTGTAACACAAATTATCGGCAACTGGAAGGACCCATATGGTTGTCGCTTTATTGTATGAAATGCAACCGCCATGTAATTGCTTTACTTTATCACTGTCGGCGTTCTGGGAACGGGGGTCCCCAGACTTGCCTGCATGCGGCCTGCGGCGTGGCTCAAGTGGGGGCCCAGCGCGGCCCATCTTCATCAGCTCAAGCTCAAGACCCTCACGAGGGGCCAAGCCTCGCGGGGTGGATGACAGGAAGCTTCCTCAGAGGCAGCCTCATCAGGCAGGCTCGCGAGGAGGCGGAGAGATCAAGGCAGGGGTACCTCGCGAGGAACCCGTGACGCAAGCCATGACGATCGAGACCAGGCGGGCGCCGGCCTGCGTAGTGTCCTTGTTTCCCCTTTGGTGCAAAGGGGGCAAGCACAGGCCAAGGCACCAGGCAAAGGTTTCCATTCCGGTGCAACGAAACCAAGACTAGCAGAGTGGCAGGACGGAGGTCACCGTGGAGCCCAAGACGGCGTCATCGCCAGTGCTTTTGGCAGCCGAAGACCACCTTTGGTCAGGATAACTTGTACTAGATGTTCCCCTTCAAAATGGCCAATTGTTGGCGCCCTTCCCGCTCATTATTTGGGGAGAGGCCCAGGGCCTCTATAAATAGAGCTAGCCACCACAGGAAGACACACACAAAAGACAGGAAGGGACCGAAAAGAGAGATAGAGAGAGAGGCGATTGAACTCACCCAAGCAGTTCATCGCACCAGCTCAAGAACACCTCTCGCGAGGCTGTTCTTCCCTTGTACAGTTCATCATCAGCCCTTGAGGCAATCCACCACACCACACACTGGAGTAGGGTATTACACCACAACGGTGGCCCAAACCAGTATAAACCTTGTGTCCCTTGTGTTGTTCGTTGTTTCCAGTTTAGATCGCGCGAGGATATTGGACGTAGATTGATAGGGGAGAGATCTCCGCGCGCACCCCAGTGTTCGAACCTCAAGGGTCTGCCGGAACCCGAAATCCGACATTTGGCGCGCCAGGTAGGGGTGCGCCGGAATCTTTCTTCCGCTGTTCGCGTGCGATCTTCCGTCGTGTCCATGGCTGACGCTCACCGGGCTCGGGCCGAGCGCCGGGCAGCTCTCGCCACCCGCGTCGCCCAGACGGCGCCCGTCAGCGGACGTCCTCGTCGTTCCCCGTCACCTGCCGCCAATGCCGCCACCGGCCCGACGGGGAACGAGCAGCAGGCCTCGTCCCAGCATCCTTCGGTGCGGCGAGAGGGCCGCACCGCCACACCGTCGCTGACTCCAGCCGCTTCGTCGTCCCACGTCCGTCGCGCCCCCACAGACGCACACGCCGCGCTGCTCCTGGCAAGAGAGCTCCTGCACTACCGCCTCGTCGACGACCTCTACGAAGACTAGCTCGCTCGCATCACCGAGCTCATCAGCGCCACAGGGGGCTCCCCCTTGCCGTCCTTCTCGCTGCCTCGCCCTCCATTTTGCGCAGGAGGCGAGGATCAGGAGGTGCCTCCACCACCTCCTCCCCAAGAAGGCGCCCTGGCTCCAAGGCGCGTAGCCCCAGGGCGAGACCCTCCATGTTCGGCACCTGCGCAGCAAGAAAGGAGCTGCCAAGAGATCCCTCGTCCCCAAGAAGGTGCTCGCGCACTCCCAGCGCCGGCGCGCCAAGGTCGCATCCCTGCACCTCCGCGCCAAGACCCCGCGCTGCCCCAAGCGGCAGCGTGCGGTAATCCCCCGGAACAAGCCCAGCACCAGCAAAAGGCACCGATGGCCACGGCAGGCTGCCGCGCCCTCACCCCCGAGCTACGCGGTGTCGCATGGCCAGGCAAATTCAAGCCTGACCTGCCCCCTCGCTACGATGGCACGACGGACCCCGCGGAGTTCCTACAGCTCTACGAGCTATGCATCAACGCCGCCAACGGAGACGAAAGGGTCATGGCGAACTGGTTTCCCATGGCACTCAAGGACGGGGCCCACACCTGGCTCCTGAACCTGGCTCCTGGCACAATCTCCTCCTGGGACGAGATGCGCACTCGCTTCATCGCCAACTTCCAGGGCACTCGTGACCGGCCCCTGGCCGTGAGAGATTTGCGCCGCATCAAGCAGCAGCAAGGGTAAACCCTGTAGAAATACATCCAGCGCTTCAACAACGCTCGCCTCAAGATCCCCAAGGTGACTGAAGAAGCCATCATCTCAGCCTTCTCCGATGGCGTACGCGACATTAAGATGAAGGAGGAGCTAGCAATCCATGAAGACCTGTGCACATCCCTGGAGCTGTTCAACTTAGCGACCAAGTGCGCCAGGGCTGAGGAAGGGTGCCTTTCCCTCCTCGAACTCCCGGTTACTGACCCAGAAGATAAGAAACCCAAGGCCAAGGACGTGAAGCGCAAGGGGGCTGCCGTGCTTGCAGCGGAACCAGACACCAAGCGAGGCAGAGATCAACCTGAGTCATCCAAGGGCAGCCGGTACTGCGTGTACCACGACCTCCACACCCACAACACCAACGAATGACTAGAGCTCAGGGCTGTGAGAGATGGACGTGTCGGCCGGCGCCCTGAGCGCAACGACAGGGGCTATGGCCAAGGAGGAGGAAGAGGTGGAGGACGATGGGAAGACTGTGGCCCTCGCCAAGGGTGGCATGACCGACCTCGCGAGGATCGCTGGCAGGACCAGCCTCGCGAGGGAGGCTGGAGAGATCAGCCTTGTGAGGATCGCCCGTAGGGTAACGCATGCCTTCCTCCTCTACCGCCACCGCCAAGGAGGAATGAAGACCAACATCAAGACAAGGGGGCTGGGGGCTTCCAGGAGCCGCGCGCAATCGCTTGCATCTTGGGTGGCGTGCAGGCCCCAGCCTCATAGCGCATTTTCAAGCAGTTTGCTCGCGAGGTGAATGCAGTCCTCCCCAAGCTTGAGGCCACACGCCCTCTCAGGTGGTCTGCGTGCGCTATCACGTTCAGCTCAGCAGATCAGCTCAAGTGCGCGGCAACGGCCGGAGTCCTCCCAATGCTTTGCTCCCCAGTCATCAGCAATGTGCAGGTCACCAGGACCCTCATTGATGGCGGAGCAGGACTCAATGTCCTGTCCGTCGAGACGTTCGACAATATCCAAGTGTCGTACGACCAGCTCCAGCCGACCAAGACTTTCTCAGGAGTCACTGATGGTTCAACTATTCCCATAGGGCAGGTCCGCCTTCCAGTCACCTTCGGACAGCGGAACAACTACCGCATGGAGCTCATCGACTTCGACGTCCCCCACATCTGCCTGCCATACAACGCCATCCTCGGGTACCCAGCCCTGGCCAAGTTCATGGCGGTGACTCACCATGGATATAATGTCCTCAAGATGCCAGGAAGCGGTGGAGTCATCACTGTACCCTGTGAAGAAAGGGACGCAATGTGTTCACTCGAGCGCGCATTCCAAGCCGCAGAAATCGAAGACCCGGACCACAGGAACGGAAGACCTCCTGAGGCGACCCTTAAGAAGAAGAAGGTTTCGCCTGGCCCAAGCCACAAGGAGGCGGGCGCCTCCGGAGGTGTTGCATCAGGGTCCGCGCCCAATCAGGGAGCGCCACCCTCTCTCGCATAGGAAGTCGTGCCCGGCGCCCTCCTCGGGCATGGCTCGGTGGCTCTTTCTTGGAGAGCCACCGACCTTGCCAAGGTCGCGAGGGAGGTGCTCGGGCACCACTTGGAGGGGTGCTTCCAGGCATGTTTCCCTAAGGAGGATACAAGGCAAGGAAGACCAAACCCTCAGGAGTTCATCGCAAGAAACACCCAGGAGCTACAGGAGTCGAGAGTCATGCGCGGCAGCCGCCGCTTGCCCACCATAGCCCCACATCCAGGCGAGGATGGTGGGCTACGCGTCTGCATCAAAGTGCCAGGGCTCAACCGAGTCGCGTCTCAGGAGCGCCTCTGGCCTTCGCGCGTGGGGCGTTGCAAGGGTCCACCTCACAGCTATGTTCGCATGCCTCTCGGCCTATCGAACGCGGTCGCCGCTCATCAGCGCCTGCTGAGGAGCATTCTGGAGGCCCAGGAGGTCAGGCATTATGCGGTCCTGGCGGAGATGGAGATGGCTCTCGGAGACCCACCTGAGACCCTGGAGCCTCCCAAGGCTCCTGGGCCTGGGGGCACGTGAGGGTCGACGTCTTCATCGCGCATCGCCCGCTTCTTCAACATCACTCCATCTTCAACGGCACCAGGTGACACCTTTCTAAGTTCCGTTCTTAGCTGGGAGCGCCCACAGGGCCGCATCATTCCCAGGTCGCGTGGGTTCGTCCCTGCGGCATGTATCCGTTTTGCTTATGCTCTTTACTTACCTTGTTGGGGGCGCCCCTCGGGCTGCATCATCCCCGAGCTGCTCGGGCCTGGCCCAGCAGCGTTTGCTTTTCCCGCGCCTATTTAAAATGAATTTCCTCCTGCGTGCTTAACATACCTGACCTAATCGCCTACTCGATTGACGCCTACCTATGGAGCCGCTCACTCTGGCACGGCATTTGCGCACGGGTCCGTCCCTGCAACGCCGATAAACCTGAGTGGTCGAGCTCTGGCCACGGCAGCCCCGCAAGGCGCCACCTCACCAGGCCCTCAGTGCCCCAATCACTTCCCCGGAGCGACCAAAGGTTGGCTGGCAACCGTAACAACAGGTCTTGTTTCTCTTCATGATTTGTGTGCAGGACCTACTCCAGGGGCAACGTTAGGGACGTCGTGAGCCGCCTCACCCTCTCTCCGGCACGGACCGCTTGCATGTTAAAAGGGGGGCGCCAGAGCATCGCGACTCATGGGCTCCTACTGGCTCTCCAGCCCTCACCCTCTGGCCTTGACCCACGGCATCGCGACCTGTCATACCAGCGGCGGCAGAGCTCGCTCGAGGGCTGGGACCTGAGGACGTAGAGCATTAAGGAAAGTGCGGGGGAGTGGGAAGGAGCTCGCGAGGACCTAACCCAGCAGTGCCTCAGCTGCCACCACTCGGACCGGGCGCTTCATCAAGGAACTATACCAAACTCGAGAGATAAGTCACGCCCTCACAGGAGTTGGACTAACGCAGCGCCAAACCCTCGCCTAGTGCGGCTCTGTCATGGCGACGTTGCCTTCCTTTCTTGCCCAGCGAGGGCTGCTTGAGCGCTAAAGGGGACCTCCTGAGCATCGCGACTCATGGGCTCTTACCGGACCTCGGGCCGCTCACCTCCTGGCCTTGACCACGGCATCGCGACTTGGCATACCAGCGACGGCTGAAGCCTGTCTGGGGACTGGGACCTGTCAGCGTAGAGCGCCGAGTCCTCGCGAGGATAGAAACGGGGAGCCGAGCCAGGACAGAGCAAGCACCCCGCATTGATTCATATTAAGGATATAATCTTCACAAAAGACATGGCAGGCGCCTTACATACCCCCACAGGGTGTTACTTTGATTCCTTGCAGGGAACAAGAGTACTAATCCTAAGGAACGCTAATCGCCAGCACCTCCGCAAGGGACGCCATCATCAACAGTGGGCTGCCCAACGCCGGCGCCAACCCCATCCAGATCAGTGGCGTCGGCGGCTGGACGCGGCTGCCCCGCTCCGAGCACGACGCAAGCTCGGGTGCTCGTAGCTGTCGTCGCTCGTCTCCGGAGTTGCGAGGAGCTCGGAGGAGCCGCTGGGTTCCCCCGCTCCTCCGCTGCTGCCTGAGGAGCTGCTGGAGGGCCGATGAGCAGGCCAGGTCCTTGCCGGTTCGTCGCCCCTGCCGCTCTCCCTGGGGCAGCACTCCAGCCGGTGTCCTTCAGCATCGAAGACCTTGAAGAACATCAGGGAGGTGCCGTCGTATTCAAGATGAATCACGAGGGCACCTACCGTCTGGCAGACCCGGGAAATTTCGCCCCAGCCCCGGGTCATGAAGACCTTGCCCGGAGCGACGACCGCGACCTCCGCTCTGGTCACAAGGGTCCCACAGTCAGTGTGCTGCTGCCAGATCTCCAGAGCCCCGCTCGGCGGCATCTGGAAGGCGAAGGAAGGAGGGAGGCGAATCCAAGAGCTTGGAGGCATGGCGGCGTGGAGCACGAGCTCGCGAGAGGAGCGTTCAGCATGGACTCCAGGAGGAAATACACGCACCACCGTGACTCGCCGGCGTCGACGGCGGCACCGTCGATGTTGCTCGATGCCTTCTGCCCCAGGACCTACGACGCGGGCGTGCAAGGGTAGCGGAAACCCAGGCGGCGGCCGCTCGTACCAGGGCCTCGGTGCCTCCGGCTGAGCACCCACATCTTGGTGGCAGAGGACCAGTCGTTTCTTCGACGGAAGTGGGTCAGGACCCTCTCGGGGGGCCTTTCCCTTCTCTTCTGCAGAAAACCGGTGGATTGGTGCCATTGGCGTAAGGAGAAGCAAGAACGACGAAGAAGAAGGAAAGGATCGGCAGCAAGGGATGGACTGAAGGGACTCACACAGCCCCATACTTATAGCCGGAGGAGGCCAACCGTCGAGCACCACAATCGCAGGTAATCACGACCGGTTTCTCTGCATGTAGGGACTTGTTCAGTCATGCGGTCGCCGAGGCATCGTGGGGAAGCGCAGATGCCCATGTCCAATCAATCGCCACGCGGCGCCCAAGGCCGCAGGCTATTGGGGCTCGCGGCGCTTCGCGCTCGCCCCTTCGCTTCCCTGCTAGGCCAAGCCCGGGCGCGCCTTGGGCCCGGGGGCTACTGTCGGCGTTCTGGGAATGGGGGTCCCCAGACTTGCCTGCCTGCGGCCTACGGCGTGGCTCAAGTGGGGGCCCAGCGTGGCCCATCTTCATCAGCTCAAGCTCAAGACCCTCACGAGGGGCCAAGCCTCGCGGGGCGGACGATAGGAAGCTTCCTCAGAGGCAGCCTCATCGGGCAGGTTTGCGAGGAGGCGGAGAGATCAAGGCAGGGGTACCTCACGAGGAACCCGTGACACAAGCCATGACGATTGAGACCAGGCGGGCGCCGGCCTGCACAGTGTCCTTGTTTCCCCTTTGGTGCAAAGGGGGCAAGCATAGGCCAAGGCACCAGGCAAAGGTTGCCATTCCGGTGCAACGAGACCAAGACCAGCAGAGCGGCAGGACGGAGGTCACTGTGGAGCCCAAGACGGCGTCATCACCAGTGCTTTTGGCAGCCGAAGACCACCTTTGGTCAGGATAACTTGTACTAGATGTTCCCCTTCAAAATGGCCAATTGTTGGCGCCCTTCCCGCTCATTATTTTGGGAGAGGCCCAGGGCCTCTATAAATAGAGCTAGCCACCACAGGAAGACACACACAAAAAAACACAGGAAGGGACCGAAAAGAGAGATAGAGAGAGAGAGAGAGGCGATTGAACTCACCCAAGCAGTTCATCGCACCAGCTCAAGAACACCTCTCGTGAGGCTGTTCTTCCCTTGTACAGTTCATCATCAGCCCCTGAGGCAATCCACCACACCACACACTGGAGTAGGGTATTACACCACAACGGTGGCCCGAACCAGTATAAACCTTGTGTCCCTTGTGTTTTTCGTTGTTTCCAGTTTAGATCACGCGAGGAGATTGGACGTAGATCGGTAGGGGAGAGATCTCCGCACGCACCCCAGTGTTTGAACCTCAAGGGTCTGCCGGATCCCGAAATCCGACAATCACTAAGCGGTAGCGATAGTCGTGGAGGCAATAGTTGGCGTGACGACAATGATGCTTCGATGGAGATCAAGGTGTCAAGCCGGTGACGATGGTGATCATGACGGTGCTTTGGAGATGGAGATCACAGGCACAAGATGATGATTACCATATCATATCACTTCTATTGATTGCATGTGATGTTTATCCTTTATGCATCTTATTCTGCTTGATTGACAATAGCATTATAAGATGATCTCTCAATAAATTTCAAGGTACAAGTGTTCTCCCTGAGTATGCACCGTTGCCAAAGTTCGTCATGCCGAGACACCACGTGATGATCGGGTGTGGTAAGCTCTACGTTCACATACAACGGGTGCAAGCTAGTTTTGCACACGCAGAAATACTCCGGCGAGCCTAGCATATGCAGATATGGCCTCGGAACACTAAGACCGAAAGGTCAAGCGTGAATCATATAGTAGATATGATCAACATAGTGATGTTCACCATTGAAAACTACTCCATTTCGCGTGATGATCGGTCATGGTTTAGTTGATTTGGATCACGTGATCACCTAGATGATTAGAGGGATGTCTATCTAAGTGGGAGTTCTTAAGTAATATGATTAAATTGACCTTTAATTTATCATGAACTTAGTCCTAATAGTATTTGCATATCTATGTTGTAAATCAATAGCTTGGGATGTAGCTCCCCATTTATTTTTGATATGTTCCTAGAGAAAATAAAGTTGAAAGATGTTAGTAGCAATGATGCGGATTGGATCCATGATCTGAGGATTATCCTCATTGTTGCACAGAAGAATTATGTCCTTGATGCACCACTAGGTGACAGACCTATTGCAGGAGCAGATGCACACGTTATGAACGTTTGACAAAGCTCGGTATGACTACTTAATAGCTTAGTGCACCATGTTTTACGGCTTAGAACTGGGACTTCAAAAACGTTTTGAACGCCATGGAACATATAAGATGTTCTAAGAGTTGAAATTGGTATTTCATACTTGTAACACCCACAATGCGGCTATATCTCACACGTGTCAGGGAACGACTTAGAGGCATAGCCGCATGGTAGGCTTGTCGCAAGAGGGGTAATCTTCACACATCCCATGTACTGAATAAGAAAGGGATAAAGAGTTGGCTTACAATCGCCACTTCACACAACACATAAATAATACATACCTCATCCAAAGTACAAACAAAGGTCCGACTACGGAACCAAAATAAAAGAAGCCAACCCCAAATGCTAGATCCCCGATCGTCCCAACTGGGCACCACTATTGATCAACAGGAAACGAAACAAAACAATGATCAAGATCTTCATCGAGCTCCCACTTGAGCTGGGCTGCATCGCCTGCACTAGTATCATCGGCAAGTATCTATGAGTCATGAGGACTCAGCAATCTCACACCCGCGAGATCAAGACTATTTAAGCTTATGGGTAGGAGAAGGTAGTGAGGTGGAGCTGCAGCAAGCACTAAGCAAATATGGTGGCTAACATACGCAAATAAGAGCGATAAGAGAAGCAATGCAGCGGTTGAGAAGCTAGAAGTGATCAAGAAGTGATCATGAAACTACTTACGTTCAAGCATAACACAAGAACCGTGTTCACTTCCTGGACTCCGACGAAAAGAGACCATCATGGCTACAACATGGTTGATGCATTTTAATTAACTTAAGTGTCAAGTTCTCTACAACCGGATATTAACAAATTCCCATCTGCCACATAACCGTGGGCACGGCTCTCGAAAGTTTATACCCTGCAGGTGTGTCCCAACTTAGCCCATCACAAGCTCTCACGGTCAACGAAGGATGTTCCTTCTCCCGAAAAGACCTGGTCAGTCTCGGAATCCCGGTTACAAGACATTTCGACAATGGTAAAACAAGACCAGCAAGACCGCCCGGATGTGCCGACAAATCCTGATAGGAGCTGCACATATCTCGTTCTCAGGGCACACCGGATAAGCTAAGCGTACATGTACCAACATAACCCAAGTTGCCAAGGGACGGTCCCGCACGGTGCTCTAGTTCGGACCAACACTTAGAGAAGCACTGGCCCGGGGGGTTAAAATAAGATGACCCTCGGGCTCCGGAAACCCAAGGGAAAAGGCTTAGGTTGTTAGGCAAATGTAAAACCAAGGTTGGGCCTTGCTGGAGGAGTTTTATTCAAAGCGAACTGTCAAGGGGTTCCCATAACACCCAACCATGTAAGGAACGCAAAATCAAGGAACATAACACCTGTATGACGGAAACTAGGGTGGCAAAAGTGGAACAAAACACCAGGCATAAGGCCGAGCCTTCCACCCTTTACCAAGTACATAGATGCATTAATTAAATAAAAGATATTGTGATATCCCAACATATCCAATGTTCCAACATGGAACAAACTTCATCTTCACCTGCAACTAGCAACGATAAGAGGGGCTGGGCAAAAGTGGTAACATAGCCAAACAACGATTTGTTAGGAAGGTGGGTTAGAGGCTTGTCATGGCAATATGGGAGGCATGATATAACAAGTGGTAGGTAGCGCGACATAGCAATAGAGCGAACAACTATCAAGCAAAGATAGAAGTGATTTCGAGGGTATGGTCATCTTGCCTGAGATCTCGCAAGGAAGAAGAATGAGTCCATGAAGAAGACAAACGGACGTAGTCGAACGAATCCTCACAACTCCGGAACAGAACCGATGCTAACGAGAGAAGCAACCCGGAAAGAAGCAAGCAACATGGTAAACCAACAAGCATAAACATGGCATGATGCACAATCAAGTATGATGCATGTACGGTTTAAAGAAACATGGCATGGCAAAGTGCACAAACAATACTACAAATTAAGTGGAGCTCAATATGCAACGAGTTGCATATTGACAAAACACCACATCAAATCATTTAGTTCACTCTTGTTTAGGTACCCAACAATATTAAATGTTGTTAAACATGCAACAGGTGAAGCATATGAAAACTACCTATCTAGACAAATTTAAATGAGGCCGGATATAACAAACAACAAATCCGGAATATCCTCATATGCAAATTATGGATTTGGTACTTTTCTGCCCTAAACCATATTTTAGTTTTTTTTAACATGCAAAGCAAGTACCCCATGTTAAACTAGGCATTTTTCTACCCCATTTACATATAAAGTTTATGAAATTTGGAGCTACGGTTATTAAGTTATGAATTAAAGCATTTTAGCATGGCAATAGGCAAAATATATGCAAACATCATTTTTAACATTTTTAACATGGTTGAAAGTTGGATAATATGAATCTACACAAAATTCTAAGCATTTTTCATATATAAGTTATTTTAATTCGATGCACGGTTGTGGAATTATTAAGTCCTGGGATAATAGCTAAAATCACGGAGAGGGAAATAAAGGACATGGGCCGAATCTGGCATACAGAGCACTTGGTTAGCCTGACGGCATGGGGAAAGAAAAAAAGGAGGGCGCTCAAGGGGGCCTCACCATGGGCTATGGCCCAGTTGGAAGCAGAGGAGGCCGGCTTGCCTGCGGCCCACGCGGGCGCTGGATCTAGTGGCCCAGCAAGGAGGCAAGCGAGGCTGAACGATCATCCACCTGTGCCCGCGCATGACGCAGAGGTCATGGTGGCGGCGAACTAGGTGGAGGCAGCAGGTCCAGGAGGTTGGGGACGGGCGCCGGAGGCCGGAGCAGACCAGATCTGGGTGCGGCGGCCCCATTTCCGATGATGGTCGATGGATCCGGTGAGGGTGAAGCAAATCGGCGGTGGTGCTCCATGGGATTCCTGGTAGATAGAGAATGGCGGAGGGATAGGTTAGAGAGAGATCAGGGAGGAGGAAGGAGGGTGCGGGGTCGCTGGGTACTCATCTCCGGCGATGGCGGCGGCAGATGGCGTCGTCCAGTGGGCGGCGACGAGCGCTCTCGATCCCATCGGGATCGAGCGAGAGGGTGCGAGAGGTGGGAGGAATGGGGCGGCTCGGTCGTCTGCAGGGCGGCGTCAGGCCAGATTTGGCCCGCAGTGGGCCGCGGACGGGCTTCGATGAGCCCGAGCGGTGCAGGGAGGCTGACGGGCGACGTAGCGTGACGGGGATGGTGGAGAGTGCCTGGCCGGCGGCGGCTGGCCAGTTGGGCGGTGCAAGTGGCGGCGGGGAGCGACTGGGCACGGAAACTGAGGAGGGGGAAGGCTAGAGGTAGGTGGATTGGTCTAGGCTGCCCAAAATTTGGAAGGAAGGGGGTTTATATAAGGAAAGGGGGGTTAGGATTAGGGTTAGGAGGGGTTTTGGGGCCCTCCGATCACGATTGGACGGCTCCGGACGAGAGGAGGGGTTAGATAGGTGGGCTAGAGGGCTGTGCTAGAGAGGTTGGGCTGAGATGAGAGGGAAGAAGGCGGCCCGACAACCGTTTTCGGAGACCGAAACGTCCGACGATAGACCGCTATACTTCCTCTATAGTTATCCGCCGGGGCGTCAAACGGACTCCGAAGGCGATGAAACTTGGCAGGCGGCCTATCTACACTATAATAAGATCGCACACCAACTTTCATCCCATTCCGAGAACATTTTTATGCCACTTATAAAATAATATTTCGGAGGTGTCGCGGGCGCGTGCGAGTGTGTCTGGGCTCGGAACGGACAACGGAAAGAACTGGGAGACCCGAACGGATGCATGTTTTGAAAACATGATGATGCAATGCGGATGATGACATGGCAAGATGCAACACACAAGCGAATGACATGGCAACGACAGCGAACAACTGGGAGACACCTGGCGCATCGGTCTCGGGGCGTCACAATACTCATGCCCGTGTCAAGAGGTTGAGACCTCTGACAGTACTTTGCCTACAAGATGGAGGAGAATAGCTCAGCTAGTGAGCATGTGCTCAAAATGTCTAAGTACTACAATCACTTGAATCAAGTGGGAGTTAATCTTGCAGATAACATAGTGATTGACAGAGTTCTCTAGTCACTATCACCAAGTTACTAGAACTTCATGATGAACTATAATATGCAAGGGATAACGAAAACAATTCCCAAGCTCTTCGTGATGCTGAAATCGACGAAGGTAGAAATCAAGAAAAACACCAAGTGTTGATGGTTGACAAGACCACTAGTCTCATGAAAAGGGCAAAGGGAAGAAAGGGGAACTTCAAGAAAAACGGCAAGCAAGTAGCTGCTCAAGTGAAGAAGCCAAAGTCTAGACCTAATCCTGAGACTAAGTGCTTCTACTGCAAAGGGACTGGTCACTGTAAGCATAACTGTCCCTAGATACTTGGCGGATAAGAAGGATGGCAAAATGAACAAAGGTATATTTGATATACATGTTATTGATGTGTAATTTACTAGTGTTTATAGCAACCCCTCGGTATTTGATACTAGTTCAATTACTAAGAGTAGTAACTTGAAACGGGAGTTACAGAATGAACAGAGACTAGTTAAGGGTGAAGTGACGATGTGTGTTGGAAGTGGTTCCAAGAATGATATGATCATTATCGCACACTCCCTATACTTTCAGGATTAGTGTTGAACCTAAATAAATGTTATTTTGTGTTTGCGTTGAGCATGAATATGATTTGATCATGTTTATTGCAATACTATTGTTCATTTAAGTTAGAGAATAATTTTTGTTCTGTTTACATGAATAAAACCTTCTATGGTTATACACCCAATGAAATTGATTTGTTGGATCTCGATCATAGTGATACACATATTCATAATATTGAAGCCAAAATATGCAAAGTTAATAATGATAGTGCAACTTATTTGTGGCACTGTCGTTTGAGTCATATTGGTGTAAAGCGCATGAAGAAACTCCATGCTGATGGGCTGTTGGAATCACTTGATTACGAATCAGTTGGTTCTTGCAAACCATGCCTCATGGGAAAGATGACTAAGACTCCATTCTCCGGAATAATGGAGCGAGCAATAGACTTGTTGGAAATAATACATACTGATGTATGCAGTCCGATGAGTGTTCAGGCTCACGGCGGGTATTTTATGACCTTCACATATGATTTGAGCAGATACGAATATATCCACTTGATGAAACATAAGTCTGAAACATTTGAAAAGTTCAAAGAATTTCAGAGTGAAGTGGAAAATCATCATAACAAGAAAATAAAGTTTCTATGATCTGATCGCGGAGATGAATATTTGAGTTACGAGTTTGGTCTTCAACTAAAACAATGTGGAATAGTTTCACAAATTCATGCCACCTGGAACACCACAATATAATGGTGTGTCTGAACATCATAACCGTACTTTATTGGATATAGTGCACTCTATGATGTCTCTTACCGATTTGCCACTATTGTTTTGGGGTTATGCATTAGAGATAGCTAAATTCACATTATATAGGGCACCGTCTAATCTGTTGAGATGACACCGTATGAACTATGGTTTGCCTAGAAACCTAAGCCGTCGTTTCTTAAAGTTTGGGGTTGTGATGCTTATGTGAAAAACTTTCATCCAGATAAGCACAAACCTAAATCGGAAAAGTGTGTCTTCATAGGATACCCAAAAGAAACTGTTGGGTACACCTTCTATCACAGATCCGAAAGACAATATCTTTGTTGCTAAGAGTGGATCCTTCTAGAGAAGAAGTTCCTCTCGAAAGAAGTGAGTGGGAGGAATGTAGAACTTTATAAGGTAATTGTACCTTCTCCCGAATTGGTAAGTAGTTCATCACAGAAATCAGTTCTAGTGATCTCTACACCAATTAGTGAGGAAGCCAATGATGATGATCATGAAACTTCAGATCAAGTTACTACCGAACCTCGTAGGACAACCAGAGTATGGTCCGCACCAGAGTGGTACAGTAATCCTTTCTGGAAGTTATGTTACTAGACCATGACGAACCTACTAACTATGAGGAAGCGATGATGAGCCCAGATTCCACAAAATGGCTTGAGGCCATGAAATCTGAGATGGAATCCATGTATGAGAACAAAGTATGGACTTTGATTGACTTGCCCAATGATCGATGAGTCATTAATGTCGGCGTCCGGGGAATGGGGGTCCCCAGGCTTGCCTGCCTGCGGCCCGTAGCGTGGCTAAGCTAGTAGGCCGTACGACCCACCTTCATCAACAAGGCATCCAAGACCCTTGCGAGGGGCCAAGCCTCGCGAGGTGGACCACACAAGACCTCCTCTGGAGCGGCCTAGTCAGGAAGGCTCACGAGGAGCGGATATATCAAGGCAAGGAGAACCTCGCGAGGCTCTCGTGATGTGAGCCATGATGATCGACACTAGGCGGGCGCCACGTGGGCGCCAGGTCGGCGCCAGCGCGCACAACGTCCTTGTTTCCTCTTTGGTGCTAAGGAAACCAGTGCAAGCAAGGAGTACCGAGGCATCAGGCAAAGGTTGCCATTTTGGTGCAACAAGACAGAGACCAGAAGGACGGCAAGACAGAGGTCATCGTGGAGCCCAAGACGGCGTCACCACCAGAGCCTTTGGCAGGCGAAGACCACATTTGTCAGGATAGCGCGTACTAGTTGTCCCCCTTTAAATTTGCCCGCCATTGTTGGCTCCCTTCCTGCTCAAGATTCGGGAAGAGGAGCATGGCCTCTATAAGTAGGACTAGCCACCACCATAGGGCAGAAAAAGAGAGATCTGGGATCACTCTCACCCACACAAGTTAGCCAATCACAAGAACACCTCAACCTTAGGAGGCTGTTCTTCCCATTGTATTGTTCATCATCAGCCCAAGAGGCAATCCACCACCACCACACTAGAGTAGGGTATTACACCACAATGGTGGCCTGGACCAGTATAAATCTTGTGTCTTTTCGCGTTGCGAGTTCGTCGAGTTCGTCCGCGAGATCTTATCGAGCTAGGGCGTAGATCGGTGGGAGGAAAAGACTTCACGCGCACCCCAGTGTTCGAACCTTAAGGGTTTTCCAGAACCCCACATCCGACATTTGGCGCGCCAGGTAGGGGTGCGCCGTAGCTTCCCCTCTGTCGATCTGCGCTCCGTCGCCACCTCGCTTCGCCCACATGGCAGGCGCCCTGCCGCTGACTCCGGCGGTCAATGTTGACAACGGGGCCAGGGGGCTCCGAGCCCTGGCCCCCGCCCTATGGTGGTTGCAGTGGCCGCCCAAGTTCAGGCCGGAGATGCCGCCGCGCTACGATGGCGCGGCGGACCCGTCATTTTTCCTGCTGGCGTGCGAGGAGGCCGTCCTCAAAGCCGGGGGCGATGACAAGGTCATCACCAACTGGCTTCCCTTGTAACACCCTCGATGCGGCTATGGCTCCTACGTGTCGAAGCACGACTTAGAGGCATAACCGCATTGAAAGCAATGTCGCAAGTAAGGTAATCTTCACAACAACCCATGTAAATAGATAATAAGGGGAAAGGTACATAGTTGGCTTACACTCGCCACGTCACACAAAGTACATAAATAGCATTACATCAACCAATACAATCATGGTCCGACTACGGTACCAAAATAAAAGATCAAACCCAACATGCGACACTGTCCCGATCACCCCAACTGGGCACCACTACTGATCATCAGGGAAAGACACATAGTAACGGCGTGAGGCTTCGCCGAACTCCCACTTGAGCTCAAGCGCATCATCTGGAACGGAGTCATTGGGTCCTGCATCTGGTTTGGAAGTAATATGTGAGCCACGGGGACTCAGCAATCTCGCACCCTTGCGATCAAGACTATTTAAGCTTATAGGTAAGGCAAGGTAAATATGTGGAGCTGCAGCAAGCGACTAGCATATATGGTGGCTAACCTGTTCGCAAAAGAGAGCAAGAAGAGAAGGCAAATCACAAAAGAAGAACTAGAGAACAACCTACGGCAAACATAACTCCAACACCGTGTTCACTTCCCGGACTCCGCCGAGAAGAGACCATCACGGTAACACACACAGTTGATTCATTTTAATTAAGTTAAGGTTCAAGTTATCTACAATCGGACATTAACAAATTCCCATCTGCCCATAACCGCGGGCACGGCTTTCGAAAGTTCAAATCCCTGCAGGGGAGTCCCAGCTTAGCCCATGACAAGCTCTCACGGTCAACGAAGGATAAACCTTCTCCCGAGACATTCCGATCAGACTCGGTATCCCGGTTCTACAAGACAACTTCGACGAAGATAAAACAAGTCCAGCAACACCGCCCGAATGTGCCGACAAATCTCGATAGGAGCTGCACATATCTCGTTCTCAGGGCACACTCAGATGAGCCAGACGTCAGGTAGGCCAGCCCAGGGTTGCCCCTGGTAGCCCCGGACATCGCTCGGTTGGACCAACACTCAGAGGAGCACTGGCCCGTGGGGGTTTAAATAAGATGACCCTCGGGCTCCGGAAACCCAAGGAAAAAGGGGATAGGTGGCAAATGGTAAAACCAAGGTTGGGCATTGCTGGAGGAGTTTTATTCAAGGCGAACTGTCAAGGGGTTCCCATTATTACCCAACCGCGTAAGGAACGCAAAGTCCGGGAACATAACACCGATATGACGGAAACTAGGGCGGCAAGAGTGGAACAAAACACTAGGCAAGAGGCCAAGCCTTCCACCCTTTACCAAGTATATAGATGCATTAAGATAACAAGATAATATAATGATATCCCAACAAGAAAATAATGTTCCAACAAGGAACGATCTCCAATCTTCACCTGCAACTAGCAACGCTATAAGAGGGGCTGAGCAAAGCGGTAACATAGCCAATCAACGGTTTGCTAAGACATGGTGGGTTAGAGGTTTGACATGGAAATTTGGGAGACATGATAAGCAAGTGGTAGGCATCGTATCATAGGCATAGCAAAAGAGCGAGCATCTATCAAGCAAAGATAGAAGTGATTTCGAGGGTATGATCATCTTGCCTGCAAAGTTGTCAGAGTTGACTGGATCCTCGAAAGCAAACTCAACTGGCTCTTCGTTAGCGAACTCGTCTCCCGGCTCTACCCAAACAAGACAAACAAGCAAAAGGAACACAATCAACCACGTGCAAAGCTCAAACAACATGATGCAAACATGGTATGCTATGCGGGATGCGATATGTGATGCATATGCAAGATTTGACAAGGAATGATTAAACCCGGCCTCAACTTGGAAAACCAAGAGTGACACTGGAAAGTTGAGGTGATTTTGGTTGAAATCGATATAAAGAACACCGGAATCGGATGCACGGTTTGGAAATGGCAAGCAAAACAAATATGGCACCGGTCTGCGATAAACAGCAAGTAGCCATCTAAATGCATCGAGATAATTATGCTACAGCACTCAAATATGGCAACAAAATACATGGAAGGGATACACACATTATGCTTGACAAAAGATGAACACTGAGCTACGGCCAATTCATCCATTAACAGGTTCAAACAAGCATGGCAAAAGTGTAATTGGTAAACAGGTTTCAGACTTAGTGAAATTAACACTAGTCTAGAATTTCAGATCAGGTAGCCCACTTTGGAGCAAGAAAACTATATGCTACAGGAACTTAACATGGCAAAGCAAGGCATTAAATGAAGCTACTCAAATAGCTTAACAAAAGTCCCTTAGTGACCTTGAGTCAAAAGGGATCAGAAAATACAATTGCAAGCATGTGAACATGGCAAAAACATAATCAGATCTCAGACTTAGAGAAAACTGGAGCATGCAAATCTATTAACGAGTAGGCATGTTTACGAGCTCGATGCACTCACTACAGAGCAAGGCATGACAAACTAAGCATACACCCATCAAGAATACACATTGTATAAGCTAGACATGGCAAGAACAACAACATAGCATGCACAGATCAACAACAACATCCTCAGCAAAATCGCTAACAAGTAGACAATCTGCCAGGAATTACGAAATAGCTAAAGTAGAGCTCGATTGACTCAAGCTAGGGTGCTCCATAATTGCAAACAAAGACATGGATGGATAGAGCACCACAATATTAACAAATCATCCTTACTGATCATCCTCAAAAGAGACATGGATCACTAGGAAACAACGTGAACATATGGCATATTGACAAAAACAGATCAAGGACTTAGTGAAATTTCTAAGTTCCTAAAATCAGCATTAACGAATGCACCACTTTGCAAGCTTGTGCTAGTCACCAAACATATCAAAAAAATACATGAATAGCACCTCTGTAAAGATGGCAAAGCATATAACAAAACTCATGTAGAGCTCAGGAGCATATCATGCACACATTAATCATGGCAAAAATGACAAATAGCTATTTGGTGCAGCAGATCTGACAATTAACTAAAATAGCACTCTTCCAACAGCATTCCGGGCATGAAGATGATCTCAAATGAAAATGATGCAATGAGATGAAATGATGTACTCTCTGAGGCGAACATTTTGATATGCTACACGCCCAAAACGGAGCTACGGATGCAGAGATATAGCATGATGAAAAATGCCAATTATCTAGGGTTTCGGGAGAAACTCAACCGAGAGAAAAATATCCCAGATCTGGATCTGGCCGGGCGCGTTCTTCGAGGATCGCCGGGGAACACTGTAGCTCGCCGGAGATGGTGGATCCGGCCAACGTGCTCGCCGGAGGAGGAGCTCGGGGCCGCGGGGAGGCTCGCCGGAGACCGTGGCGGGTGCGGGGCGGCGCTCCTCGGCGAGGGGCGGCGACCGGTGAGATGCGGCGGCATGGAGGGCGCCGGAGTCCGGCCGGAGATGGCGCCGGGCGGCGAGGTGGTGGACCGGGCGTGGGGAAGAAGGCCCCGGGCGGCGGGGGGTGGCGTTGGGCCTCGGGGGCCCGACCTGGACCTCCCGGGCCGGTGGCGGCGACGAAGTAGGGCTGCGGCTCGGCCAATGGGGGCGTGCCACATGGCGACGGGGGTGGAACCAGACACGTCCTGCACCGGCGGACATTGTCCGGCGCGCGGAAGAAGACGGAGGTTAGGGTTTCGGGGGAGAGATCCAAAATTTCGGGGAGAGACCTATTATATAGGCATAGGGGGAGCTAGGAGAGTCCAAATGAGGTGCGGTTTTCAGCCACGCGATCGTGATCGAACGCTCTAGATGATGGAGAGGGTTTAGGTGGGTTTTGGGTCAAATTGGAGGGGTGTTGGGCTGCAATACACACAAGGCCTTCTCTGTCCCTCGGTTAACCGTTGGAGCATCAAACGAAGTCCAAATGGTACGAAACTTGACAGGCGGTCTACCGGTAGTAAACCAAGGCCGCTTGGCAAGTCTCGGTCCAATCTGGAAATGTTTAACCCCCACACACGAAAGGAAGGTAGAAAGGACCACCGGAGGAGATAGGAGCGCCGGAATGCAAAACGGACAACAGGGAAAATGCTCGGATGCATGAGACGAACACGTATGCAAATGCAATGCACATGATGACATGATATGAGATGCATGACAACGACAACAACACACGGAGACAAAACCCGAACCCGAGGAAATAAAATAACTTAGCGCCGGGCACGGCAAGAGTTGGAGTACATATAAGGTAAATTACATCCGGGGTGTTACAACACTCCACCACTACGAAAGGATCTCGTCCCGAGATCTAGGGCTGGAAGAACGTAGGGTACTCAGAACGGAGGTGATCCTCACGTTCCCAGGTGGCTTCACGGTCGGAATGGTGTGACCACTTGACTTTGAGGAATTTGATTGACTTATTGCGAGTCTTGCGTTCAATCTCTTCAAGAATAGCAACGGGGTGCTCACGATAAGAGAGATCTTCTTGGAGATCAATGTCTTAGAAGTTGATGGTGAGGTCAGGGGTCTTGAAGCACTTGCGGAGCTGAGAGACATGGAACACATCATGCACATTTGCAAAGTTTGAAGGAAGCTCGAGTTGATAGGAGAGATCGCCTCTCTTGCTGATGATCTTGAAAGGACCCACGTATCTAGGGGCAAGCTTCCCTTTGATACCGAAGCGACGAGTACCTTTCATTGGAGAGACGCGGAGGTAAACATGATCTCCGATCTCGAAAGCCAAATCACGGTGCTTACTATCATAGTAGCTCTTCTGGCCCGATTGCGCTGCTTTGAGGTTATCACGAATGACTTTGCACATTTCCTCTGCCTCTGTGATTAAGTCATTTCCAAGAAGCTGACGTTCACCGGTTTCAGACCAGTTGAGAGGGGTACGGCACTTCCTGCCATACAGAATTTCGAATGGGGCCTTGCCCGAACTTGCTTGAAAACTGTTGTTGTAGGAGAATTCGGCGTATGGAAGACAATCTTCCCACTTCATGCCGAAGGAGATCACACAAGCCCTGAGCATATCTTCAAGAATCTGATTGACACGCTCAACTTGACCGCTAGTTTGAGGATGGAAAGCTATGCTGAAGCGGATGTTGGTGCCCATGGCCTTCTGAAAAGACTCCCAAAACTTGGAGGTAAAGATGCTGCCACGGTCTGAAGAGATCACCTCTGGAATACCGTGCAGCGAGACAATCCGAGAGGTATACAGCTCCGCCAATTGAGCTGCAATGATAGACTCTTTGATAGGCAGAAAGTGAGCCACTTTTGTGAGTTTGTCGATGACAACGAATATAGCATCATTGCCATGCTTGGACTTTGGAAACCCAGTCACGAAGTCCATCTCAATGTGGTCAAACTTCCATTCTGGAATGGGAAGAGGTTGGAGGAGACCAGCTGGCCTTTGGTGTTCTGCTTTCACTCTTCTGCAGACATCACACTCATTCACGAATTGAGCAATCTCGCGCTTCATTCGAGTCCACCAATAAGTCTGTTTGAGGTCCTGATACATCTTCGTACTCCCAGGGTGGATGGAGAGGAGTGAATTGTGAGACTCATTCATGATCACTTTACGAAGGTCACCTTTGGGCACAACAATTCGATCCTCGAAGAAGAGAGTGTCCTTGTCATCAAGGCGGTAGCACTTGTACTTGGGTTGACTCTTGGCAATCCCAATCTTCACCTTCTTCACCATAGCATCAAGAAGTTGAGCCTCGCAAATCTGATCTTCCAAGGTATGAGAGACTTGAAGGTTGGCGAGGAAACCTTGAGGAACAACTTGCAGATTGAGTTTGCAGAAAGCTTCACAAAGCTCGGGTTGACAAGGCTTGAGAATCAGACTGTTGCAATAAGCCTTCCTGCTCAAAGCGTTAGCAATCACATTGGCCTTGCCTGGAGTATACTCGATACTCGGATTATACTCTTGAGTCATTTCAACCCAACGAGTCTGCCTGAGGTTGAGATTAGGCTGAGTGAAGATGTACTTGAGACTCTTGTGGTCAGTGAAGATGTCCACTTTTCTTCCCAATAAGAGATGTCTCCAAGTCAAAAGAGCATGCACAACTGCCGCCAACTCGAGGTCATGAGTGGGGTAGTTCTTCTCGTTGGGCTTCAACTGGCGAGAGTTATAAGCCACAACTTTCTTCTCTTGCATCAACACTGCTCCAAGACCTTGAAGAGAGGCATCGCAGAAGACCTCGAACGGTTTGGATTCATCAGGAGGAGTCAGAACTGGAGCAGTGACTAATTTCTCTTTCGAAGTGTTGAAAGCGATGTCACATTTCGGAGACCAAATGTACTTGACGTGCTTCTGGAGAAGGTTTGAAAGAGGCTTCGCAATCTTTGAAAAGTTCTCAACGAACCTTCGACAGTAGCTTGCGAGACCAAGGAAGCTACAGAGTTGCTTCACATTCTGAGGTGGTTCCCAATTCACAATTGCAGACACCTCCTCGGGATTCACCGCAATGCCCTTGGCAGAGATGATATGCCCAAGATAAAGAACCTCATCGAGCAAAAACTCGCACTTTGAGAACTTGGCGTAGAACTGATGTTCCCTGAGCTTATCGAGCACCAAACGCAAGTGCTTGGCATGATCTTCCTTGTTCTTCGAAAAGACCAGAATGTCGTCGAGATAGACCAAAACAAAGTCATTAGTGTAGGCGTTGAAGATGAAGTTCATCATGTGAGAGAAAGTCGGAGGAGCGTTGACGAGGCCAAAATACATGACCGTGTATTCATATGAACCATAGCTTGTTCTAAAAGCCGTCTTGGGAATATCTTGCTCACGGATTCGAATCTGGTGATAACCCATACGGAGATCAAGCTTGGAGAATACTTGGGCACCTTTGAGTTGTTCGAACAGCTCATTGATGTTGGGAAGTGGGTACTTGTTCTTGATAGTCTTCTTGTTCAATGGATGGTAGTCAACACAAAGTCGGTCCGTTCCATCCTTCTTCTTCACAAAAAGTACTCCACAACCCCACGGAGAAGAGTTAGGTAGGATGAGACCCATTCCTCTTAAATATCGAGTTGCTTCTTCAGCTCCTTCAACTCTTCAGGTCCGAGCTTGTAAGGACGCTTGCACACCGGTTCCATGCCAGGCTCAAGATCGATGACGAATTCAACTGGCCGGTGCGGAGGCATTCCTGGAAGCTCTTCTGGAAAGACGTCTTGATATTCGCAAACGAATGGAATTTGCGAGATGGCATCCAGTTCACCCTTCTCATTGAGAGAAAACAGGCGGATTGTATCATCACGAGCGGCAAAGACAATTACATCCTCAGACGAATGAGTCAATTGAATCTGCCTGGCAGCACAATCAAGATGCGCCTTGTGCTTAGAAAGCCAATCCATTCCGAGAATAAGATCAATATACGAGTTGCCAAGAACCACCTGAGAAGAAAGAAACTTGTAGTCGCCCAACGTGATAGTAACATCCGGGGCCATAGCGCTTGCATTCATGAATTTACCCGGAGAAACAACGGATAACTGACTAGGCAAATCTTGTAAAGGCAACTCATGCTTAGAAACAAATGGTCTCGAGATGAAGCAATGCGATGCACCAGTGTCAAAAAGAACTTTTGCAGGAATATCGTTAACAGGAAGGTTACCCATGATGACATCTGACAAGTCCTCTGCCTGAGCTGCATTCATCAAGTTGACCTTGGCGGACTTGGGGTTATGCTTGACCATAGTTGTACTTGCCGATCTCACAGGAGGAGGAGGAGGGAGACGTCTCTGATTGAAGCATTTGTTAGCATAGTGACCCTTCTGTTGGCACTTGTTGCACGTGACCTCTGAAAGCGGACGGTGATACGGAGCACTCGATCTTGAAGCTTGAGATGAAGTCTTGTTCTAAAAGCCAGGGTTGGGTGGGTGGG
This sequence comes from Triticum dicoccoides, assembly GCF_002162155.2. NCBI lineage: Eukaryota > Viridiplantae > Streptophyta > Magnoliopsida > Poales > Poaceae > Triticum > Triticum dicoccoides. The sequence goes on from NC_041388.1 coordinate 484,977,766, forward strand.
AAGATCCACTGCCACCTTTGCTCTTTTGCTGATACGACTGACGGAACGGAGGAGGAGGAAGCCAATACTTCTGCTGCTTGGCCACTTGAGTTGAGGAAGAAGGAGTAGCATCTCTGACTCGCTTCTTGGAAGCATCACACTTCAGTTGAGCAGCCTCTTGCTTGAATGCCATGTTGTAAAACTCATTGTACCTCAAGGGCTCAAAGAGAACAAGAGCTAGCTGGATTTCTTCTCTGAGACCACCCCTGAACTGGTATATCATGCTCTTCTCGTCAGGGACGTCCTGCTTAGCAAAGCGGGCGAGCTTCTGAAACAACTTGTTGTAATCATAGACAGACATAGAGCCTTGCTTCAGGTTGCGGAATTCCTCACGCTTGCTTTCAACCATGCTCTGAGGAATATGATGAGCTTTGAAGTCTTGACGGAATTCATCCCAGGTAATCACACGGCCTCCTCTGGAATCCTTGTACTGCTGAAACCATTCTGCAGCTTGGTCTTTGAGTTGGAAGGAAGCGAACTTGACAAAGTCCTCAGGCCTGACGTTACTGCACTCGAAATGCTTGCACAAGTCCACAAGCCAATCGTCAGCATCAGTTGCCTCAACACAATTGCTGAAGGTCTTTGGCTGGTTAGCAAGGAATTGGTTGAGTGTAGCAAAGTGATTCTGATTGTTTCCCTGGTTGCCTTGGTTCGCTTGGTTGCGCTCTTAAAGAATTTGCATGATCAACTGCGTATTTGCATTGGTTGCGGCCATCACAGCTTGCCATGCCTCCGTAGGAGGAGGTGGTGGTGGCGGATCAGGATTCGGAGTCGTGCGCGTTGGAGGAGCCATCCTGAAGAGGTTGACATCCATTAGCACATTGATAGACAAATATTGAAGCTGAATCCAACGGGATGAAATTGCAACATAAAGTCTTCACATTCGAACAAAATGAACGAATGCATTCCAATTGAAATGGTCACATATCCATAAATTGAGAAACCACTTAGAATTTAGGCAGAGGAATAAATCAACAAGGTACGGAGCAAGAACGAATACTCAGTAAAGATCACCCAATCTCAAACCAAATATCCGTGGAAGAAGAACTAGAGCTACAAGAATTCCCACCTATGAAACTCCCGAACCTTTCCGGTTATGCAATCAGGTGTTGGGGATATAGGGGAAGCATAATATCTCACCCAAATCTAGCAAATCCTACATCCAGCTGTATCCATCCTTCAACACATAACCGAGAAAAACTTCGGAAATCGTCTACCTCAACCTTCGAAAAGCATCCGTTATACAAGTTATGGCAATACTCCCGAACTCCCGCCCTAGTACTGGGTGGTGTTGAGGTTATCTCACCAACAACTGCATAAAAGAGATTTTCGATGTCGGCGAACTAAACTCGGGTATTCCAGAACTGCAATGATAAAATTGTGACGACAACAGCTCGGAGCTCAACTCCCCGGGACACTGCCACCACCCCTAAATGACAGGAGGCACCAAGAACAATGTTCTCGTGACAAATCCATCGGAACGATTCCAAGATACCCGTGTGATCCTAAATTTTTTTTAGTGAAATTTGAGAAGAGAAGAGTCAAAACTCTACGTCCGGATGCCTTACCAGAGCGATGAAGGGACTGGGGAGTAAAAAGAATTCCTAAACTCTCCGATATATAATTCCTAAAAGACTCAAAACATTTTTCTAGACTCAACAACGGCAGCTAATTTGATCAAGCAGTGGGGGCTCCTAAGGTCAGGGAAGGCTCTGATTACCAACTTGTAATGCCCTCGATGCGGCTATAGCTCCTACGTGTCGAAGCACGACTTAGAGGCATAACCGCATTGAAAGCAATGTCGCAAGTAAGGTAATCTTCACAACAACCCATGTAAATAGATAATAAGGGGAAATGTACATAGTTGGCTTACACTCGCCATGTCACACAAAGTACATAAATAGCATTACATCAACCAATACAATCATGGTCTGACTACGGTACCAAAATAAAAGATCAAACCCAACATGCGACACGGTCCCGATCGCCCCAACTGGGCACCACTACTGATCATCAGGGAAAGACACATAGTAACGGCGTGAGGCTTCGTCGAACTCCCACTTGAGCTCAAGCGCATCATCTGGAACGGAGTCATCGGGTCCTGCATCTGGTTTGGAAGTAATCTGTGAGCCATGGGGACTCAGCAATCTCGCACCCTCGCGATCAAGACTATTTAAGCTTATAGGTAAGGCAAGGTAAATATGTGGAGCTACAGCAAGCGACTAGCATATATGGTGGCTAACCTATTCGCAAAAGAGAGCGAGAAGAGAAGGCAAAGCACGAACGAAGAAATAGAGAACAACCTACGGCAAACATAACTCCAACACCGTGTTCACTTCCTGGACTCCGCTCAGAAGAGACCATCACGGTAACACACACAGTTGATTCATTTTAATTAAGTTAAGGTTGAAGTTATCTACAACCAGACATTAACAAATTCCCATCTGCCCATAACCGCGGGCACGGCTTTCGAAAGTTCAAATCCCTGCAGGGGAGTCCCAACTTAGCCCATGACAAGCTCTCACGGTCAACGAAGGATAAACCTTCTCCCGAGACATTCCGATCAGACTTGGTATCCCGGTTCTACAAGACAACTTCGACGAAGATAAAACAAGTCCAGCAACACCGCCCAAATGTGCCGACAAATCCCGATAGGATCTGCACATATCCCGTTCTCAGGGCACACTCAGATAAGCCAGACGTCGGGTAGGCCAGCCCAGGGTTGCCCCTGGTAGCCCCGGACATCGCTCGGTTGGACCAACACTCAGAGGAGCACTGGCCCGTGGGGGTTTAAATAAGATGACCCTCGGGCTCCGGAAACCCAAGGGAGAAGAGGCTAGGTGGCAAATGGTAAAACCAAGGTTGGGCATTGCTGGAGGAGTTTTATTCAAGGCGAACTGTCAAGGGGTTCCCATTATTACTCAACCGCATAAGGAACGCAAAATCCGGGAACATAACACCGATATGACGGAAACTAGGGTGGCAAGAGTGGAACAAAACACTAGGCAAGAGGCCGAGCCTTCCACCCTTTACCAAGTATATAGATGCATTAAGATAACAAGATAATATAATGATATCCCAACAAGAAAATAATGTTCCAACAAGGAATGATCTTCAATCTTAACCTGCAACTAGCAACGCTATAAGAGGGGCTGAGCAAAGCGGTAACATAGCCAATCGACGGTTTGCTAGGACATGGTGGGTTAGAGGTTTGACATGGCAATTTGGGAGACATGATAAGCAAGTGGTAGGCATCGTAGCATAGGCATAGCAAAAGAGCGAGCATCTAGCAAGCAAAGATAGAAGTGATTTCGAGGGTATGATCATCTTGCCTGCAAAGTTGTCAGAGTTGACTGGATCCTCGAAAGCAAACTCAACTGGCTCCTCATTAGAGAACTCGTCTCCCGGCTCTACCCAAACAAGACAAACAAGCAAAAGGAACACAATCAACCACGTGCAAAGCTCAAACAACATGATGCAAACATGGTATGCTATGCGGGATGCGATATGTGATGCATATGCAAGATTTGACAAGGAATGATTGAACCCGGTCTCAACTTGGAAAACCAAGAGTGCCACTGGAAAGGTGAGGTGATTTCGGTTGAAATCAATATAAAGAATACCGGAATCGGATGCACGGTTTGGAAATGGCAAGCAAAACAAATATGGCACCGATCTGCGATAAACAGCAAGTATCCATCTAAATGCATCGAGATAATTATGCTACAGCACTCAAACATGGCAACAAAATACATGGCAGGGATCCACTCATGATGCTTGACAAAAGATGAACACTGAGCTACGGCCAATTCATCCATTAACAGGTTCAAACAAGCATGGCAAAGTGTAGGATCGAAAGTATGTCTAGAGGGGGGGTGATTAGACTACTTGACCAAATGAAAGCTTAACCTTTTCCCAATTTTAGTTCTTGGCAGATTTTAGCTATTATAGGACAAGTCAAGCAATCATCACACAATTCAAGCAAGCATGCAAAGAGTATATTGGCAGCGGAAAGTAAAGCATGCAACTTGCAAGAATGTAAAGGGAAGGGTTTGGAGAATTCAAACGCAATTGGAGACATGGATATTTTTCCCGTGGTTCGGATAGGTGGTGCTATCCTACATCCACGTTGATGGAGACTTCAACCCACAAAGGGTAACGGTTGCGCGAGTCCACGGAGGGCTCCACCACAAAGGGTAACGGTTGCACGAGTCCACAAAGGGCTCCACCCATGAAGGGTCCACAAAGTAGCAACCACCCACAAAGGGTCCACGAAGAAGCAACCTTGTCTATCCCACCATGGCCATCGCCCACACAGGACTTGCCTCACTAGCGGTAGATCTTCACGAAGTAGGCGATCTCCTTGCCCTTACAAACTCCTTGGTTCAACTCCACAATCTTGTCGGAGGCTCCCAAGTGACACCTAGCCAATCTAGGAGACACCACTCTCCAAGAAGTAACAAATGGTGTGTAGGTAATGAACTCCTTGCTCTTGTGCTTCAAATGATAGTCTCCCCAACACTCAACTCTCTCTCATAGGATTTGGATTTTGTGGAAAGAAGATTTGAGTGGAAAGCAACTTGGGGAAGGCTAGAGATCAAGATTCATATGGTAGGAATGGAATATCTTGGTCTCAACACATGAGTAGGTGGTTCTCTCTCAGAACATATGAATTGGAATTGTGTATGTGTTCTGATGGCTCTCTCTTTACGAATGAAGAGGAGGTGGAGGGGTATATATAGCCTCCACACAAAATCCAACCGTTACACACAGTTTTCCAATCTCGGTGGGACCGAATCAACAAACTTGGTCGGACCGAAAATGTAAACCTAGTGACCGTTAGAGATTTTCGGTGGGACTGACATGCAACTCGGTAGGACCGATATGGTTAGGGTTTGGGCATAACGTAATCTCGGTGAGACCGATTACACAGACTCGGTGAGACCGAATTTGGTAATTAGCTAACCAGAGAGTTGGTCAGGCAAACTCGGTGGGACCGATTTGCTCTTTCGGTGAGACCGAAAAGTTACAAAAGGGAAACACTGAATTTACATTGCAATCTCGGTGGGACCGATCCGCTCTTTTGGTGAGACCGAAAAGTTACGAAAGGGAAACAGAGAGTTTGCAATCCCATCTCGGTGAGACCGAGATCCCTATCGGTAGAACCGAATTGCTAGGGTTTGGCAGTGGCTTATGACAAGTGAAACTCGGTGGCGCCAGATAGGAAGAATCGGTAGGACCGAGTTTGGCTTAGGGTTTTGGTCATATGTGGATATGGGAAAGTAGTTGAGGGTTTTTGGAGCATATCACTAAGCACATGAAGCAAGAGGCTCATTAAGCAACACCTCATCCCTCCTTGATAGTATTGGCTTTTCCTAAAGACTCAATGTGATCTTGGATCACTAAAATATAAAATGAAGAGTCTTGAGCTTTTGAGCTTGAGCCAATCCTTTGTCCTTAGAATTTTGAGGGTTCCACTTTCACATCCATGCCATGCCAATCATTGAGCTTTCCTGAAATAATCATCTTGGAATAGCATTAGCTCAATGAGCTATATGTTGTTATGAATTACCAAAACCACCTAGGGATAGTTGCACTTTCAATCTCCCCCTTTTTGGTAATTGATGACAACATATAGATCAAAGCTTCGACAAATGATAATAAGCATGAAATATATCGTCGCTTTGAGAAGTATGTGACAAGTAAGAGCTCCCCCTAAATTTGTGCATATTTAAAATTTGCTTTGGACTGCAAATGCACAAGGAGTTAGAGTCATGGGTTACTCTTCCATGTCACATACATCTTGGTGGAGCGCTTAAAATGATAAGAATGAAATACATGCACTCATCACCAAGAATAGTGAATGATCACATAAGATAGATAAGATAATAGCATTAAGCAAGCATTAAGTGTAGCTTATGATCAAACACATGATCATCAATGTCTCACAGATAATGACATAGTATCTCAAGCACTCAAAAGCAAACAAATTCGAAAAACCACCAAATAAAGCAAGAGAGAAAAAAGCAACACACTCTCTCTCGAAGCCTATGATCTATACATTTTTCTCCCCCTTTGGCAACAAGTTACCAAAAAGTTCCTAGAAAATGCATAGTGCTAGATCGACGCTCAGGCTTGATCTTCTAGTGGTGGTGGAGTCCGGATCACTCCAAGGACGAAGGCTTCCGTAGACGCTGAAGTAGATGCTGGAGTTGGAGCTGAAGTAGATGCTGGAGCTGGTGCAACTGAGGCTGTAGCTGGTGCAGAAGTGGTGGCTCTGGTGTCAGCAACTGGCACGGCAGACGACCTCAGACCTCGTGGCACTCTGGCAAAGGCATCAGTGGTAGTCCTGCCTCTCCTCTCCTGCATGTCATCCTGGAGCTGCTCCACTGCAGTCTGAATCTCTGTCACCTTGACATCCAAGTCATAGAACTTTTGTTCCATGATTCTCTCTAGGCTTGCCTGGTTCTGAGTTAGGGTGGCTAGTCCTTTCTCAATCCGCAGGGTGGATGCAATCAGGTAACCAAGCTGCTCTTGTTTAGTTTTCAAGAAATACTCAGATGCCTCCTCTTGGGTTGGCATCTTGGCAGCTTTCTCCTTCCTTGCCTTCTCCTTCTTGGCTTGTGCTTGGGCAGATGATGGCTCATTCTCAGTCATGACAACTTGATTGTCCTCAAAATCTGGACGGATGGGCAAGTGTTCCTTGTCCAACAAGTATATGCCCGTGCCCATCTTGGAGTTAATGAGCTCCTGAATTTGAGGGGCATAACCACAGCTCCTCTTCTGATCTGCTACAGTCCTCTTGATAGTCTCTACTATGAGGCTCATGACCTTGAATTTCTGAGGTACATCAAATACATGAAGCAAATTAATTGCATGGCCTCTGATCATCTTGTGATCTCCAGACTTAGGCAAGAGAGTGTGCCTCAATATCCAATTTATAGTTGGCAGCCCTGACAGAAGATAATGCACAGACCCAAACTTGAAAGTATCAAGAGCTTCATTGGGAATTTCCTTGTACATATTGGACATAGAGTTGTGGTCCATCTTCTTCTTGGCATAAATGTCCAAGTCATCTGCTTGCTCCTCTGGGGCATTGATCAACTTTGCCCATTCCTCAATAGTTGATTGGTACCTCGTACCTTCAGACATCCATGTGATCCTTCCATCTGGGTAGAAGTGTGCTGTGGAGTAGAATTGCATGATAAGCTCCTCGTTCCACTTTGTGAGCTTCTGCCCAACAAAGTCTGTAACTCCACACGCACTAAAGCTGTCATATACTCCAGGGTAGTATTCCTCATTTTCCTTCATGTAGGTCCAGTCGACCCATCTCATGTCACAAACAATGGGCTTCTTGTCAAGCAGCACTGTCTCATAGAAGTCCTACTGTTCCTTGGTGTGAAATCTGTAATCCACAACAGTCCTCCTCCTTGAAGCATACGGGTCTGCTTCTCTCCACTTCCTGAGCCCTGAGTCTCTCCTGAGCTTCATATCCTCAGCCACAGGATGAGCATCGTTGTGGTCTGGGATCTTGGGCTTGAGTTTTCTGAGAACTTGCTCTTCATCCTTTTCTTCAGCGGCTTCAGGCACTGGGGCCTTGTTCTTTTCAGTTGCAGGTATGCTCCTTATATTTCTCTTTGGTGCTGTCTTGACCTTTGATGCAGCCTTGGGCTTAGATGCAGTAGCCCCTGATTTGATAGCATCACCCATTAGCTTGGGTGCCTTAGGTGCTGGTGCAGCAACCTCTTCTTCCTCTTCCTCTTCCATGATGGAAGCCTTTCCAAGCACTCTGGCTACGGTCTTCTTGACCCTTTCCGTCCTCTTCTTGCCTTCAGCAGCAACTGGCTCTTTGGGTGCAAGCTTTTCAGTTGAAGCTCTAGCCTTTGACATAGGCTGCCTGCCTGCTGGCCTTTTGATCTTCAGTCCTGGCTTTGTGCCTTGAGCTGGCTCAACTCTCTTTGATGTGGCCTCTTCCTCTGCCACATAATCTTCATCTTCAAAATCAGAAGTTCTCTTCTTCCTCTGTCTAGTGGCAGCTTTTGGCAGATTGCTTGGGGTACTTCTGCTGCCATCATCTGAAGAGCTGGAGGGACTAGTGCCCTCACTCATCACCACTTGCTGTTCTGACACATTCTGGCTGTCACTCTAATCTGACATGTTGAACAAGCTGACTGCTGACCCTGTGAACAGTTTATAGATGAGGTAGAATAGATGAGCATCACAAAATGCAGAGATTTTTGCAAAAGAATGATCCAAAAACTTAGTTTTAGTTTCCCACTGAAATCATCTCGGATCTACCGATTTTTAAACTCGGTGATACCGAAGCAGTTTTGGCACCTAAACTAGTGAACTCGGTCAGACCGAGTCACAGTTTGGTGGCACCGAGGCTGCTAGGGTTTCACAGAGTTCCAAAATCGGTCACACCGATAAGTAATTCTCGGTCAGACCGAGTCTCACTTGTGCAATGGCATAAGCCAAATCGGTGGGACCGAGTTTTTCAACTCGGTGGGTCCGAGATGGTTTCAGCGGAAACCTAACCCTAAAATTTTCGAATCAAACCTAATCTACGAGCGCATTGACTGGATAGGAGTGTTTCAATCATGGCAAGAATCATGATGATCACAATGTGCTAAGAATCGGATTGGAGAATAGCACAAAGATCGAGTCCATACCCTAGTTCGGCGGAGACTCGCTACGGCGGCAATGGTGGGGTAGAATTCCCATTGACGGGGAGACCAGCGACTAGAGGCGGCTGGCAGCGAGGAGACGATCCGGAGACCACGTTGGCAGAGCAGGCTATCACGCGGGCGAAGGGGTTCGGAGAAATTTCTAAAATTTTGCCTGTGACTATATATAGCCCGACCCTGTCAGTGTGAGCGAGTGGAACAACTCGGTGGCACCGAGATTCATAACTGCAGGCAGTTACTGAAACTCGGTGTGACCGAAAGGTTCAAATCGGTTGCACCGAGATCGAAAACCTAGATCAACTTAATGATCTCGGTAGGACCGAAAGTGGGGTATCGGTCAGACCGAGAATCATAAAGAGGTTTTGGAAGTTTAAGTCTATGACGAATCGGGGACTCCGAGCACTCCTCACACAGAGTGGTTCGAATCTGACTTGATCAAATTTTGTGATGCAACATGAATAGAGTTTGAGACGAGAAAAGCATAGATAGCTAGAGGAGGTTCTTAGGCACTCTTGTCCATCCACTTGGCAAAAGGAAATAAAACCAAACAATCAAAACAACAAGTGGATGTCCTCGAATGAGTAAAATATGCAACCAGCATGCTCACACAATAAGATGGCAAATGAAATATGTGACAAGGCATGCACAACCAATTCTAGCATCTATCAAGCAATTTGCGATGACTAGGTCATCTATATATGAGTATATTGACTTAGGAGTCAAGTGAGAACACTTGATCATAGGTCATACTCATCGTTTAAGCTCAAGTGGGGTTACCACTTTTACATAAAGCATTGTTGTGTTCACATCTTTAGAGTTGCTTTAGCTCAAGTCTTAGAGTAAAGCTCCCCCTAGATGTGATATCCCCCCTTAGAGGGATGAACTAACCTCGGGTTTTGTCGATGATGACTTCATGTAGATGTTGAAGATGTGGATGCTCAATGTTGATGTAGATCATTTGGAGCTATCCATTTGAGTGAATTGCACTTTCAATACCTACATGGGTTAGTCCCACAAGGAACAAACAAGGATATCCATAGACATAGAGTGATGCACACACAAGATGATGTCCATGAAAACTTTTAGGTTACCTTGTCCCTTGTCTTACCAACAAGAGGGTTTGTGACTCCTTGAACTAATGCAAGATGTGGAAGTTGATTGCACTTGTTCTTGCCAAAATGATAAGAGTGAAGTATGTTGGCGGAGTCACCCTCAAGAACTCTCTAGTTCTTCTTCTTTTGGATCCACATCATCTTGATGGGAATCCTTGGAGTTGTAGTCGTACTTGATGAAGTGGAACTTGAAGTAGTCTTGGGAATCCACTTGACTAAGGTCTTAGGAGCTTCTTCAAATGCGTAAATTTCCTCTTGAAGCTTGTCCTTGCCTTTTTGCTTGTAGTCTTGTGGTGGAAGATCATCTTGAGCTTGTGTCCCTTTGAAAGAAGTATCATACTTCTATTGTTGAGGAACAAACTTTGTCTTGGGGTATTGATCTTCTTCCCACTCAACTCCATTGGCATTGAACTTTCGTTCAAAACCAACACCTTGATTCTTCCGGTGCATTCCTTGCTTGCGCACAATTTCCTTGAATTGCTTGCTCCCGGCAAGGCTTTTGTACACTCCTTTCTCTATAATTCCCTTCAATAAGCTATTTTCTTACTCAAGTGTAACTTGGCTAAGAGAATCATTAGTGGAATCAAGAGAACTACTAGAAGCAACAATATTGGATTTAGCATGATCATTGTTACTGCTAGAGGAAGAATCTTTCTTGTTCTTGTTACTAGACTTGACTTGAGGCATGTAAGTGGATAAGAGTAAACGCTTGGCAATGTAAGAAGAACTTTTCTTGCGGAGATCATCATTAATTTCTTTTAAAAACTCATGCTCTTGCTCAAGATTGAGCTTTTCAAAGCGTAATTTCTCATGAGCTCTTAAAAGTTCTTGATGATCTTCGAAGATAGTTTCATGAGCTAACTTAAGAGTGTTTAGTTCTTTAGTTAGAGCCTCAATCTTCTCCTTATCATTGTCATTCGTTTTATCTTAGGACCTTTGGCCATGAAGCATCTTCCAATTCCTTCATTTGGTGAGCCAAATATGTCGTAGGAGTTGGTTGACACAAGTGCTAGACCGGCAACACCTTCATCTTGAGTATCTTCGGAGTCGGAGTGATAACTTCTCTCGGAGTGGCTGTCGGAGTCTGAGCCGGATACCCATTCACCAACATGAGCTTGATGTCTTCGTCTTGTGTAGCTCCTTAATGATTTTTCGTTCCTTTCCGAATCCTTGCTTCTCCGTGAGTATCTTCGTTCATAACGATCATCTCTACTCCTTCTCTCTCTTGGTGGTGATTCTTTGCTTCTTCTTTTTGGAGAATCTTCTCTTCTCTTGTAGGGAGCCGTACACTCATTGGAATAGTGTCCGGGTCTTCCACAACTGTAGCAGTTTCGCTCTCGACTAGAAGATCTTTTGTCATTGTAGGACCTTGACTTGAAGCTTCTGTCTTTGCTTCTACTCTTGTAGAACTTGTTGAAGTTCTTCACCATTAAGCTCAATTCTTCATTGAAGTCTTGTTTCTCACTTGATGATGTGGGGGCTTCACATGAGGCTTTATAGGAACCACTTGACTTGTTGTGAAGTTCCTCTTTATCCTTAAGTGACATCTCATGAGCAACAATTCTTCCAATCACCTCTGTTGGCTTGAGATCTTTGTAATTGGGCATCATTTGGATCAATGTGCACACAGTATCATATTTTCCATCCAAGGCTCTTAGAATCTTCTTGATGATGAATCTATCGGTCATCTCTTCACTTCCTAAGCCGACAATCTCATTTGTGATGAGAGCAAGCCTAGAGTACATTTCAGCGACACCTTCACCATCCTTCATCTTGAACTTGTCAAGTTGACTTTGAAGCACATCCAACTTGGATTCCTTGACGGAGTCGGTACCTTCGTGCATATCAATCAAAGTGTCCCAAATTTCCTTTGCATTCTCAAGACGGCTGATTTTGTAGAATTCTTCGGGGCACAATCCGTTGAAGAGAATATCACAAGCTTGAGCATTGTATTGCAACATCTTCAGCTCATCTGCGGTAGCTTCACGGTTTGGTTCTTTCCTATCAAAGAAGTCACCTTGCAAACCAACACACACAATAGCCCAAACGGCGGGGTTATGTCCAAGAATATGCATTTTCATTTTATGCTTCCAACTAGCAAAATTAGTACCATCAAAGTAAGGACCTCTACGGTGATAATTTCCCTCGCTAGATGCCATACTCTCCTAGGTTGTGAAACCAAGGCTATGACCACCAAAAGCTATGGAGATCAAAGCAAATGGAGACCAAAGCTCTGATACCACTTGTAGGATCGAAAGTATGTCTAGAGGGGGGTGATTAGACTACTTGACCAAATGAAAGATTAACCTTTCCCCAATTTTAGTTCTTGGCAGATTTTAGCTATTATAGGACAAGTCAAGAAATCATCACACAATTCAAGCAAGCATGCAAAGAGTATATTGGCAGCGGAAAGTAAAGCATGCAACTTGCAAGAATGTAAAGGGAAGGGTTTGGAGAATTCAAACGCAATTGGAGACACGGATGTTTTTCCCGTGGTTCGGATAGGTGGTGCTATCCTACATCCACGTTGATGGAGACTTCAACCCACAAAGGGTAACGGTTGCGCGAGTCCACGGAGGGCTCCACCACAAAGGGTAACGGTTGCACGAGTCCACAAAGGGCTCCACCCATGAAGGGTCCACAAAGTAGCAACCACCCACAAAGGGTCCACGAAGAAGCAACCTTGTCTATCCCACCATGGCCATTGCCCACACAGGACTTGCCTCACTAGCGGTAGATCTTCATGAAGTAGGCGATCTCCTTGCCCTTACAAACTCCTTGTTCAACTCCACAATCTTGTCGGAGGCTCCCAAGTGACACCTAGCCAATCTAGGAGACACCACTCTCCAAGAAGTAACAAATGGTGTGTAGGTAATGAACTCCTTGCTCTTGTGCTTCAAATGATAGTCTCCCCAACACTCAACTCTCTCTCATAGGATTTGGATTTTGTGGAAAGAAGATTTGAGTGGAAAGCAACTTGGGGAAGGCTAGATATCAAGATTCATATGGTAGGAATGGAATATCTTGGTCTCAACACATGAGTAGGTGGTTCTCTCTCAGAACATATGAATTGGAATTGTGTATGTGTTCTGATGGCTCTCTCTTTACGAATGAAGAGGAGGTGGAGGGGTATATATAGCCTCCACACAAAATCCAACCGTTACACACAATTTTCCAATCTCGGTGGGACCGAATCAACAAACTCGGTCGGACCGAAAATGTAAACCTAGTGACCGTTAGAGATTTTTGGTGGGACTGACATGCAACTCGGTAGGACCGATATGGTTAGGGTTTGGGCATAACGTAATCTCGGTGAGACCGATTACACAGACTTGGTGAGACCGAATTTGGTAATTAGCTAACCAGAGAGTTGGTCAGGCAAACTCGGTGGGACCGATTTTCTCTTTCGGTGAGACCGAAAAGTTACAAAAGGGAAACACTGAATTTACATTGCAATCTCGATGGGACCGATCCGCTCTTTCGGTGAGACCGAAAAGTTACGAAAGGGAAACAGAGAGTTTGCAATCCCATCTCGATGAGACCGAGATCCCTATCGGTAGAACCGAATTGCTAGGGTTTGGCAGTGGCTTATGACAAGTGAAACTCGGTGGCGCCGGATAGGAAGAATCGGTAGGACCGAGTTTGGCTTAGGGTTTTGGTCATATGTGGATATGGGAAAGTAGTTGAGGGTTTTTGGAGCATATCACTAAGCACATGAAGCAAGAGGCTCATTAAGCAACACCTCATCCCTCCTTGATAGTATTGGCTTTTCCTAAAGACTCAATGTGATCTTGGATCACTAAAATATAAAATGAAGAGTCTTGAGCTTTTGAGCTTGAGCCAATCCTTTGTCCTTAGCATTTTGAGGGTTCCACTTTCACATCCATGCCATGCCAATCATTGAGCTTTCCTGAAATAATCATCTTGGGATAGCATTAGCTCAATGAGCTATATGTTGTTATGAATTACCAAAACCACCTAGGGATAGTTGCACTTTCACAAAAGTGCAATTGGTAAACATGTTTCAGACTTAGTGAAATTAACACTAGTCTGGAATTTCAGATCAGGTAGCCCACTTTGGAGCAAGAAAACTATATGCTACAGGAACTTAACATGGCAAAGCAAGGCATGACATGAAGCTACTCAAAGAGCTTAACAAAAGTCCCTTAGTGACCTTGAGCCAAAAGGGATCAGAAAATGCAATTGCAAGCATGTGAACATGGCAAAAACATAATCAGATCTCAGACTGAGAGAAAAACTGGAGCATGCAAATCTATTAACGAGTAGGCATATTTACGAGCTCGATGCACTCACTACAGAGCAAGGCATGAAAAACTAAGCATACACCCATCAAGAATACACATTGTATAAGCTAGACATGGCAAGAACAACAACATAGCATGCACGGATCAACAACAACATCCTCGGCAAAATCGCTAACAAGTAAACAATCTGCCAGGAATTACGAAATAGCAAAAGTAGAGATCGATTGACTCAAGCTAGGGTGCTCCATAATTGCAAACAAAGACATGGATGGATAGAACACCACAATATGAACAAATCATCCTTACTGATCATCCTCAAAAGAGACACGGATCACTAGGAAACAACGTGAACATATGGCATATTGACAAAAACAGATCAAGGACTTGGTGAAATTTCTAAGTCCCTGAAATCAGCATTAACGAATGCACCACTTTGCAAGCTTGTGCTAGTCACCACACATATCACAAAAATACATGGATAACACCTTTGTAAATATGGCAAAGCATATAACAAAACTCATGTAGAGCTCAGGAGCATATCATGCACATATTAATCATGGCAAAAATGACAAATAGCTATTTGGTGGAGCAGATCTGACAATTAACTAAAATAGCACTCTTCTAACAGCATTTCGGGCATGAAGATGAGCTCAAATGAAAATGATGCAATCAGATGAAATGATGTACTCTCTGAGGCGAACATTTTGATATGCTACACGCCCAAAACCGAGCTACGGATGCAGAGATATAGCATGATGAAAAATGCCAATTATCTAGGGTTTCGGGAGAAAGTCAACCGAGAGAAAAATATCCTAGATCTGGATCTGGCCGGGCGCGTTCTTCGAGGATCGCCGGGGAACACTGTAGCTTGCCGGAGACGGTGGATCCGGACGACGTGCTCGCCGGAGGAGGAGCTCGGGGCCGCGGGGAGGCTCGCCGGAGACCGGTGCGGGCGCGGGGCGGCGCTCCACGGCGAGGGGCGGCGGCCGGCGAGATGGGGCGGCATGGAGGGCGCCGGAGTCCGGACGGAGATGGCGCCGGGCGGCGAGGTGGCGGACCAGGCGCGGGGAAGAAGGCCCCAGGCGGCGGCGGGTGGCGTTGGGCCTCGGGGGCCCGACCTGGGCCTCCCGGGCAGGCGGCGGCGACGAAGTGGGGCTGCGGCTTGGCCAATGGGGGCATGCCACATGGCGGCGGGGGTGGAACTGGACACGTCCGGCACCGGCGGACGTTGTCCGGCGCGCGGAGGAAGACGGAGGCTAGGGTTTCGGGGGAGAGATCCGAAATTTCGGGGAGAGACCTATTATATAGGCATAGGGGGAGCTAGGAGAGTCCAAATGAGGTGCGGTTTTCGGCCACGCAATCGTGATCGAACGCTCTAGATGATGGAGAGGGTTTAGGTGGGTTTTGGGTCAAATTGGAGGGGTGTTGGGCTGCAATACACATGAGGCCTTCTCGGTCCCTCGGTTAACCGTTGGAGCATCAAACGAAGTCCAAATAGTACGAAACTTGACAGGCGGTCTACCGGTAGTAAACCAAGGCCACTTGGCAAGTCTCGGTCCAATCCGGAAATGTTTAACCCCCACACACGAAAGGAAGGTAGAAAGGACCACCGGAGGAGATAGGAGCACCGGAATGCAAAACGGACAACAGGGAAAATGCTTGGATGCATGAGACGAACACGTATGCAAATGCAATGCACATGATGACATGATATGAGATGCATGACAACGACAATAACACACAGAGACAAAAACCCGAACCCGAGGAAATAAAATAACTTAGCACCGGAAACGGTAAGAGTTGGAGCACATATAAGGTAAATTACATCCGGGGTGTTACACATGGCCCTCGCCGGCGAGCCACGCGCCTGGCTGCTCAACCTTCCCGGACCCACGGTGGCATCTTGGGAGGAGCTCCGCGACCTCTTCACTGCTCTCTACGCGGTGCCGGCGCACCACACAGTCACGGCCCTGCTGGGCGGCTCTCAAGCACCGCCATCAGACCGCCACGCCAAGCCATTCCTCCGTCGGATCAGGGCCACCCCTAGGCGCCCGGGGGCTCCGCCGGGCTGGGCTGCGCCAGAGGCCGACCTTACCTTTGGCTCAGAAGACCACCCGACTCCACTGCCGGCTCCGGAATGCTCCTGATGCTCTGCACCCCCACCATCTGCAACGTGGCCGTCACCAAGACCCTCATCGACGGTGGTGCTGGCCTCAACTTGATCTCTGTGGAAGCCTTCAGCCTTCTCCACGTGCCACTCGAGAGGCTAGGCCTCAGTAAGCCCTTCTCGGGAGTGGGTGGTGGAGCTGCCCGCTCCCTGGGACAGATCCGCCTCCCTGTCACCTTCGGCACACACGACAACTACCGCACTGAGCTGGTGGACTTTGACATCGCTCGCATCGGTCTCCCATACAACGCCATCCTCGGGTACCCGGCTCTCGCTCAGTTCATGGCGGCGACTCACCCGGCTTACAACCTCATGAAGATGCCAGGGAGCAAGGGCGTCCTCACCATCAAGGGGGATACTAAGGAGGCCGTGATGGCGCTCAGGCTCGCCTCCAAGACCGCGGCAGCAGCACAACCCGCCGACGCCGGTGCCCCCGTGGCCGGGGAGGCCGCACCCACTAAGAAGAAGTAGCTGTTCACCCAGGACAAGGCAGAAACCAAGCTGGTGTCGGTCAGCGAGGACGGGTCTTCAGGAGCCACCTTTACCATAGGAGCCGACCTTGACCCGGAACAATAAGAAACCCTAGTGAGGTTCTTGCGCACGAACAAGGAGATATTCGTGTGGGAGCCCACTCAGTTGGTAGGGGTCCCGAGGGAGGTGATCTAGCATCATCTAGGGGTATGCCCCAACATCCGCCCCGTGAAGCAGCGAGCAAGGTGGCAGTCCACTAAGAAGCAGGCCTTCATCGTCCAAGAGACACGCAAGCTGGAAGCGGCAGGTACCATCCGAGAGGTCCGATACCCCGAATGGCTGGCGAACCCTGTCGTGGTGCCGAAAAAGGCGGGAAGGAATGGATGTGCGTCGACTTCACTAATCTTAACAAAGCCTGCCCTCAAGACCCGTTCCCACTCCCGCGCATCGACCAGATCGTTGAATCCACCGCCGAGTGTGACCTGCTGTGCTTCCTGGATGCGTTCTCAGGGTATCATCAAATCAAGATGGCGGTGGAAGATGTGGAGAAGACGGCCTTCCTAACACCATGTGGGGTGTACTGCTACACCTTCATGCCCTTCGGGCTGCGGAACGCGGGCGCGACCTTTCAGCGGTTGATGCACATCGCTCTGGGGCGACAGCTCGGGAGGAACGCAGAGGCTTACGTCGATGACATAGTGGTCAAGTCTCGCGAGGCAAGGACATTGATTCAAGACTTAGAGGAGACCTTCGAGAGCCTGCGCCAAGTGAACTTAAGGCTCAACCCAGAGAAGTGCGTGTTCGGTGTCCCCTCCGGCAAGCTGCTGGGATTCCTCATATCCCACAGGGGGATTGAGGCGAACCCGGAGAAGGTCAAGGCTATCGAGGACATGAGCTCGCCGCAGACCCTCAAAGAGATGCAGAAGCTGGCAGGGCGGGTGACCGCGTTAGGGCGTTTCATCTCCAAACTGGGAGAGCGTGCCTTACCATTCTTCAAGCTCATGAAGAGGAAGGGCCCATTCGAGTGGAACCCGGAGGCCGACCGGGCCTTCCAAGACCTCAAGAAATACCTTACTAGCCCCCTAGTGATGGTGGCACCACGGCCCCTCGAGCCTCTGGGACTCTACCTTGTTGCCACCCCATACTCCGCCAGCGCGGCGTTGGTGGCGGTTTGGGAGGAGCGCCAAGCCAAGGGCGCACCCCGCCAGGCCAAGGCTGAAGCAGCGCGGTGTCAGGAAGGCGCAGCAAAGGCATCAGCGGTGGAAGGCCAAGCTCGGCAGGGTGACATTGCAGAAGCTCCTGAGGACAGTCGGGTCTCAGGGACCCTTCCACCTCAGGATATGCCCCGATCTCCGCAGGACCCGAGCCTCGATAGCGTGCCAGCCCTCGTCGAACACCCGGTGTACTTTGTTAGCACCGTACTACGGGACGCGAGAGCACGCTACCCCATGCCCCAGAAACTCCTGCTCGCGCTCCTGGTGGCCTCACGCAAGCTGCGACACTACTTCCAGGGCCACCCCATCAAGGTCGTCTCAGCCTACCCACTAGAAAGAATACTTAGGAGCCCTAACTCAGCCGGAAGGGTCGTAGAGTGGAACATCGCATTGCAAGCATTCCAGTTGGAGTTCAGCACTACCAGGGTCATCAAGGGGGGCGCACTTGCTGACATTGTGGACGAATGGACGGATGCCCCGACACTTGAGGAAGGAGAAGACCGGTCCACCTCCCCAGGAAGTGAGGCTCCGGACGGTTGGATCATGTATTTCTATGGCGCTTTCGCACACCAGGGCGCGGGGGCTGGAGCAGTGCTCATCTCGCCCACCCAGGACAAGTTCTACTACGTCGTGCAACTCTACTTTCAGCACGGCAAGAAGGTCTCCAACAACATCGCAGAATACGAAGGCCTCATAGCCGGCCTGAAGGCTGCAGTGGCCCTTGGGGTGAAGCGCCTCACCGTCAGAGGCGACTCACAACTCCTCGTAAACTTCTCCAACAAGGTGTATGAGCCGAAGGACGAGCATATGGAGGCCTACCTCGCGGAGGTGTGCAAGATGGAGAAACAGTTCTCGGGCTTGGAGCTGCAGCACGTGCCTTGGGGCACCAACAAGGAAGCCGACGACATTGCCAGGAGAGCATCCAAGCGGCAACCTCAGGAGCCAGGCATCTTTGAGGAGCGGCTCTTCAAGCCATCAGCTGCGCCACCTCTCTCAGGCACGACTCAGCCTCGGGAAGAGCTCCCCCAGCCTCTGGCCGCGGGAGCCCCGACCTGTGGACCGACCTTCGGAACTCGGCTGCTCTTGGCGCTCGAGCCCCAGGAGGAATGCTGGACCAAGGAATTCAAGGAGTACTTAATGCATGGGACGTTGCCGGAGAAGGAAGAGGAGGCGGAGCACGAGGCCCGGCAAGCCACGGCATACTGTATCCAAGACGGCGAGTTATATAGAAAGCGACCGAACGATGTCACACTGCGCTGCATATCTAGCGACCAAGGAAGGGAGTTGCTAATTGACATACACGGTGGGGACTACGGACACCACTCGTCATCACAGACCCTCATCGTCAAGGTGTTCCGCAGTGGATTCTACTGGCCTACAGCACTCAACAACATAGCCGAGCTGGTGAAGTCTAGTGAAGCTTGCCAATTCCACGCCAAACAAATCCTGAAGGAAATATGCCCTAGAGGCAATAATAAAGTTATTATTTATTTCCTTATATCATGATAAATGTTTATTATTCATTCTAGAATTGTATTAACCGGAAACATAATACATGTGTGAATACATAAACAAACAGAGTGTCACTAGTATGCCTCTACTTGACTAGCTCGTTGATCAAAGATGGTTAAGTTTCCTAACCATAGACATGAGTTGTCATTTGATTAACGGGATCACATCATTAGGAGAATGATGTGATTGACATGACCCATTCCGTTAGCTTAGCACACGATCGTTTAGTATGTTGCTATTGCTTTCTTCATGACTTATACATGTTCCTATGACTATGAGATTATGCAACTCCCATTTACCAGAGGAACACTTTGTGTGCTACCAAACGTCACAACGTAACTGGGTGATTATAAAGGCGCTCTACAGGTGTCTCCGAAGGTACTTGTTGGGTTGGCGTATTTCGAGATTAGGATTTGTCACTCCGATTGTCGGAGAGGTATCTCTGGGCCCTCTCGGTAATGCACATCACTTAAGTCTTGCAAGCATTGCAACTAATGAGTTGGTTGCGGGATGATGTATTACAGAATGAGTAAAGAGACTTGCTAGTAACGAGATTGAACTAGGTATTGAGATACCGATGATCGAATCTTGGGCAAGTAAACATACCGATGACAAAGGGAACAATGTATGTTGTTATGCGGTCTGACCGATAAAGTTCTTCGTAGAATATGTAGGAGCCAATATGAGCATCCATGTTCCGCTATTGGTTATTGACCGGAGACGTGCCTTGGTCATGTCTACATAGTTCTCGAACCCGTAGGGTCCGCACGCTTAACGTTACGATGACAGTTATATTATGAGTTTATATGTTTTGATGTACCGAAGGTTGTTTGGAGTCCCGGATGTGATCACGGACATGACGAGGAGTCTCGAAATGGTCGAGACATGAAGATTGATATATTGGAAGCCTATGTTTGGATATCGGAAGTGTTCCGGGTAAAATCGGGATTTTACCGGAGTACCGGGAGGTTACCGGAACCCCCCGGGAATCAAATGGGCCTTAGTGGGCCTAGGTGGATGAGAGGACAGGAGGCAAGGGCTGGCCACGCGCCCCTCCCCCCTAGTCCGAATAGGACAAGGAGAGGAGGGCAGTGCCCCCCTTCCTTCCTTCTCCTCCACTCCTTCCCCATCAAGTCCTAATCCAACTAGGAAAGGGGGGAGTCCTACTCCCAGTGGGAGTAGGACTCCTCCTGGCGCGCCCTCTCCCTTGGCCGGCCACACACCCCCTTGCTCCTTTATAAACGGGGGCAGGAGGGCACTGTCGGTGTCAAAACCGGCGGATCTCGGGTAGGGGGTCCCGAACTGTGCGTCTAAGGCGGATGGTAACAGGAGGCAGGGGACATGATGTTTTACCCAGGTTCGGGCCCTCTTGATGGAGGTAAAACCCTACGTCATGCTTGATTTATTCTTGATGATATGAGTATTACAAGAGTTGATCTACCACGAGATCGGAGAGGCTAAACCCTAGAAGCTAGCCTATGGTATGATTGTATGTTGTCCTACAGACTAAAACCCTCCGGTTTATATAGACACCGGAGGGGGCTAGAGTTACACAAGGTCGGTTACAAAGGAGGAGATATCAATATCCGTACTGCCTAGCTTGCCTTCCACGCCAAGTAGAGTCCCATCCGAACACGAGACGAAGTCTTCAATCTTGTATCTTCATAATCTAACAGTCCGGCCAAAGGATATAGTCTGGCTGTCCGGAGACCCCCTAATCGAGGACTCCCTCAGTAGCCCCTGAACCAGGCTCCAATGACAATGAGTCCGGCGCGCAGTGTTGTCTTCGGCATTGCAAGGCGGGTTCCTCCTCGGATACACCACAGAAGAGTTCGAATAAAAGGATAGTGTCCGACCCTGCAAAATAAGTTCCACATACCACCGTAGAGAGAATAATAATTCCATAAATCTAATCTGCTGACACGTTTTGGCACCATGACATCACGCCATGGCTCGGTGATTATTCGAACCGTTTTTCTTTAACTAGCCCCGCACATAACGCGAGGCAGTTTCTTGACACGTCCCGTCAAAGCAGAGATCGTGTCCCCCTTATTACGGGATTCTCATCAATACGGTCATGGGTAACCCAACCACGCCTAGGACTCCTAGATTTTAGGCAAGTCCCAAATGGCCACAAGGAGGACGCTTGATATTCACCCTCTTTATAAAGGGTCAAGGCTTTTACTTTTTTCCTCCCATGCTCAATCGAATCCTTCCCCCGCCTCGAGTTCTAACACTCAAAGCCTAGGTCAGGTGCTTCGGATCTTCAATCATGTCCGGATCCAGCCTCCAGGGTCGGTGGATGCCCTCCACCGTCACGGAAGAGGATATCAATAAGTTGAGGGAGGCAAGATACCTGACCGCTGAAGTCTCACATCGGCTGCCTGCCCGAGGGCATGTCATCCCTACTCCTGAACCCAATGAAGACGTCGTGTTCATCTCCCACTTCCTCCGAGGACTAGGCCTCACTCTGGATCCCTTCGTTAGGGCTTTGATGTTCTATTACGGGCTTGATTTCCACGACCTAGCCCCGGATTCCTTTCTCCACATCTCGGCATTTATTGTCGTATGTGAGGCCTTCCTCCGCATTACCCCTCACTTCGGCCTGTGGCTCAAGACCTTTGATGTGAAGCCGAAGACGGTCGAGGGGCGGTATGCAGCGTGCGGGGGTGCATTAATAAGCAAGATTGCCGGAGCTCCATGGCCAAAAGGTTCCTTTCCAGAGGTGTCCGGATTATGGCAACGGGAGTGGTTCTACATCACCGCTCCTAGAAGTGCCAAGTGGGTAGCTTCCCCCGCCTTTCGCTCGGGCCCTCCACCACAACTGATGTCATGGATCAGCAGGGGCTGAGCTGGGGTCCAGCCAAGGATGTGCCCATACTGCAGAGCCGCATCCGGGATCTCTTCGAGGGAGATTTTAGTTTAGTTATGGTAGTGCAAGTCATGCTGGTTCATCAAGTCCAGCCTTGCAAACGCCGGCCCCTCCACTTGTGGGAATTCAACCCAGAAGGACCGCGTGCTATTCAAAATTTCCTCGGCTTGGCGCATGAGGAGATGTACAAGTCGTTCTTCAGACACCTCCGAGGACGTGGGCCTAAGCAGCAACCGCACCGCGGCCCAAGTAAGTAATCCTCTAGCCGAACACACTGTCTTTCATTTATCATGACGTCATTCTGAAGAATCGCTTTTTGACCAGGACTGGATAACAAAGGCGAAGATGATCCGGTGTTCGTCCCCCCTTCCCGAAGGCTTGGACAATCCGGTGCTGGAAAAGATGCTCGAGCCAGCACCTTGCCTGGTGCCCTCAAAGGATGATGAAGGGGGGAATAAAGAGGGCGAAAGAGGGCCCCCACCGCTACCTATTCCAACCGAGGGAACGAGCGCCTCCATGAGGGAGGATAACCAAGGGAAGGAATCTAACATTCCCTTGCCCCAGGGGAGGAAGAAGACTACCTCTGATGACCCAGAGACCAAGGTTTCCAAACGGGAGAAGAAAACTCCACCGGAGGGTCCCGCCTCGGAGGGTGCTCTTGCCGCACAAAGTCCATGTGGGGATCAGCCCTCTAACGAGCTGTAAGTAATCAAAAAGTACTTAATAGTGAAGATATACTACCTTACTTCTGAGGAAGATAACCGAAGCATCTATCTTGCAGTTCGGATCTGAGCCCTTCTCAGCGGAGCTCGTCTTCGGGGGATCTTCTTCCGGAGATGATGGAGAGCGAAACGCCTCCCTCGGACTCCCTGGCTCAAGAAGCGGGCGCCCTTTAAGTGTCGTCATGGAGAGTTTCTCCGGATCCGGCAAGGCCAAAAGGTAATCCCATGGTCACCCGAAGCCCTCAGTATCCGGCTCTTGAAGGGAGCAATCAAAAGAGTCCGGCACCACTTGGTATGTGGTCGGACATACTGAAGGGTCTGCTAGAGCAAGCGACTATCTCAGAATAGCACCATACGTTAATATGTACGGTGATTGAAAGGATTTCGTCCGCCGAAAACGGGTTGCATGAAGCCTTTATGAGTCTACTGACGGGCTTTGAGGTACGTGGAATGATATGCATTTGTGGTAGTACCGCACATTTTTAGGTGCGCCCTATGTAGATAGTAGCCCCTGAGACTCTGGTTGTCGTCGAGAGCGGCGGCGAACAGAGGATCGTAGTCCCAGGTAATAACCAGACTTCCGTTATGTGCAGGTGTCTGAAGCTCCGGTGGCTAGCCGGACTGATGGGGTTGCCGAACTAAAACGGCGACTAGATGCAGCGGATGCCGACATCGAGCTTGTTAACAAGCGGCTTGACGAGGCATAGGGTAGGTGATGTTTATAGTGAATGTCACATAGTAAGAGCAGCGTGATGCCAGTATCTTTAATATGTTGTGACTGCAGATGGAGCTGCCAATGTGGAGGCCCTGCGGGCGGAGCTTGCCCGAGCCAAGGAGCAAGCGAGGAGTAGTAATGCGGCCGCTTTGAAGGCGGCCGAAGAGTTGAGAGCCGAGAAGGCTGCGCATAGCGAGAGCAAAGAGAAAATGGCCAAAATGGTTGTGAAGTTAAAAGACACTGCCGACCGCTGCCAGTTTCTTGAAGAAGAAAACCGGGCGAAGGCTACGGACCTTGAAAAGGCCACAATGGCGACCAAAGACACCCGCTCTGCAATGAGAGCGAAGAAGGAGGAGTTGCGTGAAGCTGGGGACATTGTGGCTGGGAAGCCCTTTATGCTGTGGAGGAAGTTCGGCGATCCGCGGTATGCCCCTCTGGATCGGCTGTGGAGTTTGGCCGACGCATATATGGACTTAGCGGCGAGCGTTGTCGAGGCGGCCGAATACTTCCGAGATCAAACAGATCGTGAAGTGGACAAGCTGTTCTGGTCACAATTTAACGTTCCAGAGCGTCCGCTTCCATTGACTGATCAGCTTGCTGAATGGGCCGAACTCAATAGATTGTCCGGACTTGCCATGAGGTCTGTCATGGATCATCTGTGGCCGGAAAGGCCAAAGCCGAACAGCTATTTTAGCTTGGTGCAGCAGTTCCTTGGTGCGGTGCCACGCATTAATGCGATGAAGAGGTCAGCGTGCATAGAGGGCTTGTGGATGGCCCTTGCCCGTGTCAAAACATACTAGGCGGAGATGGATGCCACCACTGTCGCGGCGCAGGGTTCGGCCATAGGCCGAGTGGCTGCCGAGCACTATTTTGAAGAAGTTCTTGAGGGCGCTCATGCGATAGAGGCCCAATGCTCGAAGAATGTTATATTTGAGTGATATGTATTCCTATTATAAAAACAACGTTTTATTGATTTTATCAAGGATGTATTTATACTTTTGCCCGAAAGTATTGTGATGCCTCCTGTGCGGCCGTTTATGTATACATGTATATAACCTGAAAGATTGCAGTCGTCGGCTTCAGCCCCCACGCATATAATGCGGGGGTGTTCGCAGAAGACGCATATTCACACTTAATCCAATGTCTTGGTCCTATTAAGGAGGTGATAGCGCAGCAAACTAGGCAACCGGACTATAATGCTTTAACACTTTCACTTAGCCATAGGAGTTTGACAGTGGGGCTACTATATAGCCCCTGGTGGCTCCGCACTCATCCGGATTCGGGGTGCGTACATGCCTGGCCGGGAAACGGCCCTTCGTTAATGCGGAGGAATCCCGAAGATTCCAATAAGTCATCGAGTGGTTGACCAGTCTCACGCTACATCATGACAGTCAGTTTTCGGCTTTCTCTACTGAGGTGCTCGTCTGGATGAACCAGGGCACAATCGCAGTAGTTCTCCTGGTGTCGCCTTAGCCGATAGAGCGGAACGTAAGGCAGCCAAACACAGGAGCCGGGAAAACCCAACATTTGACCAAAGACATGATTCGGTGCTGATGCATATAAGGCCAAACTCGCGACACCGAACACTCCCTAAGGTATTCGGTCTTTATGGTGTAAACCGGGTCTAAACAGTACCCTTTGTAATAAGCCCCTGGTGTCCAGGTACATGCATTATTCTGGCGTGGCCACATGACAAGACGTCAGCATCCTTCTCGGTTGTACTGAGAATCCGAGGGATGTAAATCAACAAGAGACAGTAAAAAAGGTTTACGCAGGGTCTCAATCTACAAAGAATCCTTGGAGCGGGTCCCTGCTGCACGTCTGCGCCTGTGTCTCCGTTGTGCCGTATCCTGGACGGGTGTATCACGATGGTCATCTAAAAAAGAGAGGAACTTAATTGAAAAAGTTGCCGTGCAAAAGTTAAGTTATACTAAATAAACAATATATAGTTGAAAATGAGTAAAGGTGAGCCTTATTGCCACTTTTGTGAGCGTGTTGAGCCCCTTGTATTGTAATAGGGGTATAGCCATCAAACTTGTATTAATTACATATAGCTGAGACGGACTCGTCTAGCCGTGTCCGTGGTCTTAACGACCTGTCAAATGCTTGAGTTGGTGAGGCCGTTTAGTGTGCGGTAGCCAAGGCGGCCGCACCGTCTTTGGCGCGCAAGGAGCACTCAATATTTCCATTTACTGTAATGATACCGCGTGGACCGGGCATCTTGAGCTTGAGGGAAGCGTAATGTGGTATTGCGTTAAAGCGAGCGAAAGCTTCGCGTCCGAGTAGTGCTTCATAGCCACTTTGGAACGGAGCGACGTGGAAAGTTAAATTTTCGCTGTGGAAGTTATCGGGGAAGCCGAATATAACCTCTAGTAGCCGGGAGCCCCTGCAGTGAGCCTCCAGGCCTAGCGTTACTCCTTTAAAGGTAGCATTGCTGCGGCCAATTTTTGTTGGGTCTATCCCCGTTTTGCGGACTATGTCCTGATATATCAGATTTAAACTGCTGCTGCCATCCATCAGGACTCGGGTGAAGTGGTATCCGTCAATTATTGGATCTAATACCAAGGCAGCCCACCCCGCACGCCGAATACTTGCCGAGTAATCCCGATTGTCGAAGGTGATCGGTTGGGACGACCAGTGGCGGAGCTCCACGGTGATAGGCCCTGGGGCATGTTCCTCTAAAGGTGTCGCTTTGTTTCTCCCTTTTATCATGTGTAACACGTTGACTATTTTTACTTCTGGTGGGAATTTCTTCTGTTCCCCTGTGCTTTGCTTGCGAGGCTCATCCTCGTCTTCACTTGGTGTATCCTGCCCCTTGTGTTCGGCGTTGAGCTTGCCGGACTGTTTGAAGACCCAACATTCTCTGTGGGTATGGTTTGCAGGTTTATCCGGGGTGCTATGGATCTGACATATTTGGTCCAGAATTTTGTTTAGGCTGGACAATTCGTCTCTGTTGCCTTTGGAGGGCGGCTTCTGCAGCCCTGGCCGAGAGCTTCTAAATCCGGCGTTTACCGCCGTGCTCTTCGGACTGTCTTCTTTGTTCTGGCGCTTATTCTTGTTGTGTCATGATTTCCCGTTTCCATCCCTGACTTCGGATGTACTTGGGTCGCTGGTGCTGCATCGGGCTAACCAGCTATCCTCGCCCGCGCAAAAATGGGTCATGAGGCTTGTTAATGCTGCCATTGTTCTTGGCTTTTCTTGACTGAGGTGTCTGGCAAGCCATTCATCTCGAATGCTATGCTTGAAAGCTGCTAAGGCTTCGGCGTCCGGACAGTCAACTATTTGGTTCTTTTTAGTGAGGAACCTGTTCCAAAGTTTTCGGGCTGACTCACCGGGTTGTTGAGTTATATGACTTAAATCGTCTGCGTCCGGTGGACGGACATATGTCCCTTGAAAATTTGCCCGAAAGGCGTCTTCGAGCTCTTCCCAGCTTCTGATGGAGTTTTCAGGGAGGCTTTTAAGCCAGTGCCAAGCTGGCCCTTTGAGCTTGAGGGGTAAGTACTTGATGGCGTGGAGATCGTCTCCTCGAGCCATATGGATGTGGAGGATGTAGTCCTCAATCCAGACCCCAGGCTCTGTTGTTCCGTTGTACGCCTCTATGTTTACGGGTTTGAATCCCTCTGGAAATTCATGGTCCAGCACCTCGTCGGTGAAACATAGAGGGTGTGCGGCACCCCTGTATTTGGGTGTACCGTGGTGTTCGGATGTTTGTTGTGTTGCATTGTATGTTAGAGCACGTCTGCGTGGTCCATAGATGGATCTGGTTGCGTCGTCCTTTTGATGTGAGCCCTTACGCAGATCGCGTACTAGTTTATGTACGACGTCGTTTGCCGCTTTATGTTGGCTATGAGGTCGTCTATCTGACCGGATGGCCATTTTATTTTTTAATTGTGGAGGATCTAAGGCCTCCTCATCAAATTCAGGTAGCAACTTTCGCTTCGGATAGCTCTTGGTGTGGCGATTACTGCCGTACTTCGCTGCAGTGTTGAGTACTTCACTCCATTTGATTTTGAGTGTGTCTTGTGCAGCCTTGAGCCTTTGCTTCTATTTTTTCAGACTCCTCGCCGTGGCAACAAGCCTTTGGTGGGCACTTAATTTGTAGTATTGTTTATTGCACTTTGCCATGCCATGCCTCTTTAAACCGGACATGCATCATACTTGGTTGTGCATCATGCCATGTTTATGTGATGGTTGTTTACTATGTTGTTTGCTTCTTTCCGGTGTTGCCTCTTCGGGTTAGTTCCGATAACGTCGCGTTTGTGAGGATCCGTTCGAATTCATCTGTTTGACTTCTTCATGGACTCGTTCTTCTTCCTTGTGGGATCTCAGGCAAGATGACCATACCCTCGAAATCACTTCTATCTTTGCTTGCTAGATGCTCGCTCTTTTGCTATGGCTATGCTGCGATACCTACCACTTGCTATGTTATGCCTCCCATATTGTTAAGCCAAGCCTCTAACCCACCTTGTCCTAGCAAACCATTGTTTGGCTATGTTACCTCTTTGCTCAGCCCTTCTTATAGCGTTGTTAGTTGCAGGTGAAGATTGGAGTTTGCTCCATGTTGGAACATGGATATTTGTTGGGATATCACAATATCTCTTATTTAATTAATGCATTGATATACTTGGTAAAGGGTGGAAGGCTCGGTCTTATGCCTGGTGTTTTGTTCCACTCTTGCCACCCTAGTTTCCGTCATACCGGTGTTATGTTCCTTGATTTTGCGTTCCTTACACGGTTGGGTTATAATGGGAACCCCTTGACAGTTTGCCTTGAATAAAACTCCTCCAGCAAGGCCCAACCTTGGTTTTACCATTTGCACTAACAACCTACCACCTTCCCTTGGGTTCTGCAGACTCAAAGGTCATCTTTATTTAACCCCCCCCCCCGGGCCAGTGCTCCTCTGAGTGTTGGTTCGAACTTTGCTGCCTGTGGGGCCACCTCGGGGAAACTTGAGGGTTGGTTTTACTCGTAACTAGTCTCATCTGGTGTTGCCCTGAGAACGAGATACGTGCGACTCCTATCGGGATTTGTCGGCACATCGGGTGGCTTTGCTGATTTTGTTTTACCATTGTCGAAATGTCTTGTAACCGGGATTCCAAGCCTGAACGGGTCTTCCTGGGAGAAGGAATATCCTTTGTTGACCGTGAGAGCTTGTGATGGGCTAAGTTGGGACACCCCTGCAGGGTTTTGAACTTTCAAAAGCCGTGCCCGCGGTTATGGGCAGATGGGAATTTGTTAATGTCCGGTTGTAGAGAACTTGACACTTAACTTAATTAAAATGCACCAACCGTGTGTGTAGCCATGATGGTCTCTTCTCGGCGGGGTCCGGGAAGTGAACACGGTGTTGGAGTTATACTTGACGTAAGTAGTTCAGGATCACTTCTTGATCACTTCTAGTTCACGCCCGTGCTTTGCCTTCTCTTCTCGCTCTCATTTGCGTAAGTTAGCCACCATATATGCTAGTGCTTGCTGCAGCTCCACCTCACATACCTTTTACCTACCTATAAGCTTAAATAGTCTTGATCGCGAGGGTGTGAGATTGCTGAGTCCCCGTGACTCACAGATTACCTCCAAAACCAGTTTGCAGGTGCCGATGATATCCTGCAGGTGACGCAACCGACCTCAAGGAGGAGCTCGATGAAGATCTTGCGCGTTGTGTTGTTTCGTTTCAGTTGATCAGTAGTGGAGCCCAGTTGGGTCGATCGGGGATCTGTAGCATTAGGGGTAGTCTTCTTTTATTTTGGTTCCATAGTCGGACCTTGTTTGTATCTGATTGATGTAATGCTTTATTCATGCATTGTGTGAAGTGGCGATTGTAAGCCAATTTTGTACCTCTTTCTTATTCAGTACATGGGTTGTGTAAAGATTACCCCTCTTGCGACATTGCCTACAATGTGATTATGCCTCTAAGTCGTGCTCCAACACGTGGGAGATATAGCCGCATCGTGGGTATTACACTACAAGAGCTTCGTGATGAACTATAATATGCAAGGGATGGATAGGACAATTCCCGAGCTCTTCGCAATGCTAAAGGCTGCGGAGGTAGAAATCAAAAAGGAGCATCAAGTGTTGATGGTCAACAAGACCACTAGTTTCAAGAAAAAGGGCAAAGGGAAGAAGAAGGGGAACTTCAAGAAGAACAGCAAGCAAGTTGCTGCTCAGGAGAAGAAACCCAAGTCTGGACCTAAGCCTGAAACTGAGTGCTTCTACTGCAAGCAGACTGGTCACTGGAAGCGGAACCGCCCCAAGTATTTGGCGGATAAGAAGGATGGCAAGGTGAACAAAGGTTGATATACATGTTATTGATGTGTACCTTACTAGAGCTCGCAGTAGCACCTGGGTATTTGATACTGGTTCTGTTGCTAATATTTGCAACTCGAAACAGGGACTACGGATTAAGCGAACACTGGCGAAGGACGAGGTGACGATGCACGTGGGAAATGGTTCCAAAGTCGATGTGATCGCGGTCGGCACGCTACCTCTACATCTACCTTCGGGATTAGTATTAGACCTAAATAATTGTTATTTGGTGCCAGCGTTGAGCATGAACATTATATATGGATCTTGTTTGATGCGAGACGGTTATTCATTTAAATCAGAGAATAATGGTTGTTCTATTTATATGAGTAATATCTTTTATGGTCATGCACCCTTGAAGAGTGGTCTATTTTTTATGAATCTGATAGTAGTGATACACATATTCATAATGTTGAAGCCAAAAGATGCAGAGTTGATAATGATAGTGCAACTTATTTGTGGCATTGCCATTTAGGTCATATCGATATAAAGCGCATGAAGAAACTCCATACTGATGGACTTTTGGAACCACTTGATTATTAATCACTTGGTACTTGCGAACCGTGCCTCATGGGCAAGATGACTAAAACACTGTTCTCCGGAACTATGGAGAGAGCAACAGATTTGTTGGAAATCATACATACAGATGTATGTGGTCTGATGAATGTTGAGGCTCGTGGCGGATATCGTTATTTTCTCACCTTCACAGATGATTTAAGCAGATATGGGTATATCTACTTGATGAAGCATAAGTCTAAACATTTGAAAAGTTCAAAGAATTTCAGAGTGAAGTTGAAAATCATCGTAACAAGAAAATAAAGTTTCTACGATCTGATCGTGGAGAATATTTGAGTTACGAGTTTGGTCTACATTTGAAACAATGCGGAATAGTTTCGCAACTCACGCCACCCGGAACACCACAGCGTAATGGTGTGTCCGAACGTCGTAATCATACTTTACTAGATATGGTGCGATCTATGATGTCTCTTACAGATTTACCGCTATCGTTTTGGGGTTATGCTTTAGAGACGTACGCATTCACGTTAAATAGGGCACCATCGAAATCCGTTGAGACGACGCCTTACGAATTGTGGTTTGGCAAGAAACCAAAGTTGTCGTTTCTGAAAGTTTGGGGCTGCGATGCTTATGTGAAAAAGCTTCAACCAAATAAGCTCGAACCCAAATCGAAGAAATGTGTCTTCATAGGATACCCAAAGGAGACTGTTGGGTACACCTTCTATCACAGATCCGAAGGCAAGACATTCGTTGCTAAGAATGGATCCTTTCTAGAGAAGGAGTTTCTCTCGAAAGAAGTGAGTGGGAGGAAAGTAGAACTTGATGAGTTAACTGTACCTGCTCCCTTATTGGAAAGTAGTACATCACAGAAATCGGTTTCTGTGACACCTACACCAACTAGTGAGGAAGTTAATGATGATGATCATGGAACTTCAGACCAAGTTGCTACTAATCCTCGTAGACCAACCAGAGTAAGATCCGCACCAGAGTGGTACGGTAATCCTGTTATGGAAGTCATGCTACTAGATTATGATGAACCTATGAACTATGAAGAAGCGATGGTGAGCCCAGATTCCGCAAAATGGCTTGAAGCCATGAAATCTGAGATGGGATCCATGTATGAGAACAAAGTGTGTACTTTGGTTAACTTGCCCGTTGATCGGCAAGCAATTGAGAATAAATGGATCTTCAAGAAGAAGACTGACGCTGACGGTAATGTTACTGTCTACAAAGCTTGACTTGTTGTGAAAGGTTTTCGACAAGTTCAAGGGATTGACTACGATGAGACCTTCTCACCCGTAGCGATGCTTAAGTCTGTCTGAATCATGTTAGCAATTGCCGCGTTTTATGATTATGAAATATGGCAGATGGATGTCAAAACTGCATTCTTGAATGGATTTCTGGAAGAAGTGTTGTATATGATGCAACCGGGAGGTTTTGTCGATCCAAAAGGAGCTAACAAAGTGTGCAAGCTCCAGCGATCCATTTATGGACTGGTGCAAGCCTCTCGGAGTTGGAATAAACGCTTTGATAGTGTGATCAAAGCATTTGGTTTTATACAGACTTTTGGACAAGCCTGTATTTACAAGAAAGTGAGTGGGAGCTCTGTAGCATTTCTGATATTATATGTGGATGACATATTGCTGATTGGAAATGATATAGAATTTCTGGATAGCATAAAGGGATACTTGAATAAGAGTTTTTGAATGAAAGACCTCGGTGAAGCTGCTTATATATTGGGCATTAAGATCTATAGAGATAGATCAAGACGCTTAATTGGACTTTCACAAAGCACATACTTTGACAAAGTTTTGAAGAAGTTCACAATGGATCAAGCAAAGAAAGGGTTCTTGCATGTGTTACAAGGTGTGAAGTTGAGTAAGACTCAATGCCCGACCACTGCAGAAGATAGAGAGAAAATGAAAGATGTTCCCTATGCTTCGGCCATAGGCTCTATCATGTATGCAATGATGTGTACCAGACCTGATGTGTGCCTTGCTATAAGTCTAGCAGGGAGGTACCAAAGTAATCTAGGAGTGGATCACCGGACAGTGGTCAAGAACATCCTGAAGTACCTGAAAAGGACTAAGGATATGTTTCTCGTTTATGGAGGTGACAAAGAACTCATCGTAAATGGTTACATTGATGCAAGCTTTGACACTGATCCGGACAATTCTAAATCGCAAACCGGATACGTGTTTACATTGAACGGTGGAGTTGTCAGTTGGTGCAGTTCTAAACAAAGCGTCGTGGCGGGATCTACATGTGAAGTGGAGTACATAGCTGCTTCGGAAGCAGCAAATGGAGTCTGGATGAAGGAGTTCATATCCGATCTAGGTGTCATACCTAGTGCATCGGGTCTAATAAAAATCTTTTGTGACAATACTGGAGCAATTGCCTTAGCGAAGGAATCCAGATTTCACAAGAGAACCAAGCACATCAAGAGACGCTTCAATTCCATCCGGGATCTAGTCCAGGTGGGAGACATAGAAATTTGCAAGATACATACGGATCTGAATGTTGCAGACCCGTTGACTAAGCCTATTCCACGAGCAAAACATGATCAGCACCAAGGATCCATGGGTGTTAGAATCATTACTGTGTAATCTAGATTATTGACTCTAGTGCAAGTGGGAGACTGAAGGAAATATGCCCTATAGGCAATAATAAAGCTATTATTTATTTCCTTATATCATGATAAATGTTTATTATTCATGCTAGAATTGTATTAACCGGAAACATAATACATGTGTGAATACATAAACAAACAGAGTGTCACTAGTATGCCTCTACTTGACTAGCTCGTTGATCAAAGATGGTTAAGTTTCCTAACCATAGACATCAGTTGTCATTTGATTAATGGGATCACATCATTAGGAGAATGATGTGATTGACATGACCCATTCCGTTAGCTTAGCACACGATCGTTTAGTATGTTGCTATTGCTTTCTTCATGACTTATACATGTTCCTATGACTATGAGATTATGCAACTCCCATTTACCAGAGGAACACTTTGTGTGCTACCAAACGTCACAATGTAACTGGGTGATTATAAAGGTACTCTACAGGTGTCTCTGAAGGTACTTGTTGGGTTGGCGTATTTCGAGATTAGGATTTGTCACTCCGATTGTCGGAGAGGTATCTCTGGGCCCTCTCGGTAATGCACATCACTTAAGCCTTGCAAGCATTGCAACTAATGAGTTGGTTGCGGGATGATGTATTACGAAACGAGTAAAGAGACTTGCTAGTAACGAGATTGAACTAGGTATTGAGATACCGACGATCAAATCTCGGGCAAGTAAACATATTGATGACAAAGGGAACAACGTATGTTGTTATGCGGTCTGACCGATAAAGATATCCGTAGAATATGTAGGAGCCAATATGAGCATCCAGGTTCCGCTATTGGTTATTGACCGGAGACGAGTCTCGGTCATGTCTACATAGTTCTCGAACCCGTAGGGTCCGCATGCTTAACGTTACGATGACAGTTATACTATGATTTTATATGTTTTGATGTACCGAAGGTTGTTCAGAGTCCCGGATGTGATCACGGACATGACGAGGAGTCTCGAAATGGTCGAGATATGAAGATTGATATATTGGAAGCCTATGTTTGGATATCGGAAGTGTTCCGGGTAAAATCGGGATTTTACCGGAGTAACGGGAGGTTACCGGAACCCCCCGAGAATCAAATGGGCCTTAGTGGGCTTAGGTGGAAGAGAGGAGAGGAGGCAAGGGCTGGCCACGCGCCCCTCGCCCCATAGTCCGAATAGGACAAGGAGAGGAGGGCGCCCCCCCTTCCTTCCTTCTCCTCCACTCCTTCCCCCTCAAGTCCTAATCCAACTAGGAAAGGGGGGAGTCCTACTCCCAGTGGGAGTAGGACTCCTCCTGGCGTGCCCTCTCCCTTGGCCGGCCACACCCCCTTGCTCCTTTATATACGGGGGCAGGAGGGCACCCCATAGACACAACAATTGATCATTGATCTCTTAGCCGTGTGCGGTGCCCCCCTCCACCATAGTCCGCCTCGATAATACTGTAGTGGTGCTTAGGCGAAGCCCTGCGTCGGTAGAACATCAACATCGTCACCACGCCGTCGTGCTGACGAAACTCTCCCTCAACACTCGGCTAGATCGGAGTTCGAGGGACGTCATCAAGCTGAACGTGTGCTAAACTCGGAGGTGTCGTACATTCGGTACTTCATCGGTCGGATCGTGAAGACGTACGACTACATCAACCGCGTTGTGGTAACACTTCCACTTTCGGTCTACGAGGGTACATGGACAACACTCTCCCCTCTCGTTGCTATGCATCACCATGATCTTGCGTGTGCGTAGGAATTTTTTTAAAATTACTACGTTCCCCAACAAATCCATCAACCAGCTCAGGGCCTTCAAACTATCCCGCTCACATGGCCATTCGCGGTCTGGGGGCTGGATATCCTAGGCCCATTCCCTCGGGCGCCAGGGGGCTACCGTTACCTCTATGTCGCCATCGACAAGTTCACCAAGTGGGCTGAAGTGGAAGCCGTCCGTACCATCCCAGCCAGCTCTGCTTTCAAGTTCATCAAGGGCCTCGTGAGCCGCTTCGGGGTCCCCAACCGCATCATCACAGATAACGGTTCGCAGTTTACTAGCAACCTCTTCAAAACCTACTGTGCTAACCTTGGAACGCAGATCTGCTATGCTTCGGTGGCCCACCCCAGGAGCTATGGTCAGGCCAAACATGCTAACGCAGAGGTCCTGAGGGGCCTCAAGACCAGGACCTTTAAGAAGAAGTTGGAGGCCTGCGGCAGGGGCTGGCACGATGAGCTCCAGTCTGTACTGTGGTCCATCCGGACCACCGCCACCAAGCCAACGGAAGAGACTCCATTCTTCCTCGTCTACGGAGCCGAAGCGTCCTCCCTCACGAGGTCAAGCATCGCTACGCACGGGTCCTGGCGTTCGACGAAACGCAGCAGGACGCCACGCGGGGGATGGACCTCGTGTTGGTGGAGGAACATCGCCGCAAAGCTGCGCTGCGGGCGGCGAGGTACCAGCAAGCACTGTGGCGATACCACTGCCGCAACATCCAGTCCAGGACACTCGAGACGGAAGACCTAGTCCTGAGGCGGGTCCTCTCCAGGAAAGGGCTGTATAAGCTTTCACCAATGTGGGAGGGCCTGTTCAAGGTCGTCCACATCTCCAGGCCTGGCGTCATGCGCCTGGAGACACAAAACGGAATACCAGTCCAAAACGCCTGGACCATTCAGCACCTCCGGAAGTTTTACCCATAAAGTAGGGCACAGAGCCTGTGAAGCAAGGCCCAGAGCCTGTGAAGCAAGGCCCAGAGCCTGTGAAGAAAGGCCCAGAGCCTGTGAAGAAGGCCCTGTGCCTGTGAAGAATCACCGCCCGTGACACTCTCTCGTAATAATGAGTTAGCGCCGTACACGCCCCGGAGTCTCAGGGGTGCCGGCCTCAGGCCCTAGGGCTCCGCCCACACCTAGTGGCAGCACTTAGCTCCGCGCTGGTGAGAAGACTTGAAGACTAGATTAGGTGCCGGACGCGGCTTTTCCTTTGCTTTCCGTATTTGGCTTCCTTTTTCCTTAATCAAAATTTGCTTTTGGCATTCCTTGCTGAGTTGACTCCCTTGCCTCTCACTGTGTTTTTCTGGCTCGGGTTAGCTCATGTTCTCTCTCTCGCATGCCTCGCGAGGGGGCTAGGCAGGTGCCCTCGCGAGCATTTTCGTGCCCTCGCGAGTATTTTCTCCCTTCTCTGCCTTCTCGCGAGCCACCCTCGTTCGATCCCAAAAGCTGGCGTGCCCCTCCTAGTCCGTGCCCCTCGGGTACCGCGATACAAGGTGCCAGGTCGGGGCCAGGGCGAACGGCAAATCTTTTAACGCACTTCCTAATGAGCTTTTGCAGTTCCCGAGCAAATGCAAC
Organism: Triticum dicoccoides; assembly: GCF_002162155.2. Taxonomy (NCBI): domain Eukaryota; kingdom Viridiplantae; phylum Streptophyta; class Magnoliopsida; order Poales; family Poaceae; genus Triticum; species Triticum dicoccoides. The sequence goes on from NC_041388.1 coordinate 485,014,277, forward strand.
CCACCAAGGCAAGATGGACGCGAGGAAATGAGCGCCTGGTGAGGAAGAGGGTGTCCCGTATATACTAGGTTAAGTTATCTTTGCACGAAATGACGACACAACACGCACGATGCCACAACCGAGGAACCATAGTTCGATACACGCCCCCTGGGCCCAAACTGGTTACATTCTTGATGCAGGAAAAAGAGTAAAACAAAAGCAGCGTTGCGGCAATCTGCGGAGGCAGACCCCTAGCGGCACCCCGAGCCTAGCCAGATCCTTCTTCGCGCTTCACGAAGGCGCGGCGACGAGATGACCCACTGCCGCCTTCAAAGCGGGCGCGGCGCGCGGCGGCTGGTCATGGCCACTGCTGTTGGAGCTGTCACCAGAGGAAGAGCCACCGTAGCTGGACAAGACGCAGCCGCCCCCAAGGGCAGGCTCGCCCTTACCCTCGTCGCGACCGCCCCCGAGACCAAGCACCTCCTCACCATCGTTCACCTCGGGGCAGCACCCGGCACGGCGACCATCTTCCCCAAACACCCTCACGTAGAGGGTAGATTCGCTGTCGTACTTGAAGTGGAGGGCGCACCGCCGGCCCAAGCCGCGCGCGTGGGCGAACATCTGCCAACCGTGGGCCAGGGCTACATTGCCCGTGGCGGAAGTCGCGACCGCAACCCAAGAGGCCTTGCTGCAGCAACCATCCGCCTGGACCAGAGACCGGCAACTCATTGGTGCAGAAGCACTGAAGTTGGAGCCAGTTGCCGGCCGGATTCTCCGACCAGACGACAAACTCCGGCGACACCTCCACCATGTGGAAACGCGTACGGGGGGCGCCACCAAAGCACGCCTCCCCTCATCAACTGGATTGCCATGGCTAGGGCGACCCCCTCCGCGTGCTGTGGTGCCGCTCCGACAATGGGCCGCGCCAGGGGACATGGCGTGCTTGCACAGATGGCCACATCTGCGCTTGAGCGCCGGCGAGCTAAGCCCCTCGCGAGGGGCCTTTCCCTTCTCAGCAGCTGAGAACTTCCTTCGTGGCGCCATCGGTAGCACAGCGAGCAATGGAGCGAGGAAGAAGACGGGGGCAAGGCAGGAAGAGATGGGCAATGGGGGCTCCGTCCTCCTCTGTAGGATCGAAAGTATGTCTAGAGGGGGGTGATTAGACTACTTGACCAATTAAAAATCTATCCTTTTCCCAATTTTAGTCTTTGGCAGATTTTAGCTATCTTAGCACAAGTCAAGCAATCTTAACACAATTCAAGCAAGCATACAAAGAGTCTATGAGCAGCGGAAAGTAAAGCATGCAACTTGCAAGAATGTAAAGGGAAGGGTTTGGAGAATTCAAACGCAATCGGAGACGCGGATGTTTTTGTCGTGGTTCCGATAGGTGGTGCTATCATACATCCATGTTGATGGAGACTTCAACCCACGAAGGGTAAAGGTTGCGCGAGTCCACGGAGGGCTCCACCCATGAAGGGTCCACGAAGAAGCAACCTTGTCTATCCCATCATGGCCATCGCCCACAAAGGACTTGCCTCACTAGTGGTAGATCTTCACGAAGTAGGCGATCTCCTTGCCCTTACAAACTCCTTGGTTCAACTCCACAATCTTGTCGGAGGCTCCCAAGTGACACCTAGCCAATCTAGGAGACACCACTCTCCAAGAAGTAACAAATGGTGTGTTGATGATGAACTCCTTGCTCTTGTGCTTCAAATGATAGTCTCCCCAACACTCAACTCTCTCTCACAGGATATGGGTTTGGTGGAAAGAAGATTTGAGTAGAAAGCAACTTGGGAAGGCTAGAGATCAAGATTCATATGGTGGGAATGGAATATCTTGGCCTCAACACATGAGCAGGTGGTTCTCTCTCAGAAAATGTGTATTGGAAGTGTAGGTATGTTCTGATGGCTCTCTCCACGAATGAAGAGCGGGTGGAGGGGTATATATAGCCTCCACACAAAAACTAACCATTACACACAATTTACCAATCTCGGTGAGACCGAATTGAGAAACTCGGTCGGACCGATTTAGCAAACCTAGTGACCGTTAGGATTTTCGGTGGGACTGAGATGCAACTCGGTAGGACCGATATGGTTAGGGTTAGGGCATAACGTAATCTCGGTGTGACCGATTACACAAACTCGGTGGGACCGATTTTGGTAATAAGCTAACCAGAGAGTTGGTCAGGTAAACTCGGTGGGACCGATTTTCTCATTTCGGTGGGACCGGAATGTTACAAAAGGGAAACAGAGAGTTTACATTGCAATCTCGGCGGGACCGATCACTCATCTCAGTAGGACCGAAACATTACGAAGGGAAACAGAGAGATTACAACCCCATATCGGTGTGACCGACATCCCTATCGGTGAGACCGATTTGCCTAGGGTTTGTGGCAGTGGCTATGGCATCTGAACTCGGTCGCGCCGGATAGAAAGAATCGGTGGGGCCGAGTTTGACTTTTGGTTTAGGTCATATGTGGATGTGGGAAGGTAGTTGAGGGTTTTGGAGCATATCACTAAGCAATATGAAGCAAGAACCTCATCAAGCAACACCTCATCCCTCCTTGATAGTATTGGCTTTTCCTATAGACTCAATGTGATCTTGGATCACTAAAATATAAAATGTAGAGTCTTGAGCTTTGAGCTTGAGCCAATCTTTTTCTCCTTAGTATTTTGAGGGGTCCACTTTCCTCATCCATGCCATGCCATTCATTGAGCTTTTCCTGAAATATTAATCTTGGAATAATGTTAGCTCAATGAGCTATATGTTGTTAGGGATTACCAAAACCACCCAGGGATAGTTGCACTTTCAATCTCCCCCTTTTTGGTAATTGATGACAACATATAGATCAAAGCTTCGACGAATGATAATAAGAGTGAAAAACATTGTCGCTTTGAGAAGTATGTGAAAAGCAAGAGCTCCCCCTAAATTTATGCATAGTTTATGATTTGCTTTGGACTGCAAATGCACAGAGAGTTAGGCTCATGGGTTACTCTTCCATGTCACATACATCTTGGTGGAGCGCTCAAAATGATAATAATTAAATACATGCACTCATCACCAAGCAAAGTGAATGATCATATAGGGATAAAATGATAATGTCATCCAACAAGCATTAATGTAGCATATGATCAAACACACATGATCATCCAAGTATCACACAGACAGAAAGTATCTCAATCAAGCAAATAAAGTTCAACCACCAAAGTAAGAGAGAATAAAAAAGCAACGCTCTCTCTCTCGAAGCCTATGATCTATACATTTTTATCCCCCTTTGGCAACAAGTTGTCAAAAAGTTCATAGAAAATGCATAGCACTAAATCGTCTCTCAGGCTTGGTCTTCAGGTGGTGGTGTCCGGAGAACTCTAAGAACGAAGGCTTCAGTCGATGTAGATGGAGTTGCTGGAGTAGGTGCTGGAGCTGGTGGCACTGAAGCTGTAGCTGGTGCAGATGAAGTTGCTCTGGTGTCTGGAACAGGCACTGCAGCAGATCTCTGAGCTCTAGGCACTCTGGCAAATGCATCAGTGGTTGTCTTGCCCTTCCTCTCCTGCATATCATCCTGAAGTTGCTCCACAACAGACTGGATCTCAGCTACCTTCACATCCATGTCATAGAACTTCTGCTCCACGATCCTTTCCAAGCTCTCCTGGTTTTGAGTCAGGGTGGCCAGCCCTTTCTCAATCCTTAGGGTGGATGCAATCAAGTAGCCAAGCTGATCTTGCTTGCTCTTCAGAAGATACTGAGATGCCTCTTCCATGGTTGGCATCTTTGCAGCTTTCTCAGCCTTTGCCTTCTCCCTCTTTGCTTGAACGCGCACAGAAGATGGTTCATCCTCATTCATAACCACTTGGTTGTCCTCAAAGTCTGGATAGATAGGCATGTGCTCCTTGTCCAACAAGTATGTGCCAGTGCCCATCTTGGAGTTAATCAACTCCTAGATCTGTGGTGCATACCCACAGCTTCTCTTTTGCTCAGCAGCTGTCCTCTTGATAGTTTCAACTATAAGACTCATGACCTTGAACTTTTGTGGCACATCAAATATATGTAGCAGATTGATGGAGTGGCCTCTGATCATTCTGTGATCACTAGACTTGGGCAGAAGAGTGTGCCTGAGGATCCAATTGATAGTAGGCAGTCCTGACAGCAGGTGTTTCACTGATCCAAATTGGTGAGTATCAAGATCTGCATCAAGAATCTCCTTGTACATGCTAGCCATGGAGTTGTGATCCTTCTTCTTCTTGGCATAGACATAAAATTCATCTTCATTCTCCTCAGGAGCATTGATCAATTGAGCCCATTCTGCTACTGTTGACTGGTATCTAGTGCCTTCAGACATCCAGACTATCTTGCCATCTGGGTAGAAGTGAGTTGTGGAGTAGAACTGCATGATAAGCTCATCATTCCACTTTGTGAGCTTCTGAGCCACAAACTCATCAACTCCACAAGCCTTGAAACTGTCATATACTCCTGGATAGTGTTCTTCATTCTCCTTGATGTACTCCCAGTTGACCCATCTCATGTCACATACTATTGGTTTCTTGTCAAGCAACACTGTCTCATAAAAATCTTGATGTTCTTTGGTATGGAACCTGTAGTCCATAGCAGTTCTCCTTTTGGTGGCATATGGATCTGACTCTCTCCATAGCCTCAGTCCCGAGTCCTTACTGATCTTCATGTTTTCTGCTACAGGATGAGCATCATTATGATCTGGAATTTTTGGCTTTAACTTCCTCAAAACATGTGTCTCATCATATTCTTCTTCAGCAACAGTTTCAGGCACTGGGGCCTTGTTTTCTCAGCAGCTGGAATGTTCCTGGTACTCCTCTTTGGTGTAGTTTTGGGTTTTGGAGCAGCTGGCTTGGGAGCTTCTTTGGGCTTGATGAAGCAGCCCCTAATCTTATGGCATCTCCCATAAGTTTCTGTGCCTTAGGTGCTGGTGTAGCATCCTCTTCCTCTTCCTCTTCTTCAGAGTCTTTCATGATTGAAGATCTCCCAAGCACTGTGGCAGTGGTCTTCTTGACCCACTCTTTCCTTTTCTTGTCTGCCACAACCTGCTATTTGGGTGCAGATCCCAAAGTCTCTTGAGTAGATGCTCTGGCTTTAGACATTGGAGCTCTCTTGGCAGGAACCTTTTGCTTCATCCCTGGCTTGGTGGCAGCAGTTGTGCCATATTCCTTTTTGAGCACTTTCCTCTTTGAGGTGGTTTCTTCTTCCTCAACTGCCACATAGTCTTCATCCTCAGATTCACAAGTTTTCTTCTTTCTGGCCCTGGTGGCAGCTTTTGGCAAGTTGCTGGGTGTGCTCCTGCTTCCATCATCTGAGCAGCTAGAGGGATGATAACCCACAAGTATAGGGGATCGCAACAGTTTTTGATAAGTAAGAGTATCGAACCCAACGAGGAGATAAAGGTAGAATAAATATTCCCTCAAGTTCTATCGACCACCGATACAACTCTACGCACGCTTGACGTTCGCTTTACCTAGAACAAGTATGAAACTAGAAGTACTTTGTAGGTGTTGTTGGATAGGTTTGCAAGATAATAAAGAGTACAAAAATGAAACTAGGGGCTATTAAGGTAAAGAAGCAACTAAAGTAAATATAGCGAGTGTGGAAAAGTGGTGGTAGGACTTGCGAAATTTCCCCTAAGCAATTGACTACTTTACTAGACCGATAGCAAGGATTATGTGGGAGAGGCCACTGCTAGCATGTCATCCCTGACTTGGAATTCTATGCACTTATGATTGGAACTATTAGCAAGCATCCGCAACTACTAATGTTCATTAAGGTAAAACCCAACCATAGCATTAAGATATATTGGTCCCCCTTCAATCCCGTATGCATCAATTTCTATGCTAGGTTGAAGCTTCTGCCACTCTTGCCCTCCAATACATAGTCCTATCAACATACAAACTAACCCTAGGGTGTGATCCACGCGCGCAATCATATGATGGGCACCAAAGGACAGCAACATAACCACAAGCAAATCAATCATAGCAATTCATCAACCACCGATAGGACAACAAAAATCTACTCAGACATCATAGGATGGCCACACATCATTGGATAATAATATGAAGCATAAAGCACCATGTTCAAGTAGAGGGTACGGCGGGTTGCGGGAGAGTGGACTAAAGGAAATAGGCCCTAGAGGCAATAATGAAGTTATTATTTATTTCCTTATTTCATGATAAATGTTTATTATTCATGCTAGAATTGTATTATCCGGAAACATAATACTTGTGTGAATACATAGACAAACTAAAAGTCACTAGTATGACTCTACTTGACTAGCTCGTTAATCAAAGATGGTTATGTTTCCTAACCATAGACATGTGTTGTTATTTGATTAACGGGATCACATCACTAGGAGAATGATATGATTGACATGACCCATTCCATTAGCTTAGCACCCGATCGTTTAGTATGTTGCTATTGCTTTCTTCATGACTTATACATGTTCCTATGACTATGAGATTATGCAACTCCCGTTTGCCGGAGGAACACTTTGTGTGCTACCAAACGTCACAACGTAACTGGGTGATTATAAAGGAGCTCTACAGGTGTCTTCATGAAAGATGGTTATAAAGGGTGTCTACAGGAGCTCTACAACTCTACAGGGCATCATGACTTTGTGTGCTACCAAACGTCACAACGTAACTGGGTGATTATAAAGGAGCTCTACAGGTGTCTCCAAAGGTAAATGTTGGGTTGGCGTATTTCGAGATTAGGATTTGTCAGTCCGATTGTCGGAGAGGTATCTCTGGGCCCTCTCGGTAATGCACATCACATAAGCCTTGCAAGCATTGCAACTAATGAGTTAGTTGCGAGATGATGTATTACGAAACGAGTAAAGAGACTTGCCGGTAACGAGATTGAACTAGGTATTGAGATACCGGCGATCAAATCTCGGGCAAGTAACATACCAATGACAAAGGGAACAACGTATGTTGTTATGCGGTCTGACGGATAAAGATCTTCGTAGAATATGTGGGAGCCAATATGAGCATCCAGGTTCCGCTATTGGTTTTTGACCGGAGACATGTCTCGGTCATGTCTACATTGTTCTCGAACCCGTAGGGTCCGCACGCTTAAGGTTTCGATGACAGTTACATTATGAGTTTATGAGTTTTGATGTACCAAAGGAGTTCGGAGTCCCGGATGAGATCGGGGACATGACGAGGAGTCTCGAAATGGTCGAGACGTAAAAATCGATATATTGGACGACTATATTCGGACATCGGAAAGGTTCCGAGTGATTCGAGTATTTTTCGGAGTACCGGAGAGTTACGGGAATTCGCCGGGGAGTATATGAGCCTTATTGGGCTTTAGGGGAAACAGATAGGAGAGGTTGGGCGCCCCCCCAAGGCCTAGTCCGAATTGGACTAGGGGGAAGGGCTGCGCCCCCTCCTTCCTTCTCTTCTCTTTTCCCTTGCCTTGACTCCTACTCCTACTACATGGAAGGACTCCTAGTTGGACTAGGAAAGGGGGAATCCTACTCCCGGTGGGAGTAGGACTCCCCTAGGGCGCGCCATAGAGAGGGCCGGCCCTCCCCTCCTCCACTCCTTTATATACGGGGGCAGGGGCACCCCATAGACACAAGTTGATCCACGTGATCATATTCTTAGCCGTGTGCGGTGCCCCCTTCCACCATAATCCTCGATAATATTGTAGCGGTGCTTAGGCGAAGCCCTGTGACGGTAGTACATCAAGATCGTCACCACACCGTCGTGCTGACGAAACTCTTCCCCGACACTTTGTTGGATCGGAGTCCGGGGATCGTCATCGAGCTGAACGTGTGCTAAAACTCGGAGGTGCCGTAGTTTCGGTGCTTGATCGGTCGGGCCGTGAAGACGTACGACTACATCAACCGCGTTGTGCTAACGCTTCCGCTGTCGGTCTACAAGGGTATGTAGATCGCACTCTCCCCTCTCGTTGCTATGCATCACCATGATCTTGCGTGTGCGTAAGAATTTTTTTGAAATTACTACGTTTCCCAACAGTGGCATCCGAGCCTAGGTTTTTATGTGTTGATGTTATATGCATGAGTAGAACACAAGTGAGTTGTGGGCGATATAAGTCATACTGCTTACCAGCATGTCATACTTTGGTTTGGCGGTATTGTGTAAGTGCATCTAGTGCCACCCCAGTTGGTTTTGGAGTATTGACGACAAACCTAGTTGAGGGACTAATGTGTTTGTGAGAATTGCAGGATAACACAGGTAGAAGTCCCTCATGATTCGGTTTTACTACCAGAGATGACCCCTAAAAATGTATGAATACATTGAAGTCAAAGGTGGTATATGAAGATATTCACATTGAAGTCTATGACAAGAGAAGACACGATATGAAGCCAATGGAGCTCGAAGACTTAGATCTTTCGTAGTTCTTTTTCTTTTGTGTTGAGTCATAGGAACCACCGAACTCTTAAGTGGGGTCAAAGAGAACTAGTCAGAATGACTGAAGTGATGCCTAAACCAAAAAAACCTATGTCTTCAAGTGAAGACAATGAGAGCGAATCTTGTCCAGAGTCGGACAAGTCAGCTTTGCTTGTAGCCCAAGTAAAGTTGCCGTGTGAGTTTGAAATCTGATTGTTGGGACACGTGTCAGTTCCTTAGTGACCCAGGGTCATTTCGGACAAATCAGGTCGGGTTGCCAAGTGGCTATAAATAGCCCACCCCCTACAACCATAAACGGTTGGCTGCTCAGATTGAGAGTATGACTTTTGTCATTTGAGAGCAACCCACCTCGAAGCCTTTGAGAGAGAATTCCTTGCGAGGATAAAGACCTAACCACCAGAGCCACAGAGAATTGGGCATCACTTAAGTCTTCTTGTCTGTGTGATCTGAAGACTTATTACACTTGAGGACTGTGCATCCTCCAGCCGGTTAGGCGTCATGTTCTGAGCATCCAAGAGACATTGTGGATTGCCAGTGAACGAAGTCTGTGAAGGTTTGGGAGTCTACCTTGAAGACTTACCAGAGTGATTGGGCGAGGTCTATGTGACCTTAGCTCAAGGAGAATACGGTGAGGACTGGGTGTCCTGAGCTGCGTGTTCAGGACTGGGTGTCCGGGACTGTGTGTCCTAAGGTTTAAATACCTAGCCGCTCCAACCAGACGTACAGTTGTCACAGCAACTGAAACTGGTCCAACAAATCATTGTCTTCAATGAGTCACTGGTTTCATCTTCACTTCTCTTTACTTACTGTTTCTCCTTGTGAAGTCATTGTATGTTTGCTTTATCATTTGTCTTCACTGAGTGACTGTGTGTTCTGTTTGGCTTCACAATATCTTCCTACCTGATCCTTACTACCTAGCTGCTATTAGTCTTTGTGCTTTCACTTCATTGAATACTTGACTATGGTTTGCCTAGTGTAGTCTACCTTCCGCTGCATGGTAATAGGTTTAATTTTATCGTTTGTCTTGAAAACTCCCATGTTCTGAAGACTTCCTTAAAAATTGCCTATTCACCCCCCCTCTAGTCGATATAACACACTTTCAATTGGTATCAGAGCAAGGTGCTCCCTTGTTCTGTGTGATTCGGTTTAACCACCTGGAGTTTTAGCTATGTCGACTGCAGGGATAATTAAAGTCTCCGCTGCGTGCCCCATCTTCGATGGAACTGAATATCCCTACTGGAAGAATAAGATGCGTATGCATCTTGAAGCCATTGACGTCGACCTATGGTATGTCGTCGAGAACGGTGTTCCCAAGGCTGGAGAAGGTGTCACTGCTGCTGATGTCAAGAAATTCGTTCAACTGGACTCTACTGCCAAGAATATCATCTGTGGTCATCTGACCAAAGGACAGTATGGCCGTGTGAGTGCTTTGAAGACATCCAAGCTGGTCTAGGACTGGCTCTCCAAGGTCAATGAAGGGATCTCAACCCAGAGAGATCAGAGAATCAGTGTTCTTCGCAACCTCTTCAACCGCTTCAAGCGAAATGACAATGAGAATGTCCAGCACACATTTGACCGACTCACTGACATCACAAATGAGCTTCAAGCCCTCGGCGCCACTGAGATTACCAAACACGAAGTCGTCAAGACGCTGCTGAGATCACTTGATAGTTCGTTTGACATCCTAGCCCTGATGATTCAAGAACGTCCTAATTTCAAGACACTCGATCCATCTGACATACTTGAGAGGCTCAACACACATGAGTTTCAGCTTTCGGAGAAAAGAGAGATCTACGGTCCAAACTATGGGCGAACTCGTGCCTTGAAGGCAAAAGTTGTCTCCTCATCTGAAGAAGAATCTGACAGCAGTTCTGATGACCCTGAAGACATTGGAAGGGAACTTGCTATGCTTGTCAAGAAGTTCCAAAAATTCACCAAGAAGAAAGGCTTCAGAAAGTCTTCCCGATCAAGTTCAAGGAATGATGAAGCTCCTGCTCATGACTACAAGAAGAAAACATGTCACAAGTGCAAGAAACTTGGCCACTTCATCTCTGAGTGTCCACAGTGGGACAATGAGAACAAAAAGAAGAAGAAGAGCAAAGAATATGACTCTGACGACAAGAAGAAGAAGAAGAAGAAATACTCAAAGTCTTCTTCCAAGTCTTCCTCAAAGTCTTCATCACACAAGAAGAGCTCATCTGGCAAGGCACGTGCGTTTGTTGGCAAGGAAATGGATTCAGAGGAGGAGTCTGCTTCTGAGGAGGTGGAGGTGGAGTCTGAGGAATCCGACTCAGGCGTCGCAAGTCTGGCTACAGCATACGTTGCCAAGTCCATCTTCAACACTGAAGACAATGACTTCATCACCGACACCGATGCAAATGACAAGGACTACTCCACTTCTACCTACTGCTTCATGGCGCGCGGTGCCAAGGTAAACACACGCACTACTCACTATCAAACATCTAGTGGCGATGACTCTGATTGTGGTTCAAAACCTAGCTACAAAACACTTGCTAAAATTGCAACTGAACAACAGAAAGCTATGGAACATATTCAAAAACTGTTAGACAGAAGCGATGATCTGTTAGGTGCTGAAATGACTCGATTTGAATCCTTAATTGAAGACATAAAAAATCTTCACGTTAAGTATCAGGAACTTGAAAGTCGTCATGAAACTCTCTCAACAACTCATGAAAAGCTTTCCTATGATTATCTTCAAAGGAAGTAAGATCTTGAGAAATTGAGAGCGGTTCATGAAGATCTTCAAACTGAAAACGAGTCACTTTGCGCCAAACAGATCAGTCCCACTCACAAAGGATTTGAACCACCATGTCTTAAATGCATTGAGCGTGATAATGCTACTTCTGTTGCTGAATGTTCTACTGCTACTGCTGTTGCAATATCTTCAACTGTTGATGCGGTAACTAACCCCTCTGCTGAGGATACCACCACTATTGCTGATGAGAATGCTAGGTTGAAGACATTGCTTGAAACAGGGATGTACAAAAGTCTTCAAGGGCATCAGACACTATGTGATGTCCTCAAAAAGCAGATTCTGAACCGAAACCCTAGGAAAGAGGGTGTTGGGTTCGTAAGGAAAATGAATGCCGATGGATCTTACTGGAAACCTGAGCAGTACCCCAAAACCATGTGGGTTGCTACAAAGGAACCTTCAGCAGATCCATCCAATCTAACTGGCTTCACTTGTGCTAACCCCATTATCATTGATGAATCCTTTGATGCAAACTATATACTGTTTAAGAATCAGAATGGTGAAGTGTTTGCCAGGTACATTGGTACTAACTGCAGGAATGGACCGCCTATGAAGAAGATCTGGGTTCCGAAAAAGTGTCCGGAAAATCTTCCTGTGAATGTCTTCATGACACCTCACTTGAAGAAGACAAACCACAGACCAAAGGCTTCATACGGTCCAAAGGCTTCATACAAACAGAGGACTCACATGAGTCGCACTAACGCAAATGTTTTGCAGGGAAACCATACTCAGGCATATGAATATGAGAGCGGTTCATCAAACCGCCATGTTCATAAGACCAAGAACTATACTGCTTATTCTTATGAGTACTATTTTCCTCCTGCTAGACTGTTTGCTAAGGCTTCAAAGCCAAAATTCTCAGATGCTGCACTTAGACTTATTGCTTCTAAGCCACCCTTGAAGATGTGGGTGGTTAAGAAGGCTTAACTCTCTTTTGCAGGGAAAGGTCTCCAGCAGAAAACCAAAATCGTCTGACGCTATTGTTGGGGACCTTAAACATCTTGTAGGGCGCAAGATCAAATGCCCAAATGGTCTTACTATGTACTGCATACCTGAATCGCTTGCTACTCTCCCTATTAGTCCTAACCTGGATCTAAGCTTTCATAACCCACTGGTTCGTCAAATGTTTTTGCTTCACAATGCTCTTGGTGAAGCCTATCCCCCTAACTGCACTGTAGGGTACGACACCAGCGTCTTCAAAATGGATTATTGACAGTGGGTGTACAAATCACATGACTGGCAAAAGAAGTCTTCTTATGGACTCAACCTTACGTCCATCTGACAAGAGCCACATCACATTTGCTGACACTGGTAAAAGTAAGGTATTGGGTCTAGATAGAGTTGCAATCTCAAGGGATCAACACATGGATAAAGTCATGCTTGTTGAATCCCTTGGCTTCAACTTAATGTCTGTCTCAATGCTTTGCGATTTGAACATGATCGTAATGTTTGGAAAATATCATTGCCTTGTACTAATGGAATCTGACAAGTCTCTAGTGTTTGAAGGGTATCGAAAAGATGATTTGTATGTGGTAGATTTCTCAGCAGGGCCACAGCTTGCAGTATGTCTTCTAGCAAAGCCTTCAGAATGCTGGCTCTGGCATCGGAGGCTTGGACATGCTGGCATGAGGAACCTCCACACCCTTGCGAAGAAGAAGCATGTCATAGGCATCGAGGGCGTCAAGTTCAAGAAAGACCACTTATGCGGTGCCTGTGAAGTAGGGAAGATGACGAGGGCCAAACATCCCTTGAAGACAATCATGACTACTACTCAACCCTTCGAACTGCTTCACATGGATCTTTTCGGTCCCACTCATTACTCAACTCTAACTACTACTGCTTGCCTCTATGGCTTCGTTATTGTTGATGATTATTCTAGATATACTTGGGTGCACATAATCCTTTACAAGACTGAAGTGCAGGATGTCTTCAGACGCTTCGCCAATCAAGCTATGAACAATTTTGGCGCCAAGATAAAGCACATCAGAAGTGACAATGGCACTGAATTCAAGAACACTGGCCTTGATACATATCTTGATACCTTGGGCATCACACATGAATTCTCAGCCCCGTACATGCCACAGCAGAATGGCGTCGTCGAACGCAAGAACAGAACACTAATTGAGATGGCCAGAACGATGCTAGATGAATACAAGACCCCAAGAAAATTCTGACCCCAAGAAAATTCTGGCCCAAAGCCATTGATACCGCATGCCATACAATCAATCGTGTTTATCTTCACAAGCTACTGAACAAGACATCTTATGAGCTCCTTACTGGCAAGAAGCCAAATGTCAGTTACTTCAGAGTATTTGGCGCAAGGTGCTGGATCAAAGACACACATCACACCTCAAAATTTGCACCAAAAGCACATGAGGGTTTTATGCTTGGATATGGAAAGGATTCGCACTCCTACAGAGTCTTCAATCTCTTTCATTACAAAGTGGTTGAAACAGTGGATGTGCGGTTCGATGAGACCAACGGTTCACAAAGAGAGCAGCTGCCAAATGTGCTAGATGAAGTTCCATCCAGTGAATCAATCAAGCTAATGGGAACTGGAGAAATTATACCTTCTGAAGCTCATCCTGAAGAAGAACTTACCATTTCAGCACCTGATCAACATGAAGACAATGCTCAGCCTGAAGACATTCCTTCCAACAACAACAATGAACAGCAAGAGCAAAGTCTTCGCCCTGTACATCCTCGCGTTGCCAATGAAGTGCAGATTGAAAGAATAATTGATAGCATCAATGCACCTGGTCCACTCACTCGTTCAAGGGCAACTCAGCTAGCAAATTTTTGTGGGCACTTCACATTCGTCTCAATATCAAAACCCAAGAAACTTGAAGAAGCCTTCATGGAACCTGAATGGATTCAAGCTATGAAAGAAGAGCTTCAACAGTTTGAGCGGAATAATGTATGGGAACTGGTTAAGCGTCCTGATCCACGGAAGCACAATATAATAGGCACCAAATGGATATACCGCAACAAGCAAGATGAGCATGGTCAAGTTGTCAGAAACAAAGCTCGTCTCGTTGCTCAAGGATATACTCAAGTGGAAGGCATTAACTTCGATGAAACATTTGCTCCTGTGGCTAGACTTGAAGCCATACGCATACTGCTGGCCTATGCAAATCATCATAACATACTTCTATATCAAAAGGATGTGAAGAGTGCCTTTCTCAATGGCAAGATCGAAGAAGAAGTGTATGTTGCACAACCTCCTGGCTTTGAAGATCCAAAACATCCTGACATGGTATACAAGGTCAACAAGGCGCTGTATGGCCTCAAACAAGCCCCTAGGGCCTGGTATGACACACTCAAATACTTCCTGAAGAGCAAAGGCTTCATACCTGGTTCCCTAGATCCCACTCTTTTCACGAAGACATATGATGGTGAACTGTTTGTGTGCCAAATATATGTGGATAATATTATCTTCGGCTGCACCAATCAGAAGTACAGTGAAGAGTTTGGATATATGATGCAAGAGCAATATCAGATGTCCATGATGGGGGAGCTGAAGTTCTTCCTTGGCCTTTAAATACGACAACAACGCAATGGCATCTTCATATCTCAAGAGAAGTATCTCAAAGATTGCCTGAAGAAGTTCGGTATGCAAGACTGCAAAGGCTTCACAACACCAATGCCACCCAAACATCATCTGGGTCCTGACGACAATGGTAAAGAGTTCGATCAAAAGGTATACCGCTCCATGATTGGTTCTTTACTTTATCTATATGCATCTAGGCCAGATATTATGCTTAGTGTTTGCATGTGTGCTCGATTTCAAGCGGCACCAAAGGAGTCGCATCACTTAGCTGTGAAGCGAATTCTTTGATATTTGGATCACACCCCAACTCTAGGATTATGGTATCCAAAGGGCTCAGAGTTTGATCTAGTTGGATTCTCGGATGCTGATTATGCTGGTGAAAAAGTTGATCGCAAGTCTACATCAGGCACATGTCACTTTCTGGGACGATCACTTGTATGTTGGTCTTCAAAGAAGCAGAACTGTGTATCTCTCTCCACTGCTGAATCTGAATACATTGCTGCTGGATCTTGCTGCGCTCAGCTTCTGTGGATGAAGCAAACACTCAAGGACTATGGCATTCATCTGAAGCAAGTGCCACTTTACTGCGACAACGAAAGCACCATCAAGATTGCTAACAACCCAGTTTAGCACTCGAAGACAAAGCACATTGAAATTCGTCATCACTTTCTCAGAGATCATGTTGTGAAGGAAGACATTGATATCATACACGTCAACACTGAAGAGCAATTAGCAGATATCTTCACCAAGCCCTTGGATGAGAAGAGGTTTGCAAGTTACGGTGTGAGCTAAATATCCTGGAATCCTCAAATGTCCTGTGATCAGGCACACATCCTAACCCTTATGCATATTGATGACTTAGATGTGCAACACACGAAGTGAAGTATATCTTCAATCAATGAAGACATACATTCTAAGTGTGAATACATTAATGTGGAATTTGACTTCAGAGCGCCACGATAATTGTGCGCCGTGTCTGGGTCTAATACTTCCTATACGGTGGGTAACGCCACCACCAAACGTTCTATTTTGAAGTGTTTCACTCATGGCATTACCTTGCAATGTCTTCACATTTGGTGTGGCTTCAATCTCAACATATTTTCATGATTATCTTCACTATGTTGATTATATATATATATATATATATATATATATATATATATATATATATATATATATATATATGCTAGTGTTCTGTCCTCTACAGCATTCACTTATAGCTATGTCTTCGTGTTGAATCTTTTGAACTAAGTGAATGTGATCGGACCCCAACCTCTCTATGCTTTCTATCTCAAACTCTATCTCTCAAAGTCATATGCATTCTATTGAAACTGTCGAATGTCTTCTCTGCGTCCTTGTCAGCAGAAGATACAGAGACAACCATTAAGTCTGTTTTCAATGCTCATTCCTCCACATGAAATCCGAAGAAGTAGGAACGACCACCCGACAATCCAGGCGTGCGTGGGACGTGGAACAAACCCCAAAATTCCGCATGATGTGAATCGCCAGGGGCACCTATGTAATAGCACAGTGCCGCCCCTGTGCCTATAAATACACACTCACAACGGTAATTATCTCTTCTTCCATCCTCGCACGAACCCTAGCGCCACTGCTAACTCTCGACGACACCGGCGACGAAGCGCTTCGCTGCCGCAACCTCTTCGACGTCGTCTTCACGCCGACCGCGGACATCGTCCTCTCCGCCGTCGCTGTAGGTCTCCTCCGTCGCCAAGTTAGGGCACGGACGAGTGAACTGCTCGGCCTCATCTCCCACTCCGTCTAGCAGTTCTCAGTGTGGTAAATAAAACTCCCTTTTTACAGCACCGTTGATCCTATTGATCTGTCACTTTCTACCACAAACAGTTTCTGTTCACACAAGCTAGATCTCTCTCATACTGTATCTCATAACATGCCTAGTATATTCACTTGTGCTTCACAAAGTAGTTAGATTCC
The DNA here is from genome assembly GCF_002162155.2 of Triticum dicoccoides. Lineage (NCBI taxonomy): Eukaryota > Viridiplantae > Streptophyta > Magnoliopsida > Poales > Poaceae > Triticum > Triticum dicoccoides. The sequence continues at coordinate 485,030,928 of NC_041388.1, forward strand.
TCACTTGTACTGATATGTGGATTCGTACAAATCTGGAACCAACTTCTTATCTATGAGTGAATGTCTTCGCACGATGAGGTCAATGTCTTCTAAACTGATTTATCTTCAAAATCTTCTGAGAATGCATATGACCTCTTCCCCTTCCCTCGCACCTTAATGCTGTCACAGGTACATGTCCGTGGGAGAATCCTTTGGTTCTCATAGTCTGCATTCATTTGCAGAATTCTTACAGCATCACATAAATTCCCCTGAAACCAGTTCCTGTTGGTCCAGCAAGAGAAAGCCTTTGAACGTCTTGAAGCCTTTCAAGTTAAAGTTTATGGCTTTAGAGAAAGCAGCAAGGAAGGGGGGCAGACAACGTCGTGGCGGAACATCCAGAGATCTGCCTGATGAACTCGCAGAAATGTATAAGAAAGATCCTGAAGAGGATTATAGTCAGCGCAAGACCCGAATCCAATGGATTCGACGCTATTGGGCAGAACAATGGTTCAAATACCGCTTCACAACCCAAGAGTATGCTGAGAAAAGCGCCATCAAAAGACCGTGGGGAGACATCTTATACAAGAACCTTCTACCCAGGTCCAGAGATGAAGCTATTGCCCAAAGCTTCTGTCCATGCATGGTCCGTGGGCCACAGCCTGATGATGCACATCCGTCGTCACTACTCTGGTGTCGTGACGACAATCTGTTCAAGCGCAACTTCCAGTTTGCCCAAAACTCAGCGAAGCAGAACAAGAAGAAATTTGGGTTAGACTTCAACCCTGGTCCCTCAGCACCAAGGGCAGATGGCACACGAGAAGCAGAACCCAATGTCATCGGTCCGTATGCCAACCTTGAAGGCCTCATCACCTACATCTTGGTTCAAGGGCCTGCAGTGAATGAGCCTGCAGCTGACACTGAGTCTGATGACGTGCCTGCAGTGCCGAAGCCAAGGCAGTTGAAGAAGCCAAAAGCTTCAAAGCCGGCCCCTTCACCAAAAATCTCCAGGGCGAAGCCATTGGCAACTGCACCTCCTGAAGACAGTGTGCAGTCTGAAGATTTATCACGCATCTCCAAGCCCCAGAAGGCCAAGATGCCTCTGTCTCACACTGGCAAAGAGCTAACAGCTGCTGCCATCCTGCGCAATGATGACATTGATCTGTCAAGTGATGAAGATCTTGCAGATGACGCTCTTGAGCAACTCATCAAGAGCAAAGAAGAAGCAGAAATCTTCAATGATCTGCCTCTCTTTGATGTCACCATCATCCATAACTTCATTGATGAGTGGTTTGACACACCAAACATCAGCTTTGAAGATCTGCAGCTACCTATTGGCCTCAGTGTCGCCTTCCAAGGCGCCATTGCTTCAGAACTAGCTATTGCCCAGAACTGAAGCAGAAGATTGACTATGAAAAGGCTCAGTTCAAGAAGCATATGGCCAAGCTTAGCGTGCAAGAAGTGAAGAACTTCAAGACAATGATGCACGAGCTCAAGGAAGCCTTTGTGAAGAAGCGTGCAGAAGCTCAGGGCTCGCGTGAGCGCATGAAGACTCTGGCTGACAGATGTGTGCAAGCCTATAATGAGGCTGAGAAGCGCAAGGCACTTGGGCGTCCTGGCATCGACCTCAGGATGGCCACAAAGAAGAAGAAGAAGCCTGCTATGGCTGAATCTGATGCACCAACGCAAGAAGCAGTTCCGATTGTCTTCCCAACAAGAATGACTGGCTCGAAGCCAAAGAGCAGGTCAACAACTTCAGAGCTCAAGAAGACAAGAACTGCTGAGGCTGAAGCCAGGAAGAGGAAACACTCTGAAGCCTCTCCTACTGCCCCCACCAAGAAAAAGCGAAAGACCAAGAAAGCTCGGGCTGCTCCCACAGAGCCCTTGATAGTTGAACCCATTTCTATGGTTCATCCTGACGCAGAACGTCAACTGACAGTTCATGAGCCTGCTTCCACAGAGGCTCCTGAAGTTGAAGACATTCCAGCAGCTAATCCCATCGCTGCTGAAGACATTGGTCATCATGACAATGTAGAAAATGATGCAGTCCTTCCTCAGTTTGAAAACAGCGAACTCATCAGCATTGGTCGTCCACTGACGCCAATTGCACAGGATGCTTCATGGGCGGATCGCCCTTCAGAGGAAGAAGACTATGAGGCCCAGCCCACTCCAACTCCACAGGCGTCGTCTGCGTTCCGCAGGCTTCGCAGAGGTCCAAGGCCTCAAGTCTCTGCTGAAGACATTCCGGCTGCATCAGCCGCAGAAGAAGTAGTACCACAAGATCCCACTCCCCTGCTCCACCAAGAAGCAGTTCTCCAGGAGAACGTGCCTGTGACCGACCCTCCAGCTAGTCAAGTGGAGGATGAAAATCTTGAGGCTGCCACAACCAACAACGAAGCTAATGTGGAGCCCTCCCCAGCAAAAGCTTCAGAAGACAACGAAGCCACTGATCCCGCCACTTCTATTCCTGAGTCTGCTGCCGGTCCCCAATTCAACTATCATGTTGAGCACAGGCCTCAGGTCCAGAAGCCAATCCCAAGACTGTCAAGGTTTCCAGGTCCTGCATCAGCACCTGGCTCCTTCAACATCAATGGCTTGAGGGCAGACAACACGTTCTTCAATAGCTCCAGGAACCCCTACACAAGGGAACGGATATCATCTGATCGGTTCTGGAGCTATCCTCAGCGAAGTTATTACTCTTGCATTCTTTACAACCAAGGTTGCATCTTCCCACACAAGCGCCTTGATGTTGAAGCTATAGCTGGTCTGCCCTGTCTAGAAGAAGCATTGGATTGCTTCGAGCAAGTGGGTCTGCTGCAGTTTGTCACTGATGAAGAGCATTGGAATGAGGAGCTGCTGCTACAGTTCTATGCCACACTTCACATCAAAGGGTATAGCAGAGATCCGAAGACTTGGGTCCTGGAGTGGATGACTGGCAACATTCATCACGAAGCCAATGCATTTGACTTCATTGAGCTCACTGGCTTGCCCACTCCTGGCGATATCTTCGAGCAAGGCTGTCAGCTGCATACTGAAGGTATTGAGAGCATCTTTCAGCGGCCAGAACCCAATATGAGTCAAATGCTCAGCATGATGAAGCCATTGCCCCCAGATGCTGCGTATCCCACAGAATTCTTCATTGAAGACCTTGAGTACCTGCCCAGAACCATCTATCACATCATCAGGCGAACTCTCTGGCCTATCAAAGGGCACTCTCCAAATGCCAAGCTTCAGGGTGCAATGAAGACTTTGGTCTTCTATATACTTCATGGCAAATGCTTCAATGCACAGGACTTCTTCATACGCCAACTTGCTGCATCAGGCATGGATCTATTTGGTTTGAAGTTCTACGCCCCTTGGGTCATGCGGCTGATCAAGCTACACTCCGCCATCTCTTATCAGCCCTTAGCCCGCAACCATAGGATCTTCTTGCCTGACGTGGACATGTCTACTGAAGCCATATATTCTGAGCCTGCCAAGCAACCTCAAAGTCTTCAGAATGCAGAACATCAGAGTTTTACACAGAACGTTGAAGGCGTTGAAGCAGTTTCTCAGGTGTATCCTTTGGCTGGCACTACACATGCACCACACCCTGCTTCAACTGAAGCCACTGACAGTGCCACTGCTTCAAGACCCAAGAAGCACACTCGTGTTCTCAACGACCGAGAGCTTCTTGTGGCCCTACATCAGAAACAAGATAGGCATCATGACTGGCTGAAGCGTCAGATGAAAAGCCTCTTGGTGGATGTTAATCGCACTCGAAATCTTGCCACCAAGAATGCTTTCGTTGCCCATGAAACCTGTCGCCGCACATGGAAAGGGCTAACGATGATGCTTTCTGAAGCTGATCTTCAAGAGGATGGCTTCACTGAGAGATTCAAGTTTGACTCCACACCTCCTCGAAGGCTGTGCTGCTAGGAACTCCATCCCTTGAAGACTCTGAGTTCTCTTCCTCTGCTGCCACCGTCACTGCTAGAATCATTGAGGAAGATGACGATGCTACTTCACCGCCACCTGCTTCAGCACCTCCCAGCTCTTCTGCACCGCCAAACAACACCAACAACCCTGCCACTTCACCTACTCCTCATGGGAACGAGTAGAGGCTCTATGTCTTCAAACCTTTTTGGTCATTACTGACAAAAGGGGGAGAAGCATATGAGATTGATAGTCTTCAAGCGGGTTCATATGGGCGGGTGCCTTATATTTTGCTTCGTGCTTACAACTCTCGTTTTTGCTACATTTGGTTCTTATGAGTTGTAACACTTAAACCAGATGGTCGTCTGCTACTTGTTTGCCACCTTGTTTTGCGAAGATAAATTCCGCATGTGCGACGATAAATTCCGCACTTAGCTCATTCTGCAGACGTCCAATTTCCATTATGCATGGCATTATCTTCATATACTTCCACATGCATAGTGGATTGTCATCATAAGTTGAAGTGGATCTCCACAAGTACCACCTGCCATGTGCATTTGCATTCCAAAAGCAAATTAACTTATATGCACATCTTCAGGGGGAGCCCTTGCAACTTATGAAGACAATTCCTTATCCTTTACAGCTTCACAGATTATATTCCCCGTTGAAAACCTCAACTAGTTTGTCATCAATCACCAAAAAGGGGGAGATTGTAAGTGCATCTAGTGCCACCCCAGTTGGTTTTGGAGTATTGACGACAAACCTAGTTGAGGGACTAATGTGTTTGTGAGAATTGCAGGATAACACAGGTAGAAGTCCCTCATGATTCGGTTTTACTACCAGAGATGACCCCTAAAAATGTATGAAGACATTGAAGTCAAAGGTGGTATATGAAGATATTCACATTGAAGTCTATGACAAGAGAAGACACCATATGAAGCCAATGGAGCTCGAAGACTTAGATCTTTCGTAGTTCTTTTTCTTTTGTGTTGAGTCATAGGAACCACCGAACTATTAAGTGGGGTCAAAGAGAACCAGTCAGAATGACTGAAGTGATGCCTAAACCAAAAAAAAAACCTATGTCTTCGAGTGAAGACAATGAGAGCGAATCTTGTCCAGAGTCGGACAAGTCAGCTTTGCTTGTAGCCCAAGTAAAGTTGCCGTGTGAGTTTGAAATCTGACCGTTGGGACACGTGTCAGTTCCTTAGTGACCCAGGGTCATTTCGGACAAATCAGGTCGGGTTGCCAAGTGGCTATAAATAGCCCACCCCCTACAACCATAAACGGTTGGCTGCTCAGATTGAGAGTACGGCTTTTGTCGTTTGAGAGCAACCCACCTCGAAGCCTTTGAGAGAGAATTCCTTGCGAGGATAAAGACATAACCACCAGAGCCAGAGAGAATTGGGCATCACTTAAGTCTTCTTGTATGTGTGATCTGAAGACTTATTACACTTGAGGACTGTGCATCCTCCAGCCGGTTAGGCGTCACGTTCCGAGCATCCAAGAGACATTGTGGATTGCCAGTGAATGAAGTCTGTGAAGGCTTGGGAGTCTACCTTGAAGACTTACCAGAGTGATTGGGCGAGGTCTATGTGACCTTAGCTCAAGGAGAATACGGTGAGGACTGGGTGTCCTGAGCTGCGTGTTCAGGACTGGGTGTCCGGGACTGTGTGTCCTAAGGTTTAAATACCTAGCCGCTCCAACCAGACGTACAGTTGTCACAACAACTGGAACTGGTCCAACAAATCATTGTCTTCAACGAGTCACTGGTTTCATCTTCACTTCTCTTTACTTACTGTTTCTCCTTGTGAAGTCATTGTATGTTTGCTTTATCATTTGTCTTCACTGAGTGACTGCGTGTTCTGTTTGGCTTCACAACATCTTCCTACCTGATCCTTACTACCTAGCTGCTATTAGTCTTTGTGCTTTCACTTCATTGAATACTTGACTATGGTTTGCCTAGTGTAGTCTACCTTCCGCTGCATGGTAATAGGTTTAATTTTATCGTTTGTCTTCAAAACTCCCATGTTCTGAAGACTTTCATAAAAATCGCCTATTCACCCCCCTCTAGTCGATATAACACACTTTCATATTGTTGGACGAAGCGGCCCGGACCGACATTACGCGTACGCTTACGCAAGACCGGTTCTCCCGACATGCTTTGCACAAAGGTGGCTAGCGGGTGACAGTTTCTCCAACTTTAGTTGAACCGAGTGTGGCTACGCCCTGTCCTTGCGAAGGTTAAAACAACACCAACTTGACAAACTATCGTTGTGGTTTTGATGCGTAGGTAAGATTGGTTCTTGCTTAAGCCCGTAGCAGCCACGTAAAACTTGCAACAACAAAGTAGAGGACGTCTAACTTGTTTTTGCATGGCATGTTATGATGTGATATGGTCAAGACATGATGCTAAAAATTTATTGTATGAGATGATCATGTTTTGTAACCGAGTTATCGGCAACTGGCAGGAGCCATATGGTTGTCGCTTTATTGTATGCAATGCAATTGCGCTGTAATGCTTTACTTTATCACTAAGCGGTAGCGATAGTCATGGAAGCATAAGATTGGTGAGACGACAACGATGCTACGATGATGATCAAGGTGTCATGCTGGTGACGATGGTGATCAGACGGTGCTTCGAAGATGGAGATCACAAGCACAAGATGATGATGGCCATATCATATCACTTATATTGATTGCATGTGATGTTTATCTTTTATGCATCTTATCTTGCTTTGATTGACGGTAGAATTTTAAGATGATCTCTCACTAATTATCAAGAAGTGTTCTCCCTGAGTATGCACCGTTGCGAAAGTTCTTCGTGCTGAGACACCACGTGATGATCGGGTGTGATAGGCTCTAAGTTCAAATACAACGGGTGCAAAACAGTTGCACACGCAGAATACTCAGGTTATACTTGACGAGCCAAGCATATACAGATATGGCCTCGGAACACGGAGACCGAAAGGTCGAGCGTGAATCATATAGTAGATATGATCAACATAGTGATGTTCACCAATGAAACTACTCCATCTCACGTGATGATCGGACATGGTTTAGTTGATTTGGATCACGTAATCACTTAGAGGATTAGAGGGATGTCTATCTAAGTGGGAGTTCTTAAGTAATATGATTAATTGAACTTTAATTTATCATGAACTTAGTCCTGGTAGTATTAGCATATCTATGTTGTAGATCAATAGCTCGCATTGTTGCTTTCATATGTTTATTTTGATATGTTCCTAGAGAAAATTGTGTTGAAAAATGTTAGTAGCAAAGATGCGGATTGGATCCGTGATCTAGGTTTATCCTCATTGCTGCACAGAAGAATTATGTCCTTGATGCACCGCTAGGTGATGGACCTATTGCAGGAGCAGATGCAGACGTTATGAACGTTTGGCTAGCTCAATATGATGACTACTTGATAGTTTAGTGCACCATGCTTAACGGCTTAGAATCGGGACTTCAAAGACGTTTTTGAACGTCATGGACCATATGAGATGTTCCAGGAGTTGAAGTTAATATTTCAAGCAAATACCCGAGTTGAGAGATATGAAGTCTCCAACAAGTTCTATAGCTAAAATATGGAGGAGAATCGCTCAACTAGTGAGCATGTGCTCAGATTGTCTAGGTACTACAATCACTTGAATCAAGTGGGAGTTAATCTTCCAGATAAAATAGTGATTGACAGAATTCTCTAGTCACCATCACCAAGTTAGTAGAACTTCATGATGAACTATATTATGCAAGGGATGACGAAAACGACTCCCGAGCTTTTCATGATGGTGAAATCAATGAAGGTAGAAATCAAGAAAGAGCATCAAGTGTTGATGGTTGACAAGACCACTAGTTTCAAGAAAAAGGGCAAAGGGAAGAAGGGGAACTTCAAGAAGAACGGCAAGCAAGTTGATACTCAAGTGAAGAAGCCCAAGTCTGATCCTAAGCCTGAGACTAAGTGCTTCTACTGTAAAGGAACTGGTCACTGGAAGCGGAACTACCCCAAGTGATTGGCGGATAAGAAGGATGGCAAAGTGAACATAAGTATATTTGATATACATGTTATTGATGTGTACTTTACTAGTGTTTACAGCAACCCCTCAGTATTTGATACTAGTTCAGTTACTAAGATTAGTAACTCGAAACAGGAGTTGCAGAATAAACAGAGACTAGTTAAGGGTGAAGTGACGATGTGTGTTGGAAGTGGTTCCAAGATTGATATGATCATCATCGCACACTCCCTATACTTTCAGGATTAGTGTTGAACCTAAATAAGTGTTATTTGGTGTTTGCGTTGAGCATGAATATGATTTGATCATGTTTATTATAATATGGTTATTCATTTAAGTAAGAGAATAAATTGTTGTTCTGTTTACATGAATAAAACCTTATATGGTTACACACCCAATGAAAATGGTTCATTGGATCTCGATCATAGTGATACACATATTCATAATATTGAAACCAAAAGATGCAAAGTTAATAATGATAGTGCAACTTATTTGTGGCACTGCCATTCAGGTCATATTGGTGTAAAGCGCATGAAGAAAATCCATGCTGATGGGCTTTTGGAATCACTTGATTATGAATCAGTTGATGCTTGCGAACCATGCCTCATAGGCAAGATGACTAAGACTCCGTTCTCCGGAACAATGGAGCGAGCAACAGATTTGTTGGAAATCATACATACTGATGTATGTGGTCCGATGAATATTGAGGCTCATGGCAGGTATCATTATTTTCTAATCTTCATAGATGATTTGAGCAGATATGAGTATATCTACTTGATGAAACACAAGTCTGAAACATTTGAAAAGTTCAAAGAATTTCAGAGTGAAGTGGAGAATCATCATAACAAAAATAAAAGTTTCTACGATATGATCGCAGAAGATGAATATTTGAGTTATGAGTTTGGTCTTCAATTAAAACAATGTGGAATAGTTTCACAAATTCATGCCACCTAGAACACCACAGCATAATGGTGTGTCCAAATGTCATAACCGTACTTTATTGGATATAGTGCAATCTATGATGTTTCTTACTGATTTACCACTAAAGTTTTGGGGTTATGCATTAGAGACAGCTGCATTCATGTTAAAAAAAAGGGGGGTACCATCTAAATCCGTTGAGACGACACCGTATGAACTGTGGTTTGGCAAGAAACCAAAGTTGTCGTTTCTTAAAGTTTGAGGTTGTGATGCTTATATGAAAAAGTTTCATCCTGATAAGCTCAAACCCAAATCGGAGAAGTGCGTCTTCATAGGATACCCAAAAGAAAATGTTGGGTACACCTTCAATCACAGATCCGAAGGCAAGATATTTGTTGCTGAAAATGGATCCTTTCCAGAGAAGGAGTTTCTCTCGAAAGAAGTGAGTGGGAGGAAAGTAGAACTTAATGAGGTAACTGTACCTGCTCCCTTATTGGAAAGTAGTTCATCACAGAAATCTGTTCCTGTGACTACTACACCAATTAGTGAGGAAGCTGATGATGATGATCATGTAACTTCAGATCAAGTTACTACCAAAACTCGTAGGTAAACCAAAGTGAGATCCGCACCAGAGTGGTACGGTAATCCTGTTCTGGAGGTCATGTTACTTGACCATGACGAACCTACGAACTATGAGGAAGCGATGATGAGCCCAGATTCCGCGAAATGGTTTGAGGCCATGAAATCTGAGATATGATCCATGTATGAGAACAAAGTATGGACTTTGATGGATTTGCCCGTTGATCGGCAAGCCATAAAAAATAAATGGATCTTCAAGTGGAAGACGGACGCTGATAGTAGTATTACTATCTACAAAGCTAGACTTGTCGAAAAAGGTTTTTGACAAAGTTCAAGGTGTTGACTACGATGAGATTTTCTCACTCGTATCGATGCTTAAAGTCTGTCCGAATCATGTTAGCAATTGCCGCATTTTATGAAATCTGGCAAATGGATAAAAAAACTGCAATCCTTAATGGATTTCTTAAAGAAGAGTTGTATATGATGCAACCAGAAGGTTTTATCAATCCTAAAGGTGTTAACAAAATGTGCAAGCTCCAGCGATCCATCTATGGACTGGTGCAAGCATCTCAGAGTTGGAATATACGCTTTGATGAGTTGATCAAAGCATATAGTTTTATACAAACTTGCGATGAAGTCTGTATTTACAAGAAAGTGAGTGGGAGCACTACACCATTTCTGATAAGTATATGTGAATAAAATATTGTTGATCGGAAATAATGTAGAATTGTTCTACAAAGCATAAAGGAGTGTTTGAAAGGAGTTTTTTCAAAGAAAGACGTCGGTGAAGCTGCTTACATATTGAGCATCAAGATCTATAGAGATAGATCAAGACGCTTGATAAGTTTTTTCAATGAGTACATACCTTGACAAGATTTTGAATTAAGTTCAAAATGGAACAGTCAAAGAAAGAGTTCTTGCCTGTGTTACAAGGTGTGAAATTGAGTAAGACTCAAAGCCCGACCATGGCAGAAGATAGAAAGAGAATGAAAGTCATTCCCTATGCCTCAACCATAGGTTTTATAAAGTATGTCATGTTGTGTACCAGACCTATTGTATACCCTACACTGTTTTTAGCAAGGGAGTACAATAATGATCTAGGAGTAGATCACTGGACAGCGGTCAAAATTATCCTTAGTGGAATAAGGATATGTTTCTCGATAATGGAGGTGACAAAAGATTCATCGTGAAAGGGTTACGTTGATACAAGTTTAGGCACTGATTCGGATGACTCTAAGTCTTCATCTAGATACATATTGAAAGTGGGAGCAATTAGCTAAAGTAGCTCCGTGCAGAGCATTGTAGACAAAGAAATTTGCAAAATACTTACGGATCTGAATATGACAGACCCGTTGACTAAAATTATCTCACAAGCAAAACATGATCACACCTTAGTACTCTTTGGGTGTTAATCACACAGTGATGTGAACTAGATCACTGACTCTAGTAAACCCTTTGGGTGTTGGTCACATGTCGATGTGAACTATGGGTGTTAACCACATAAAGATGTGAATTATTGATGTTAAATCACATGGCGATGTGAACTAGATTATTGACTCTAGTGCAAGTGGGAGACTGAAGGAAATATGCCCTAGAGGCAATAATAAAGTTATTATTTATTTCCTTATTTCATGATAAATGTTTATTATTCATGCTAGAATTGTATTATCCGGAAACATAATACTTGTGTGAATACATAGACAAACTAAAAGTCACTAGTATGCCTCTACTTGACTAGCTCGCTAATCAAAGATGGTTATGTTTCCTAACCATAGACATGTGTTGTTATTTGATTAACGGGATCACATCATTAGGAGAATGATATGATTGACATGACCCATTCCATTAGCTTAGCACCCGATCGTTTAGTATGTTGCTATTGCTTTCTTCATGACTTATACATGTTCCTATGACTATGAGATTATGCAACTCCCGTTTGCCGGAGGAACACTTTGTGTGCTACCAAATATCACAACGTAACTGGGTGATTATAAAGGAGCTCTACAGGTGTCTCCAAAGGTAAATGTTGGGTTGGTGTATTTCGAGATTAGGATTTGTCAGTCCGATTGTCAGAGAGGTATCTTTGGGCCCTCTCGGTAATGCACATCACATAAGCCTTGCAAGCATTGCAACTAATGAGTTAGTTGCGAGATGATGTATTACGAAATGAGCAAAGAGACTTGCCGGTAACGAGATCGAACTAGGTATTGAGATACCGGCGATCGAATCTCGGGCAAGTAACATACCGATGACAAAGGGAACAACGTATGTTGCTATGCGGTCTGACCGATAAAGATCTTCGTAGAATATGTGGGAGCCAATATGAGCATCCAGGTTCCGCTATTGGTTATTGACCGGAGACATGTCTCGGTCATGTCTACATTGTTCTCGAACCCGTAGGGTCTGCACGCTTAAGGTTTCGATGACAGTTATATTATGAGTTTATGAGTTTTGATGTACCAAAGCAGTTTGGAGTCCCGGATGAGATCGGGGACATGACGAGGAGTCTCGAAATGGCCGAGACGTAAAAATCGATATATTGGACGACTATATTCGGACATCGGAAAGGTTCCGAGTGATTCGAGTATTTTTCGGAGTACCGGAGAGTTACGGGAATTCGCCGAGGAGTATATGGGCCTTATTGGGCTTTAGGGGAAAGAGATAGGAGAGGTTGGGCGCCCCCCCAAGGCCTAGTCCACATTGGACTAGGGGGAAGGGCTGCGCCCCCTCCTTCCTTCTCTTCTCTTTTCCCTTGCCTTGACTCCTACTCCTACTACATGGAAGGACTCCTAGTTGGACTAGGAAAGGGGGAATCCTACTCCCGGTGGGAGTAGGACTCCCCTAGGGCGCGCCATAGAGAGGGCTGGCCCTCCCCTCCTCCACTCCTTTTTATACGGGGGCAGGGGGCACCCCATAGACACAAGTTGATCCACGTGATCATATTCTTAGCCGTGTGCGGTGCCCTCTTCCACCATAATCCTCGATAATATTGTAGCGGTGCTTAGGCGAAGCCCCGTGACGGTAGTACATCAAGATCGTCACCACGCCGTCGTGTTGACGGAACTCTTCCCCGACACTTTGCTGGATCGGAGTCCGGGGATCATCATCGAGCTGAACATGTGCTAAAACTCGGAGGTGCCGTAGTTTCAGTGCTTGATCGGTCGGGCCGTGAAGACGTACGACTACATCAACCGCGTTGTGCTAACGCTTCCGCTGTCGGTCTACAAGGGTATGTAGATCGCACTCTCCCCTCTTGTTGCTATGCATCACCATGATCTTGCGTGTGCGTAGGAATTTTTTTGAAATTACTACGTTTCCCAACATGGACCGCTGTAGATAGAGGGGGGAAGGTGATGGAGATGTTGGTGAAGATGGTGGAGGTGTTGGTGAAGATCGCGGTGATGATGATGATGGCCACGGCGGTGTTCCGGCGCCACCGGAGGAGAGGGGGAGAGAGGGGCCCCCTTCTTCCTCTTCTTCCTTGACCTCCTCCCTAGATGGGAGAAGCGTTTCCCCTCTGGTCCTTGGCCTTGGCATGGGAGGGGCGAGAGCCCCTCCGAGATTGGATCTGCCTCTCTGTCTCTCTCTATTTCTGCGTTCTCAGATTCTTCCCTTTCACCGTTTCTTATATTCCTGGAGATCCGTAACTCCGATTGGGCTGAAATTTTGACACGATCTCTATCCGGAAATTAGCTTTCTTGCAGCGAAAGAAGGGCACCAACCGCCTTACGGGGTGGCCACGAGGGTCAGGGGCGTTCCTGACACCCTGGGGCGCGCCCCCCTACCTCGTGGGCCCCTCGAGCATCGTCTCGCGTGGATTCTTCTTCCCAAAAATCATATATATTCCAAAAAAAATCTCCGCCAGTTTTTATTCCGTTTGGACTCCGTTTGATATGGATATTCTGCGAAACAAAAAACATGCAACAAACAGGAACTGGCACTGGGCACTGGATCAATAGTTAGTCCCAAAAATAGTATAAAAAGTTGCCAAAAGTATATGAAAGTTGAATAATATTGGCATGGAACAATCAAAAATTATAGATACGACAGAGACGTATCAAGGGACTAGTGCCCTCACTCATGTGAACCTGCTCCTCTGACTTGTTCTGACTGTCATTTTGATCAGACATAATGCAATCTCTGACAGATGACCCTGTGAATAGATTATAGATGAGGTAGAGTGGATGAGCATCACAAAATACAGAGGTTTTTGCAAAAGAATGAATCAAAAACTTAGTTTTAGTTTTCCTCAGAAAGCATTTCGGATCAACCGATTTGTAAACTCGGTGATACTGAAGCAGCTGTTGGAACCTAAACTAGTGAACTCGGTCAGACCGAGTCACAGTTCGGTGGCACCGAGACTGCTAGGGTTTCACAAAGTCCTGAACTCGGTCACACCGATTTTCAATTCTCGGTCAGACCGAGAATCACATGTGCAATGGCCTGAGCCGAATCGGTGGTACCGAGTTCCACAACTCGGTTGGTCCGAGATGGTTTCGGCGGAAACCTAACCCTAAATTTTCAAATCATCTCTAATCTACGGAGTGTTTTGACTAGATAAGATAGTTTCAATCGTGGCAAGATTCATGGCGAACACAATGTGCTAGGAATTAGATAAGGATAGCATAGTGATAAAGTTCATACCCTAATTCGGCGATGAACTCGCTACGCCGGCAACGGCAGGGATGATTCCCGTTGACGGCGGCGGAGACCAGCGGCAGGAGGCAACTGGCAACGAGGAGGACGATCCAGAGACCCTGGAGGCGGAGTGGGCTAAGCGCGGGCGAAAGAGTTCGGAGAAAATTTTCAAAATTTTGCCCGTGGGTATATATAGCCCAACCCTGTCGGTGTGACCGAGTGGAACAACTCAGTGGCACCGAGATGCATAACTGTAAGCAGTTGCTGCAACGCGGTGTGACCAAAAAGTTCAAATCGGTTGCACCGATATTGAAAACCTAGATCGACTTAGTGATCTCGGTATGACCGAAATGGGTGAATCGGTCAGACCGAAACGCACAAAGAAGTTTTGGAAGTTTAAGTCTATGACGAATCGGGGACTCCGAGTGCTCCTCACACAGAGTGGTTCGAATCTGACTAGATCAAATTTTGTGATGTAGCATGAATAGAGTTTGAGACGAGAAAAGCATAGATAGCTAGAGAAGGTTCTTAGGCATTCTTGTCCATCCACTTGGCAAGAGAAAAAGAAACCAATCAATCAAAACAACAAGTGGATGTATTTGAATGAGTAAATTATGCAACCAACATGCTCACACAATAAAATAGCAATTGAAATATGTGGCAAAGCATCCACAACCAATTCTAGCAACTATCAAGCAATTGGCGATGACTAGGTCATCTATATATGAGTATATTGACTTAGGAGTCAAATGAGAACATTTGATCATAGGCCATACTCATCGTTTAAGCACAAGTGGGGTTACCACTTTTACATAAAGCGTTGTTGTTTTCACACCATTAGAGTTGCTTTAGCTCAATTCTTAGAGTAAAGCTCCCCTGATGTGAGATCCCCCTTAAGAGGGATGAACTAACCTTGGGTTTTGTCGATGATGACTTCATGTAAATGTTGAAGATGTGGATGCTCAATGTTGATGTAGATCATTTGGAGCTATCCTTTGGAGTGAGTTGCACTTTCAATACCTACATGGGTTAGTCCCACAAGGAACAAACAAGGATATCCATAGGCATAGAGTGATGCACACACAAGATGATGTCTATGAAAGCTTTAGGTTACCTTGTCCCTTGTCTTACCAACAAGAGGGTTTGTGACTCCTTGAACTAGTGCAAGATGTGGAAGTTGATTGCACTCGTTCTTGCCAAAATGATAAGAGTGAAGTATGTTGGCGGAGTCACCCTCAAGAACTCTCTAGTTCTTCTTCTTCGGGATCCACACCATCTTGATGGGAATCCTCAAAGTTGTAGTTGTACTTGATGAAGTGGAACTTGATGTAGTCTTGGGAACCCACTTGACCAAGGCCTTAGGATCTTCTTCAAATGCATCAATTTCCTCTTGAAGCTTGTCCTTACCTTTTTGCTTGTGGTCTTGTGGTGAAAGATCATCTTGAGCTTGTGTCCCTTTGAAAGAAGTAGGATCATACTTCTCTTGTTGAGGAACAAACTTCGTCTTGGGGTATTGATCTTCTTCCCACTCAACTCCATTGGCATTGAACTTTCGTTCAAAACCAACACCTTGGTTCTTCCGATGCCTTCCTTGCTTGCGTACAATTTCCTCGAATTGCTTACTCGCAGCAAGGCTCTTGTAGACACCTTTCTCTATAATTCCCTTCAATAAGCTATTTTCTTGCTCAAGTGTAACTTGGCTAAGAGAATCATTAGTGGAATCAAGAGAACTACTAGAAGCAACAACATTGGATTTAGCATGATTATTGTTACTACTAGAGGAATAATCTTTCTTGTTCTGGTTACTAGGCTTGACTTGAGGCATGTAAGTGGATAAGAGTAAACGCTTGGCAATGTAAGAAGAACTTTTCTTGCGAAGATCATCATTGATTGCCTTCAAGAACTCATGCTCTTGCTCAAGGTTGAGCTTTTCAAAACGTAATTTCTCATGAGTCCTTAAAAGTTCTCGATGATCTCCTAAGATAGTTTCATGAGCTAACTTAAGAGTGTTTAGTTCTTTAGTTAGAGACTCAATCTTCTCCTTATCATTGTCATTTGTTTCATCTTGATTAGCATGATTAATTGATGTTTCATCATAGTATTCATCACTAGAGTTGTCAACAAGTAAATCATCATCACCTAACAAGTCATCTTCATCACTATTGAAATCAACATACTCGGGGTGTGATACCTTTGGACCTTTGGCCATGAAGCATCTTCCAATTCCTTCATTTGGTGAATCAAATATGTCGTAGGAGTTGGTTGACACAAGTGCTAGACCGGCAACACCTTCATCTTGAGTATATTCGGAGTCGGAGTGATAGCTTCTCTCGGAGTAATTGTCGGAGTAGGAGCCGGATACCCATTCACCAACATGAGCTTGATGTCTTCATTTTGTGTAGCTCCTTGATGACTTGTCCTTTCTTTCTGAATCCTTGCTTCTCTGTGAGGGTCTTCATTCATAATGATCATCTCTACTCCTTTCTCTAGGTGGTGATTCTTCTCTTCTACTTCTTCTTTTTGGAGAATCTTCTCTTCTTTTATGGGGTGCCGTACACTCATTGGAATAGTGTCTGGACCTTCCACAATTGTAGCAGTTTCGCTCTCGACTAGAAGATCTTTTGTCATTGTAGGACCTTGACTTGGAGCTTCTCTCTTTGCTTCTACTCTTGTAGAATTTGTTGAACTTCTTCACCATTAAGATCAATTCTTCATTGAAGGTTTGTTTCTCACTTGATGATGTGGGGGCTTCGCATGAGGCTTTGTAAGCACCACTTGATTTGTTGTGAAGTTCCCCCTTATCCTTGAGTGACATCTCATGAGCAACAATTCTTCCAATGACTTCCGTTGGCTTGAGATCTTTGTAATTGGGCATCATTTGAATCAATGTGCACACGGTATCATATTTTCCATCCAAGTCTCTTAGGATCTTCTTGATGATGAATCTTTCGGTCATCTCTTCACTTCCTAAGCCGGCAATCTCATTTGTGATAAGAGCAAGCCTAGAGTACATTTCAGCGACACCTTCACCATCCTTCATTTTGAACTTGTCAAGTTGACTTTGAAGCACATCCAACTTGGATTCCTTGACGGAGTCGGTACCTTCATGCATGTCAATCAAAGTATCCCAAATTTCCTTTGCATTCTCAAGACGGCTGATTTTGTTGAATTCTTCGGGGCACAATCCGTTGAAGAGGATATCACAAGCTTGAGCGTTGTATTGTAGCATTTTCAACTCTTCCGCGGTGGCTTCACGATTCGGTTCTCTCCCATCAAAGAATTCACCTTGCAAGCCAACACACACAATAGCCCAAACGGCGGGGTTATGTCCAAGAATATGCATTTTTATCTTATGCTTCCAACTAGCAAAATTAGTACCATCAAAGTAAGGACCTCTACGGTGATAATTTCCCTCGCTAGACGCCATACTCTCCTAGGTTGTGAAACCAAGGCTATGACCACCAAAAGCTATGGAAATCAAAGCAAATGGAGACCAAAGCTCTGATACCACTTGTAGGATCGAAAGTATGTCTAGAGGGGGGGTGATTAGACTACTTGACAAATTAAAAATCTATCCTTTTCTCAATTTTAGTCTTTGGCAGATTTTAGCTATCTTAGTGCAAGTCAAGCAATCTTAACACAATTCAAGCAAGCATGCAAAGAGTCTATGAGCAGCGGAAAGTAAAGCATGCAACTTGCAAGAATGTAAAGGGAAGGGTCTGGAGAATTCAAACGCAATTGGAGACACGGATGTTTTTGTCGTGGTTCCGATAGGTGGTGCTATCTTACATCCACGTTGATGGAGACTTCAACCCATGAAGGGTAACGGTTGCGCGAGTCCACGGAGGGCTCCACCCATGAAGGGTCCATGAAGAAGCAACCTTGTCTATCCCATCGTGGCCATCGCCCACGAAGGACTTGCCTCACTAGCGGTAGATCTTCACGAAGTAGGCGATCTCCTTGCCCTTACAAACTCCTTGGTTCAACTCCACAATCTTGTCGGAGGCTCCCAAGTGACACCTAGCCAATCTAGGAGACACCACTCTCCAAGAAGTAACAAATGGTGTGTTGATGATGAACTCCTTGCTCTTGTGCTTCAAATGATAGTCTCCCCAACACTCAACTCTCTCTCACAGGATATGGGTTTGGTGGAAAGAAGATATGAGTGGAAAGCAACTTGGGAAGGCTAGAGATCAAGATTCATATGGTGGGAATGGAATATCTTGGCCACAACACATGAGTAGGTGGTTCTCTCTCAGAAAATGTGTATTGGAAGTGTAGGTATGTTCTGATGGCTCTCTCCACGAATGAAGAGCGGGTGGAGGGGTATATATAGCCTCCACACAAAAACTAACCGTTACACACAATTTACCAATCTCGGTGAGACCGAATTGAGAAACTCGGTCGGACCGATTTAGCAAACCTAGTGACCGTTAGGATTTTCGATGGGACTGAGATGCAACTCGGTAGGACCGATATGGTTAGGGTTAGGGCATAACGTAATCTCGTTGTGACCGATTACACAAGCTCGGTGGGACCGATTTTGGTAATAAGCTAACCAGAGAGTTGGTCAGGTAAACTCGGTGGGACCGATTTGCTCATTTCGGTGGAACCGAAATGTTACAAAAGGGAAACAGAGAGTTTACATTGCAATCTCGGTGGGACCGATCGCTCATCTCGGTAGGACCAAAACGTTATGAAGGGAAACAGAGAGATTACAACCCCATCTCGGTGTGACCGAGATCCTACCGGTGAGACCGATTTGCCTAGGGTTTGTGGCAGTGGCTATGACATCTGAACTCGATGGCGCCGGATAGAAAGAATCGATGGGGCCGAGTTTGACTTTTGGTTTAGGTCATATGTGGATGTGGGAAGGTAGTTGAGGGTTTTGGAGCATATCACTAAGCACTATGAAGCAAGAACCTCATCAAGCAACACCTCATCCCACCTTAATAGTATTGGCTTTTCCTATAGACTCAATGTGATCTTGGATCACTAAAATATAAAATGTAGAGTCTTGAGCTTTGAGCTTGAGCCAATCTTTTTGTCCTTAGTATTTTGAGGGGTCCACTTTCCTCATCCATGCCATGCCATTCATTGAGCTTTTCCTGAAATATTAATCTTGGAATAATGTTAGCTCAATGAGCTATATGTTGTTAGGAATTACCAAAACCACCCAGGGATAGTTGCACTTTCACCCTCCCCATTTATAGCAAGAGAAGGCCAACTTGTTGGAAATATGCCCTAGAGGCAATAATAAAAGCATTATTATTATATTTCTTTGTTCATGATAATTGTCTTTATTCATGCTATAATTGTGTTATCCGGAAATCGTAATACATGTGTGAATAACAGACACCAACATGTTCCTAGTAAGCCTCTAGTTGACTAGCTCGTTGATCAATAGATAGTCATGGTTTCCTGGCTATGGACATTAGATGTCATTGATAACGGGATCACATCATTAGGATAATGATGTGATGGACAAGACCCAATCCTAAACATAGCACAAGATCGTATAGTTCGTTTGCTAGAGTTTTTGCAATGTCAAAGTATCTCTTCCTTCGACCATGAGATCGTATAACTCCTGGATACCGTAGGAGTGCTTTGGGTGTATCAAACGTCACAACGTAACTGGGTGACTATAAAGGTGCACTACAGGTATCTCCGAAAGTATCTATTGTTTTATATGGATCGAGACTGGGATTTGTCACTCCGTATGACGGAGAGATATCACTGGGCCCACTCAGTAATGCATCATCATAATGAGCTCAAAGTGACCAAGTGTTTGGTCACGGGATCATGCATTACGGTACGAGTAAAGTGACTTGCCGGTAACAAGATTGAACGAGGTATTGGGATACCGACAATCGAATCTCGGGCAAGTAACATATCGATTGACAAAGGGAATTGCATACGGGGTTGATTAAATCCTCGACATCGTGGTTCATCCGATGAGATCATCGTGGAGCATGTGGGAGCCAACATGGGTATCCAGATCCCGCTGTTGGTTATTGACCGGAGAGCGATCTCGGTCATGTCTACATGTCTCCCGAACCCGTAGGGTCTACACACTTAAGGTTCAGTTACGCTAGGGTTGTAGGGATATGTATATGCAGTAACCCGAATGTTGTTCGGAGTCCCGGATGAGATCCCGGACGTCACGAGGAGTTCCGGAATGGTCCGGAGGTAAAGATTTATATATGGGAAGTCCTGTTTCGGGCATCGGGACAAGTTTCGGGGTTATCAGTATTGTACCGGGACCACCGGAGGGGTCCCGGGGGCCCACCGGGTGGGGCCACCCATCCCCGGGGGCCACATGGGCTGTAGGGGGTGCGCCTTGGTCTGCTTGGGCCAAGGGCACCAGCCCCACATAGGCCCATGCGCCTAGGGTTCAAGGGGGCAAGAGTCCTAGGAGGGTAAGGCACCTCCTAGGTGCCTTGGGGGGGAGGGAAACCCCCCTTGGCCGCCGCACCCCCTAGGAGATTGGATCTCCTAGGGCCGGCCACCCCCCCTTGGCACCCCTATATATAGTGGGGGAGAGGAGGGACTTCATACCTTGAGTCCTTGGCCTTTGGTTGCCTCCTTCTCCCTCCCCAACACCTCCTCCATCTCCTTATTGCTTAGCGAAGCTCTGCCGGAGTACTGCAGCTCCATCAACACCACGCCGTCGTGCTGCTGCTGGTGCCATCTCCCTCAACCTCTCCTCCCTCCCTTGCTGGATCAAGAAGGAGGAGACGTGGCTGTTCCGTACGTGTGTTGAACGCGGAGGTGCCGTCCGTTCGGTGCTAGGATCTCCGGTGATTCGAATCACGTCGTGTTCGACTACATCATCCCCGTTCTTTGAACGCTTCCGCTCGCGATGTACAAGGTACGTAGATGCATCCAATGACTCGTTGCTAGATGAACTCCTAGATGATCTTGGTGAAACGAGTAGGAAAATTTTTGTTTTCTGCAACGTTACCCAACAGTGGCATCATGAGCTAGGTCTATGCGTAGTTCTTCTTGCACGAGTAGAACACAATTGGTTGTGGGCGTAGATTTGTCAACTTTCTTGCCGCTACTAGTCTTATCTTGCTTCAGCGGTATTGTGGGATGAAGCGGCCCGGACCAACCTTACACGTACGCTTACGTGAGACCGGTTCCACCGACTAACATGCACAAGTTGCATAAGGTGGCTGGCGGGTGTCTGTCTCTCCTACTTTAGTTGAAGCGGATTCGATGAAAAGGGTCCTTATGAAGGGTAAATAGAAGTTGACAAATCACGTTGTGGTTTCACGTAGGTAAGAAAACGTTCTTGCTAGAACCCTACTACAGCCACGTAAAACTTGCAAACAACAATTAGAGGACGTCTAACTTGTTTTTGTAGCAAGTGCTTTGTGATATGATATGGCCAAAGTTGTGATGAATGATGAATGATCTATATGTCATGTATGAGATGTTCATGCTATTGTAATAGGAATCACGACTTGCATGTCGATGAGTATGACAACCGGCAGGAGCCATAGGAGTTGTCTTTATTTTTTGTATGACCTGCGTGTCATTAAAGAACGCCATGTAAACTACTTTACTTTATTACTAAACGCGTTAGTCATAGAAGTAGAAGTAGTCGTTGGCGTGACAACTTCATGAAGACACGATGATGGAGATTATGATGATGGAGATCATGGTGTCGTGCCGGTGACAAGATGATCATGGAGCCCCGAAGATGAAGATCAAAGGAGCTATATGATATTGGCCATATCATGTCACTACTTTATATAATTGCATGCGATGTTTATTATGTTTTATGCATCTTGTTTACTTAGAACGACGGTAGTAAATAAGATGATCCCTTACAAAAAAAATTTCAAGAAGTGTTCTCCCCTAACTGTGCACCGTTGCTACAGTTCGTCGTTTCGAAGCACCACGTGATGATCGGGTGTGATAGATTCTTACGTTCACATACAACGGGTGTAAGACAGTTTTACACAGCGAAAACACTTAGGGTTAACTTGACGAGCCTAGCATGTACAGACATGGCCTCGGAACACGGAGACCGAAAGGTCGAACACGAGTCGTATGGAAGATACGATCTACATGAGAATGTTCACCGACGATGACTAGTCCGTCTCACGTGATGATCGGACACGGCCTAGTCGACTCGGATCGTGTAACACTTAGATGACCAAAGGGATGTCAAATCTGAGTGGGAGTTCATTATAATTTGATTAGATGAACTTAATTATCATGAACTTAGTCTAAATTTTTACAATATGTCTTGTAGATCAAATGGCCAACATAGTCCTCAACTTCAACGCGTTCCTAGAGAAAACCAAGCTGAAAGACGATGGCAGCAACTATACGGACTGGGTCCGGAACCTGAGGATCATCCTCATAGCTGCCAAGAAAGATTATGTCCTACAAGCACCGCTTGGTGACGCACCCATTCTCCCTGCGGAACAAGACGTTATGAACGCTTGGCAGGCACGTTCCGATGACTACTCCCTCGTTCAGTGCGGCATGCTTTACAGCCTAGAGCCGGGGCTCCAAAAGCGTTTTGAGAGACATGGAGCATATGAGATGTTCGAAGAGCTGAAAATGGTTTTCCAAGCTCATGCCCGGGTCGAGAGATATGAAGTCTCCGACAAATTCTTCAGCTGTAAGATGGAGGAAAATAGTTCTGTCAGTGAGCACATACTCACTATGTCTGGGTTGCATAACCGCTTGACTCAGCTGGGAGTTAATCTCCCGGATGATGCGGTCATTGACAGAATCCTCTAGTCGCTTCCACCGAGCTACAAGAGCTTTGTGATGAACTTCAATATGCAGGGGATGGAAAAGACCATTCCTGAAGTATTTGCTATGCTGAAATCAGCAGAGGTAGAAGTCAGAAAGGAACATCAAGTGTTGATGATCAATAAAACCACTAAGTTCAAGAAGGGCAAGGGTAAAAAGAACTTCAAGAAGGACGGCAAGGTAGTTGCCGCGCCCAGCAAGCAAGCTGCCGGGAAGAAGCCAAATAATGGACCCAAGCCCGAGACTGAGTGTTTTTATTGCAAGGAAAGTGGTCACTGGAAGCGGAACTGCCCCAAATACTTAGCAGACAAGAAGGCCGGCAAAACCAAAGGTATATTTGATATACATGTAATTGATGTGTACCTTACCAGTAATCATAGTAACTCCTGGGTATTTGATACCGGTGCCGTTGCTCATATTTGTAACACGCAACAGGAGCTGCGGAATAAACGGAGACTGGCGAAGGACGAGGTGACGATGCGCGTCGGGAATGGTTCCAAGGTCGATGTGATCGCCGTCGGCACGCTACCTCTACATTTACCTACGGGATTAGTTTTGAACCTCAATAATTGTGCCAAGTTTGAGCATGAACATTGTATCAGGATCTCATTTAATTCGAGATGGCTACTCATTTAAATCCGAGAATAATGGTTGTTCTATTTATATGAGAGATATGTTTTATGGTCATGCTCCGATGGTGAATGGTTTATTCTTTATGAATCTCGAGCGTAATGCTACACATATTCATAGTGTAAGTACCAAAAGATGTAAGATTGATAGTGATAGTCCCACATACTTGTGGCACTGCCGCCTCGGTCACATAGGTGTCAAACGCATGAAGAAGCTCCATGCTGATGGACTTTTAGAGTCTCTTGATTACGAATCATTTGACACGTACGAACCATGCCTCATGGGTAAAATGACCAAGACTCCATTCTCAGGATCAATGGAGAGAGCAACCAACTTATTGGAAATCATACATACTGATGTGTGCGGTCCAATGAGTGTTGAGGCTCGCGGTGGCTATCGTTATGTTCTCACCCTCACTGATGACTTGAGTAGATATGGGTATGTCTACTTAATGAAACACAAGTCTGAGACCTTTGAAAAGTTCAAGGAATTTCAGAGTGAAGTTGAGAATCAACGTGACAGGAAAATCAAGTTTCTACGATCAGATCGTGGAGGAGAATACTTGAGTCACGAGTTTGGTACACACTTAAGAAAATGTGGAATAGTTTCACAACTCACGCCGCCTGGAACACCTCAGCGTAATGGTGTGTCCGAACATCGTAATCGCACTCTATTAGATATGGTGCGATCTATGATGTCTCTTGCCGATTTACCACTATCTTTTTGGGGCTATGCTTTAGAGACTGCCGCATTCACTTTAAATAGGGCCCCGTCGAAATCCGTTGAGACGACACCGTATGAATTATGGTTTGGGAAGAAACCTAAGCTGTCATTTCTAAAAGTTTGGGGATGCGATGCTTATGTCAGGAAACTTCAACCTGAAAAGCTCGAACCCAAATCGGAAAAATGCGTCTTCATAGGATACCCTAAAGAAATTGTTGGGTATATCTTCTACCTCAGATCCGAAGGCAAGATCTTTGTTGCCAAGAATGGGTCCTTTCTGGAGAAAGAGTTTCTCTCGAAAGAAGTAAGTGGGAGGAAAGTAGAGCTTGATGAAGTATTACCTCTTGAACCGGAAAATGGCGCAACTCAAGAAAATGTTCCTGAGGTGCCTGCACCGACTAGAGAGGAAGTTAATGATAATGATCAAGATACTTCTGATCAAGCTCCTACTGAAATTCGAAGGTCCACGAGGACACGTTCCGCACCAGAGTGGTACGGCAACCCTGTCTTGGAAATCATGTTGTTAGACAACGGTGAACCTTCGAACTATGAAGAAGCGATGGCGGGTCCGGATTCCGACAAATGGCTAGAAGCCATGAAATCCGAGATAGGATCCATGTATGAAAACGAAGTATGGACTTTGACTGACTTGCCCGTAGAACGGCGAGCCATAGAAAATAAATGGATCTTTAAGAAGAAGACAGACGCGGATGGTAATGTGACCATCTATAAAGCTCGGCTTGTCGCTAAGGGTTATCGACAAGTTCAAGGGATTGACTATGATGAGGCTTTCTCACCGGTAGCGAAGCTGAAGTCCGTCCGAATCATGTTAGCAATTGCCGCATTTTATGATTATGAAATTTGGCAAATGGACGTCAAAACGGCATTCCTTAATGGTTTCCTTAAGGAAGAATTGTATATGATGCAGCCGGAAGGTTTTGTTGATCCTAAAAATGCTGACAAGGTGTGCAAGCTCCAACGCTCGATTTATGGGCTGGTGCAAGCATCTCGGAGTTGGAACATTCGTTTTGATGAGATGATCAAAGCGTTTGGGTTTACACAGACTTATGAAGAAGCCTGTGTTTACAAGAAAGTGAGTGGGAGCTCTATAGCATTTCTCATACTATATGTAGATGACATACTTTTGATGGGAAATGATATAGAACTTTTGGACAGCATTAAGGCCTACTTGAATAAGAGTTTTTCAATGAAGGACCTTGGAGAAGCTGCTTATATATTAGGCATCAAGATCTATAGGGATAGATCAAGACGCCTCATAGGTCTTTCACAAAGCACATATCTTGATAAGATTTTGAAGAAGTTCAAAATGGATCAGTCCAAGAAAGGGTTCTTGCCTGTTTTGCAAGGTGTGAAATTGAGCTCAGCTCAATGTCCGACCACGGCAGCAGAGATAGAAGAGATGAGTGTCATCCCCTATGCCTCAGCCATAGGTTCTATTATGTATGCCATGCTGTGTACCAGACCTGATGTAAACCTTGCCGTAAGTTTGGTAGGAAGGTACCAAAGTAATCCCGGCAAGGAACACTGGACAGTGGTCAAGAATATCCTGAAGTACCTGAAAAGGACTAAGGAAATGTTTCTCGTTTATGGAGGTGACGAAGAGCTCGTCGTAAAAGGTTACGTCGACGCTAGCTTCGACACAGATCTGGATGACTCTAAGTCACAAACCGGATACGTGTATATTTTGAATGGTGGGGCAGTAAGCTGGTGCAGTTGCAAGCAAAGCGTCGTGGCGGGATCTACATGTGAAGCGGAGTACATGGCAGCCTCGGAGGCAGCACATGAAGCAATATGGGTGAAGGAGTTCATCACCGACCTAGGAGTCATACCCAATGCGTCGGGGCCGATCAAGCTCTTCTGTGACAACACTGGAGCTATTGCACTTGCCAAGGAGCCCAGGTTTCACAAGAAGACAAGGCACATCAAGCGTCGCTTCAACTCCATTCGTGAAAATGTTCAAGATGGAGACATAGAGATTTGTAAAGTACATACGGACCTGAATGTAGCAGATCCGTTGACTAAACCTCTCCCAAGAGCAAAACATGATCAACACCAGAATTCCATGGGTGTTCGATTCATCACAATGTAACTAGATTATTGACTCTAGTGCAAGTGGGAGACTGTTGGAAATATGCCCCTAGAGGCAATAATAAAAGCATTATTATTATATTTCTTTGTTCATGATAATTGTCTTTATTCATGCTATAATTGTGTTATCCGGAAATCGTAATACATGTGTGAATAACAGACACCAACATGTTCCTAGTAAGCCTCTAGTTGACTAGCTCGTTGATCAATAGATAGTCATGGTTTCCTGGCTATGGACATTAGATGTCATTGATAACGGGATCACATCATTAGGATAATGATGTGATGGACAAGACCCAATCCTAAACATAGCACAAGATCGTATAGTTCGTTTGCTAGAGTTTTTGCAATGTCAAAGTATCTCTTCCTTCGACCATGAGATCGTATAACTCCTGGATACCGTAGGAGTGCTTTGGGTGTATCAAACGTCACAACGTAACTGGGTGACTATAAAGGTGCACTACAGGTATCTCCGAAAGTATCTATTGTTTTATATGGATCGAGACTGGGATTTGTCACTCCGTATGACGGAGAGATATCACTGGGCCCACTCAGTAATGCATCATCATAATGAGCTCAAAGTGACCAAGTGTTTGGTCACGGGATCATGCATTACGGTACGAGTAAATGACTTGCCGGTAACAAGATTGAACGAGGTATTGGGATACCGACGATCGAATCTCGGGCAAGTAACATATCGATTGACAAAGGGAATTGCATACGGGGTTGATTAAATCCTCGACATCGTGGTTCATCCGATGAGATCATCGTGGAGCGTGTGGGAGCCAACATGGGTATCCAGATCCCGCTGTTGGTTATTGACCGGAGAGCGATCTCGGTCATGTCTACATGTCTCCCGAACCCGTAGGGTCTACACACTTAAGGTTCAGTTACGCTAGGGTTGTAGGGATATGTATATGCAGTAACCCGAATGTTGTTCGGAGTCCCAGATGAGATCCCGGACGTCACGAGGAGTTCCGAAATGGTCCGGAGGTAAAGATTTATATATGGGAAGTCCTGTTTCGGGCATCGGGACAAGTTTCGGGGTTATCGGTGTTGTACCGGGACCACCGGAGGGGTCCCGGGGGCCCACCGGGTGGGGCCACCCATCCCCGGGGGCCACATGGGCTGTAGGGGGTGCGCCTTGGCCTGCTTGGGCCAAGGGCACCAGCCCCACATAGGCCCATGCGCCTAGGGTTCAAGGGGGCAAGAGTCCTAGGAGGGTAAGGCACCTCCTAGGTGCCTTGGGGGGGAGGGAAACCCCCCTTGGCCGCCGCACCCCCTAGGAGATTGGATCTCCTAGGGCCGGCCACCCCCCCCTTGGCACCCCTATATATAGTGGGGGAGAGGAGGGACTTCATACCTTGAGTCCTTGGCCTTTGGTTGCCTCCTTCTCCCTCCCCAACACCTCCTCCATCTCCTTATTGCTTAGCGAAGCTCTGCCGGAGTACTGCAGCTCCATCAACACCACGCCGCCGTGTTGCTGCTGGTGCCATCTCCCTCAACCTCTCCTCCCTCCCTTGCTGGATCAAGAAGGAGGAGACGTGGCTGTTCCGTACGTGTGTTGAACGCGGAGGTGCCGTCCGTTCGGTGCTAGGATCTCCGGTGATTCGAATCACGTCGTGTTCGACTACATCATCCCCGTTCTTTGAACGCTTCCGCTCGCGATCTACAAGGTACGTAGATGCATCCAATGACTCGTTGCTAGATGAACTCCTAGATGATCTTGGTGAAACGAGTAGGAAAATTTTTGTTTTCTGCAACGTTACCCAACACAACTGGCACCTCCCATGATCGCAGGTAATGATGGTTTTCCTTGCATGTCGCAGGGACTCGTCAAGTCGTGCCGTTGTCGAGGCAGCATGGGGAAGCGGAGACGCCCACATCCAATTAAACCACCACGCGTCAACCGAGGCCGCAGGCTTTGGGGGCCCGCGATGCTCCGTACTTGGCCCTTGGCTTCACCGCAAAGCCAAGCCCGAGCGCTCCTTGGGCCCGGGGGCTGCTGTCGGCGTCCTGGAAATGGGGGTCCCCAGGCTTGCCTGCCTGCAGTCCGCGACGTGGCTAAGCTAGCACGCCGTACGGCCCACCTTCATCAACAAGGCATCCAAGACCCTCGCGAGGGGCCAAGCCTCGCGAGGCGGATGACACAAGACCTCCTCTGGAGCGGCCTAGTTAGGCAGGCTCACGAGGAGCGGAGATATCAAGGCAAGGTGAACCTCGCGAGGCTCTCGTGACGTGAGCCATGACGATCGACACCAGGCGGGCGCCAGCGTGCACAGCGTCCTTGTTTCCTCTTTGGTGCTAAGGAAACCAGCACAGACGAGGAGTACCGAGGCATCAGGCAAAGGTTGCCATTTTGGTGCAACAAGACCGAGACCAGAAGGATGGCAAGACGGAGGTCATCATGGAGCCCAAGACGGCGTCACCACCAGAGCCTTTGGCAGGCGAAGACCACTTTTGTCAGGATAGCTCGTACTAGCTGTCCCACTTTAAATTTTCCCGCCATTGTTGGCTCCCTTCCCGCTCAAGATTTGGGAAGAGGACCAGGGCCTCTATAAGTAGGACTAGCTACCACCATAGGGCAGAAAAAGAGAGATCTGGGATCACTCTCACCCACACAAGTTAGCCAAGCACAAGAACACCTCAACCTCAGGAGGCTGTTCTTCCCATTGTATTGTTCATCATCAGCCCAAGAGGCAATCCACCACCACCACACTGGAGTAGGGTATTACACCACAACGGTGGCCCGAACCAGTATAAATCTTGTGTCTTTCCGCGTTGCGAGTTCGTTGAGTTCGTCCGCGAGATCTTATCAAGCTAGGGCGTAGATCGGTGGGAGGAAAAGACTTCGCGCGCACCCCAGTGTTCGAACCTTAAGAGTTTGCCGGAAACCCACATCCGACAATTAAGAATAAATGGATCTTCAAGAGGAAGACTGATACGTCTCCGTCGTATCTATAATTTTTGATTGTTCCATGCCAATATTATTCAACTTTCATATACTTTTGGCAACTTTTTATACTATTTTTGGGACTAACATATTGATCCAGTGCCCAGTGCCAGTTCCTGTTTGTTGCATGTTTTTTTGTTTCACAGAATATCCATATCAAACGGAGTAAAAACTGACGGAGATTTTTTTTGGAATATATATGATTTTTGGGAAGAAGAATCCACGCGAGACGATGCTCGAGGGGCCCATGAGGTAGGGGGCGCGCCCTAGGGTGTCAGGCGCGCCCCTGACCCTCGTGGCCACCCCGTAAGGCGGTTGGTGCCCTTATTTTGCCGCAAGAAAGCTAATATCCGGATAGATATCGTGTCAAAATTTCAGCCCAATCGGAGTTACGGATCTCCGGGAATATAAGAAACGGTGAAAGGGAAGAATCTGAGAACGCAGAACCAGAGAGAAACAGAGAGATAGATCCAATCTCGGAGGGGCTCTCGCCCCTCCCATTCCATGGAGGCCAAGGACCAGAGGGTAAACCCTTCTCCCATCTAGGGAGGAGGTCAAGGAAGAAGAGGAAGAAGGGGGCCCCTCTCCCCCTCTCCTCCGGTGGCGCCGGAACGCCGCCGTGGCCATCATCATCATCACC
This sequence comes from Triticum dicoccoides, assembly GCF_002162155.2. Taxonomy (NCBI): domain Eukaryota; kingdom Viridiplantae; phylum Streptophyta; class Magnoliopsida; order Poales; family Poaceae; genus Triticum; species Triticum dicoccoides. Next base: position 485,060,794 of record NC_041388.1, read on the forward strand.
GCGATCTTCACCAACACCTCCGCCATCTTCACCAACATCTCCATCACCTTCCCCCCTCTATCTACAGCGGTCCACTCTCCCGCAACCCGTTGTACCCTCTACTTGAACATGGTGCTTTATGCTTCATATTATTATCCAATGATGTGTTGCCATCCTATGATGTCTGAGTAGATTTTCATTGTCCTATCGGTGGTTGATGAATTGCTATGATTGATTTAATTTGCTTGTGGTTATGTTTCTGTCCTTTGGTGCCCATCATATGATTGCGCGCGTGTATCACACCCTAGGGTTAGTTTGTATGTTGGTAGGACTATGTATTGGAGGGCAAGAGTGACAGAAGGTTCAACCTAGCATAGAAATTGATGCATACGGGATTGAAGGGGGACCAATATATCTTAATGCTATGGTTGGGTTTTACCTTAATGAACATTAGTAGTTGCGGATGCTTGCTAATAGTTCCAATCATAAGTGCATAGAATTCCAAGTCAGGGATGACATGCTAGCAGTGGCCTCTCCCACATAATACTTGCTATCGGTCTAGTAAAGTAGTCAATTGCTTAGGGACAATTTCGCAACTCCTACCACCACTTTTCCACACTCACTATATTTAATTTATTGTTTATTTATCTAAACAGCCCCTACTTTTTATTTACATACTCTTTATTATCTTGCAAATCTATCCAACAACACCTACAAAGTACTTCTAGTTTCATACTTGTTCTAGGTAAAGCGAACATCAATCGTGCGTAGAGTTGTATCGATAGTCGATAGAACTTGAGGGAATATTTGTTCTACCTTTAGCTCCTCGTTGGGTTCGACACTCTTACTTATCGAAAACTGTTGCGATCCCCTATACTTGTGGGTTATCAAGACCTTTTTCTGGCGCCGTTGCCGGGGAGCAATAGCGTGGGGTGAATATTCTCGTGTGTGCTTGTTTGTTTTATCACTAAGTAATTTTTATTTGTTGTTCTTAGTTGTTATCTATCTTTAGTTATGGATATGGAACACAAAATACCAAAAAAATTAGGTGTACTTGCTACTCATGGAGATGGGGAACCTCCTAAAACCCTCGATGCTGGTTATGTGAAAGATATTATGTACTACTTTAATAATCCTGAGAAAACCCCATTCAATTATGTAATGGGAGTAATGTTGGATCAACGTGAATACTTTAGGGATTACCGCTTGACACAAAAAGGGAAACTATTATGGGATCAAATTTTTATATTGAAGTGGTATGCTAGACAACTATGCTCGGAATATGATTATACTTGTTGCTCGAGGATGAATTCTCCACACCTCCCCTTTTCATGCAAATTTAATGATAATGAAACCTTGGCTTCTTATGCTAGAGGTATATATGATTACTATGATGTGGAACAACTAGAAGAATTTGTTGCTTTTATGGGTGCTTATGAAATTGAATCTATGTTTAGAGAGTTTGATGATATTGATGATGCTTGTTATAGATCTGAAAATTTAGCTATCCTCAAATATTGCTATGAGAATTATGAATACAATTATGAAATTATTGCACTTATTAAGAAAGTCTCCGTTGTCCAAGAAGAGACTAATATTTTGCAGGAATCTATGGAAGAAGAAGTTGATGACACTGTGAGCTCATTGGATGAAAAAGATGAGGAGGAGAGCGAAGAACAAAAGGAGGAAGAGCGGATTGATCACCCGTGCCCACCTTCTAATGAGAGTAACTCTTCAACTCATACATTGTTTAATTCCCCTTCGTGCTTACCGAAGGATGATTGCTATGATGATTGTTATGATCCCTATGATTCTTTTGAAATATCCCTTTTTGATGATGCTTGCTATGCTTATGGCCAAGATGCCAATATGAATTATGCTTATGGAGATGAACTTTCTATAGTTCCTTATGTTATGAATGAAATTGTTGCTATTGCACCCACGCATGATAGTCCTATTATCTTTTTGAATTCTCCCGACTACAATATATCGGAGAAGCTTGCACTTATTAAGGGTTATATTGATGGGTTGCCTTTTACTATTACACATGATGATTTTGATGAAAATAATATGCATGTGCTTGCTGCTCCTACTTGCAATTATTATGAGAGAGGAACTATATCTCCACCTCTCTATGTTTCCAATACGATAAAATTGCAAGAAACTGTTTATACTATGCATTGGCCTTTACTAGGTGTGCATGAATTGTTTTTTTATGACATGCCGATGCATAGGAAGAGAGTTATACTTCGTCATTGCTTGATATATGTTGCTTTGTGCTCACTACTAAATTACAAATCATTGTTAAATAAAATTGGCTTTGATATACCTTAGGATCCGAGTGGATTCACTACTTGAGCACTATATGCCTAGCTTAATGGCTTTAAAGAAAGCGCTGCCAGGGAGACAACCCGGAAGTTTTAGAGAGTCATTTATTTCTGTTGAGTGCTTTCATATAGTTTAAAAACAACAAAAATAAATAGGGGAACCCAAAACTTTTCAAAAAGGAAAGTGAAAGTGAGAAAGACAAGCACTGTTGAAGTGGGAGAGCTCCTTGAACTTTGTTCATGCTCACGGTAACTTTGTGAATCTTGATTACAGAAACTTTTCAACAAAAATAATTATCCCTTTGTACAATTCCATTGTATTATAAAAATAATGTGCCAAGGTTTGCCTTTAGGATGTTTACATTTGCTTGATGGTTTGTACGGTGCAGGACAGAAACTTTGGCTGTAGTGCGCGATTTTACATTTTTGGCTGGAACGTCAAATGGTTCTGATTCTTTTTGCAATGTATTCCTATACAAAGTGTTTATTTTTCCTAATTTTGGCAGAATTTTTCAAGTATCAGAAGTATGGTGAACGTTCATATTGCTACAGATTGTTCTGTTTTAGACAGATTCTATTTTGATGCATAGTTTGCTTGTTTTTGATGAAACTATCAATTTATATCAGTGGATTAAGCCATGAAAAATTTATACTACAGTAGACACAATGCAAAAACAAAATATGAATTGGTTTGCAACAGTACTTATAGTGGTGATTTGCTTTATTATACTAACGGATCTTACCGAGTTTTCTGTTGATGTTTTGTGTGGATGAAGTGTTCGATGATCGAGAAGGTCTCGATGTGAGAAGAAGGAAGAGAGGCAAGAGCTCAAGCTTGGGGATGCCCGAGGAACCCCAAGTAAATATTCAAGGAGACTCAAGCGTCTAAGCTTGGGGATACTGGGGAGGCATCCCCTCTTTCTTGAACAAGTATCGGTACATTTTCGGATTCGTTTCGTTCATGCGATATGTGCAATCTTGGAGCGTCTTTTGCATTTAGTTTTCATTTTTCTTTTATGCACCATGCTGGTATGAGATAGTCCTTAGTTGATTTATAGAATGCTTCATGTGCTTCACTTATATCATTTGAAGTTTGGATTGCATGTTTCTCTTTACATAAACAGCCGCCATTTGTAGAATGCTCTTTTGCTTCACTTATATTTGTTAGAGCACGGGCATATCTTTTGTAGAAAGAATTAAACTCTGTTGCTTCACTTATATCTATTTAGAGAGATGACAGGAATTGGTCATTCACATGGTTAGTCATAAAATCCTACATAAAACTTGTAGATCACTGAATATGATATGTTTGATTCCTTGCAATAGTTTTGCGATATAAAGATGGTGATATTAGAGTCATGCTAGTGGGTAGTTGTGGATTAGTAGAAATACTTGTGTTGAGGGTTGTGATTCCCGTAGCATGCACGTATGGTGAACCGTTATGTAACGAAGTCGGAGCATGATTTATTTATTGATTGTCTTCCTTATGAGTGGCGGTCGGGGACGAGCGATGGTCTTTTCCTACCAATCTATCCCCCTAGGAGCATGCGTGTAGTACTTTGTTTCGATGACTAATAGATTTTTGCAAAAAGTATGTGAGTTCCTTATGACTAATGTTGAGTCCATGGATTATACGCACTCTCACCCTTCCACCATTGCTAGCCTCTCTAGTACCGTGCAACTTTCGCCGGTACCATAAACCCACCATATACCTTCCTCAAAACAGCCACCATACCTACCTATCATGGCATTTCCATAGCCATTCCGAGATATATTGCCATGCAACTTTCATCATCATCATATACATTACTTGAGCATTCATTGTCATATTGCTTTGCATGATCGTAAGATAGCTAGCATGATGTTTTCATGGCTTGTCCGTTTTTTGATGTTATTGCTACGCTAGATCATTGCACATCCCGGTATACCGCCGGAGGCATCCATATAGAGTCATACTTTGTTCTAGACATTGAGTTGTAATATTGAGTTGTAAGTAAATAAAAGTGTGATGGTCATCATTATTAGAGCATTGCCCCAGTGAGGAAAGGATCATGGAGACTATGATTCCCCCATAAGTCGGGATGAGACTTCGGACTTTACAAAAAAAAGAGGCCAAAGAAGCCCAAATAAAAAAAGAGAAAAAGAGGCCGAAGAAGCCCACCAAAAAAATTAAAAAAAATAAAAAATAAAATAAAATAAAAACAAAAAATGAGAGAAAAAGAGAGAAGGGGCAGTGCTACTATCATTTTTCCACACTTGTGCTTCAAAATGGCACCATGTTCTTCATATAGAGAGTCTCTTGAGTTATCACTTTCATATACTAGTGGGAATTTTCATTATAGAACTTGGCTTGTATATTCCGATGATGGGCTTCCTCAAATGCCCGAGGTCTTCATGAGCAAGCAAGTTGGATGCACACCCACTTAGTTTCAGTTGGAGCTTTCATACACTTATAGCTCTAGTGCATTCGTTGCATGGCAATCCCTACTCACTCACATTGATATCTATTGATGGGCATCTACATAGTCCGTTGATACGCCTAGTTGATGTGAGACTATCTTCTCATTTTTGTCTTCTCCACCATCATATTCTATTCCACCTATAGTGCTATGTCCATGGCTCACGCTCACGTATTGCGTGAAAGTTGAAAAGGTTTGAGAACGTCAAAAGTATGAAACAATTGCTTGGCTTGTCATCGGGGTTGTGCATGATGTGAATATTTTGTGTGGTGAAGATGGAGCATAGCCAGACTATATGATTTTGTAGGGATAAATTTCTTTGGCCATGTTATTTTAAAAAGACATGATTGCTTTATTAATAGGCTTGAAGTATTATTGTTTTTATGTCAAATGATAGACTATTGCTTTGAATCACTCGTGTCTTAATATTCATGCCATGATTAGACATATGATCAAGATTATGCTAGGTAGCATTCCACATAAAAAAATTATCTTTTTATCATTTACCTACTCGAGGACGAGCAGGAATTAAGCTTGGGGATGTTGATACGTCTCCGTCGTATCTATAATTTTCAATTGTTCCATGCCAATATTATTCAACTTTCATATACTTTTGGCAACTTTTATACTATTTTTGGGACTAACATATTGATCCAGTGCCCAGTGCCAGTTCCTGTTTGTTGCATGTTTTTTGTTTCACAGAATATCCATATCAAACGGAGTCCAAACGGAATAAAAACTAACGGAGATTTTTTTTGGAATACATATGATTTTTGGGAAGAAGAATCCACGCGAGACGATGCTCGAAGGGTCCACGAGGTAGGGGGCGCTCCCTAGGGTGTCAGGCACGCCCCTGACCCTCGTGGCCACCTCGTAAGGCGGTTGGTGCCCTTCTTTCGCTGCAAGAAAGCTAATTTCTGGATAGATATCGTGTCAAAATTTCAGCCCAATCGGAGTTACGGATCTCCGGGAATATAAGAAACGGTGAAAGGGAAGAATCTGAGAATGCAGAACTAGAGAGAAACAGAGAGATAGATCCAATCTCGGAGGGGCTCTCGCCCCTCCCATGTCATGGAGGCCAAGGACCAGAGGGGGAACCCTTCTCCCATCTAGGGAGGAGGTCAAGGAAGAAGAGGAAGAAGGGGGCCCCTCTCCCCCTCTCCTCCGGTGGCGCCGGAACGCCGCCGTGGCCATCATCATCATCACCGCATCTTCACCAACACCTCCGCCATCTTCACCAACATCTCCATCACCTTCCCCCTCTATCTACAGCGGTCCACTCTCCCGCAACCCGTTGTACCCTCTACTTGAACATGGTGCTTTATGCTTCATATTATTATCCAATGATGTGTTGCCATCCTATGATGTCTGAGTAGATTTTCATTGTCCTATCGGTGGTTGATGAATTGCTACGATTGATTTAATTTGCTTGTGGTTATGTTGCTGTCCTTTGGTGCCCATCATATGATTGCGCGCGTGTATCACACCCTAGGGTTAGTTTGTATGTTGGTAGGACTATGTATTGGAGGGCAAGAGTGACAGAAGGTTCAACCTAGCATAGAAATTGATGCATACGGGATTGAAGGGGGGCCAATATATCTTAATGCTATGGTTGGGTTTTACCTTAATGAACATTAGTAGTTGCGGATGCTTGCTAATAGTTCCAATCATAAGTGCATAGAATTCCAAGTCAGGGATGACATGCTAGCAGTGGCCTCTCCCACATAATACTTGCTATCGGTCTAGTAAAGTAGTCAATTGCTTAGGGACAATTTCGCAACTCCTACCACCACTTTTCCACACTCACTATATTTAGTTTATTGTTTATTTATCTAAACAGCCCCTACTTTTTATTTACATACTCTTTATTATCTTGCAAACCTATCCAACAACACCTACAAAGTACTTCTAGTTTCATACTTGTTCTAGGTAAAGCGAACGTCAAGCGGGCGTAGAGTTGTATCGGTGGTCGATAGAACTTGAGGGAATATTTGTTCTACCTTTAGCTCCTCGTTGGGTCCGACACTCTTACTTATCAAAAACTGTTGCGACCCCCTATACTTGTGGGTTATCAAAGACGGACGCTGATAGTAGTGTTACTATCTACAAAGCTCGAATTGTCGCAAAAACTGTTTTCGACAAATTCAAGGTGTTGACTACGATGAGATTTTCTCACTCGTATTGATGCTTAAAAGCCTGTCTGAATCATGTTAGCAATTGCCGCATTTTATGAAATCTGGCAAATGGATGTCAAAACTGTATTCCTTAATGGATTTCTTTAAGTATAGTTGTATATGATGCAACCAGAAGGTTTTGTCGATCCTAAAAGTGCTAACAAAGTGAGCAAGCTCTAGCGATCCATCTATGGACTGGTGCAAGCATCTCGGAGTTGGAATGTATGCTTTGATAAAGTGATCAAAGCATATGGTTTTATACAGACTTGCGGTGAAGCCTGTATTTACAATAAAGTGAGTGGGAGCACTACAACATTTCTGATAAGTATATGTGAATGACATTTTGTTGATCAGAAATAATGTAGAATTTTCTGGAAAGCATAAAGGAGTGTTTGAAAATAGTTTTTCAAAAAAAGACCTCGATGAAGCTGCTTACACACTGATCATCAAGATCTATAGAGATAGATCAAGACGCTTGATAAGTTTTTTCAAATGAGTACATACCTTGACAAGATTTTGAAGTAGTTCAAAATGGAAAAGTCAAAGAAGGAGTTCTTGCCTTTGTTGCAAGGTGTAAAGTTGAGTAAAGACTCAAAACCCGACCACGGCAGAAAATATAAAGAGAATGAAAAGTCATTCCCTATGCCTCAGTCAAAGGTTCTATAAAGTATGCTATGTTGTGTACCATACCTATTGTATACCTTAGCATGATTTTGGCAAGGGAGTACAATAGTGATCTAGGAGTAGATCACTGGACAGCGGTAAAAATTATCCTTAGAGGACTAAGGAAATATTTCTCGGTTATGGAGGTGATAAAAGAGTTCGTCGTAAAGAGTTACGTCGATGCAAGCTTTTGACACCGATTTAGATGACTCTAAGTCTCGATCCAGATACATATTGAAAGTGGGAGCAATTAGCTAGAGTAGCGCTGTGCAAAGCATTGTAGACATAGAAAATTTGCAAAATACATACGGCTCTGAATGTGGCAGACCCGTTGACTAAATTTCTCACAAGCAAAACATGATCACTCTTTGGGTGTTAATCACATAGCGATGTGAACTAGATTATTGACTCTAGTAAACCCTTTGGGTGTTAGTCACATGGAGATGTGAATTAATCACATAAAGATGTGAACTATTGATGTTAAATCACATGACGATGTGAACTAGATTATTGACTCTAGTGCAAGTGGGAGACTGAAGGAAATATGCCCTAGAGGCAATAATAAAGTTATTATTTATTTCCTCATATCATGATAAATGTTTATTATTCATGCTAGAATTGTATTAACCGGAAACTTAGTACATGTGTGAATACATAGACAAACTAAGTGTCACTAGTATGCCTCTACTTGACTAGCTCGTTGAATAAAAGATGGTTAAGTTTCCTAGCCATAGACATGAGTTGTCATTTGATTAACGGGATCACATCATTAGAGAATGATGTGATTGACTTGACCCATCCGTTAGCTTAGCACGATGATCGTTTAGTTTGTTGCTATTGCTTTCTCTACAACTTATACATGTTCCTATGACTATCAGATCATGCAGCTCCCAAATACCGGAGGAACACTTTGTGTGCTACCAAACGTCACAACGTAACTGGGTGATTATAAAGGTGCTCTACAGGTGTCTTCGATGGTGTTTGTTGAGTTGGCATGGATCAAGATTAGGATTTGTCACTCTGATTGTCGGAGAGGTATCTCTGGGCCCTCTCGGTAATGCAAATAACTTTAAGCCTTGCAAGCAATGCAACTAATGAGTTAGTTGCAGGATGATGTATTATGGAACAAGTAAAGAGACTTGCCGGTAACGAGATTGAACTAGGTATTGAGATACCAACGATCGAATCTCGGGCAAGTAACATACCGATGACAAAGGGAACAACGTATGTTGTTATGCGGTTTGACCGATAAAGATCTTCGTAGAATATGTAGGAACCAATATGAGCATCCAGGTTCCGCTATTGGTTATTGACTGGAGATGAGTCTCGGTCATGTCTACATAGTTCTCGAACCCGTAGGGTCCGCACGCTTAACGTTCGGTGATGACCGATATTATGAGTTTATGTGTTTTGATGTACCGAAGGTAGTTTGGAGTCCCAGATGAGATCGGGGACATGACGAGAAGTCTCGAAATGGTCGAGACGTAAAGATCGATATATTGGACGACTATATTCGGACATCGGAAAGGTTCCGAGTGATTCGGGTATTTTTCGGAGTACCGGAGAGTTACGGGAATTCGCCGGGGAGTATATGGACCTTATTGGGCTTTAGGGGAAAGAGAGAGGGGAGGTTGCGCGTCCCCCAAGGCCTAGTCCGAATTTGACTAGGGAGAGGGGTGGCGCCCTCTCCTTCCTTCTCTTCTCATTTCCCTTTCCTTCTCTCCTACTCCTACTACATGGAAGGGGGAATCCTACTCCCGGCGGGAGTAGGACTCCCCAGGGCGCGCCATAGTAGAGCCCCCCCCCTCCTCCACTCCTTTATATACGGGGGAGGGGGCACCCCATGAACACACAAGTTGATCAATTGATCTTTTAGCCGTGTGCGGTGCCCCCTCCACCATAATCCACCTCGCTCATATCGTAGTGGTGCTTAGGTGGAGCCCTGCATCGGTAGCATCATCATCACCATCATCACGCCGTTGTGCTGTCGGAACTCTCCCTCGAAGCTCTGCTGGATCGGGGTTCGTGAGACTTCACCGAGCTGAACGTGTGCTGAACTCGGAGGTGTCTTACGTTCGGTACTTGGATCGGTCGGATCGTGAAGACGTACGACTACATCAACCGCGTTCTTATAACGCTTCCGCTTACGGTCTACGGGGGTACATAGACAGTACTCTCTTCTCTCGTTGCTATGCATCACCATGATCTTGCGTGTGCGTAGGATTTTTTTTAAATTATTGTGTTCCCCAACAAAAACGCTCGCGCATCTTGACCCAGAAGGAGATTGATCCCGCGGGCAAGTTCAGGAGCCACGAGCGTGCGCCATCCTTGAGGGCCATGGGAAACCAGTTTGCCATGACCTTCTCGTCTTCGTTGGCTGCCTCGATGCTCAGCTCGTAGAGCTGCAAAAACTCTGTGGGGTCGGGGGTGCCATCGTAGAGCGGAGGCAGGTCTGGCTTGAACTTTCCTAGCCAGACGATGGTGTGCAGCTCAGGAGTAAAGGCACGACAGCCTGCAGTAGTCACCGGAGCCCGTCGCGGTGGCGGAGCCTGATCCTGATATCCACGCACCGCCATCGCTGGCGGCGCGCGGTCTTGACGTAACGTTGCTGGGAGCGCAGGAGCATTTTCTTGCGGCCTCGCGACTTCTTGGCAGCTCCCTTCTTCGTGCGCGGGCGCCCGGCGTGGCGGCTCACGCTGCGGGACCGCGCGCCTTGGTGCGAGGATGCCGTCTTGATGCAGAGGCGGCTAAGGCGCTCCGTGAGCCACGCGCCTTGGTGCGAGGGCGCGTCTTGATGCGGAGGCGACGGAGGCACTCCGTGACCTACGTCGCCTGCGGCTGGAGGTGGGCGAGGCAGCGAGAGGGATGGTGCAAGAGAGCCCCCGACAGCGCTGACAAGCTCGGTGATGCGGTCCAGCCAGTCGTCGTAGAGGTCGTCGACCGGGCGCTAACGCGGTAGCTCGCGTGCCATGAGAAGCGCGGCCTGCGCGTCCGCAGGCGTGACACGAGTGTGGGATGACGAGCCGGCTGGAGTCAGCGACGGGGTGGCGGTGCGTTCGTCCCGCGGCACGGAGGGGTGCAGCGATGAGACCTGCTGCTCGTTAGCCGTCGGGCCGGTGACGGCATTGGCAGCGGGTGACGGAGAACGGCGGAGAGGTCCGCTAACGGGCGCCGTCTGAGCGACGCCGGCAGCGAGGGCGGCCCGACGCTCAGCACTGGCTCGGTGAGCGTTAGACATGGATGTGGTGGAGCAGTCGAGCACGAATCAACGGAAGAAGGGCTTCAGCGCACCCCTACCTGGTGCGCCAAATGTCGGATTGTGGGTTCCGGCAAACCCTTGAGGTTCAAACACTGGGGTGCGCACGAAGATCTCTCTCTCCCTCGCTCACTCATGCAACGATCTCTAGGCCTAACTCGCCGAACCCAAGGAACAAGTGACACGAAAGTTTATACTGGTTCGGGTCACCGTTGTGGTGTAATACCCTACTCCAGTGTGGTGTGGTGGATTGCCTCGAGGGCTGAGGATGAACTAATACAGTGGACAAACAGCCTTATGAGGAGAGGTGTTCTTGAGCTCGATGAGCTGGTGAAATAGCCTTGGTGGAGTGGATCCGATTCACATGAGACGATCCTTGACTACGGTAGTGGATAGCCCTATTTATAGAGGCCCTGGTCCTCTTCCCAAATGTTTAGGCGGGAAGGGATCCCAAGACGGTCAATTTCGAAGGGAGACAACTAATACAAGTTATCCTGACAAAAGGTGGTCTTCGCCTGCCAAAGGCTCTGGTGGTGACGCCGCCGTGGGCTCCGGGGTGACCTCCGTTCTGCCGTCCTGCTGGTCTTGATCTTGTTGCACCGATATGAAAATCTTTGTCTGATGCCTCATGATTCCTCGCATGTGCCTGCTTCCTTAGCACCAAATAGGAAACTGGCATCTTGTGTCCGCTGGCGCCCGCCTGGCCTTCGTCGTCATGGCTCACGTCACGTGGACCTCGCAAGGTGCACCTTGCATATAGGGATGGCAATGGGTCGGGTTTGGGGCGGGTGGAGCTGGTCCACATCCAACCCATGACCCATCTTCCTACCCTCTGCCCATCTACCAAATTATCCATGGGCACAACTTGTGCCCATGCCCAAACCCGCTGGATACCCACATACCCACGAAGCTCCTTGGGCATAGAAAAGTCAGCATGAAGCCTTCCCAAAGGTCAAATTAACTCATCATCATTCACTCACAAATGACAACATAAACTACATGCAAAAGTAGGCAACAAGTAATACAATGAGCCCTCAAGTGTGACATATCAGAGGTTGATTCTGTAGCATATAACTTATGGTACCAGTTGCATATTGCCTTCCATTTCCCATTGATTCGCTCTTTCTACTGTCACTGGCATATGGCCCCACATGTCATACAGGTATCCATTGGATATCCATGGAGCACAAAATATAACCATGCCCAACCCGACTGTTCGTGGGTATCCATATCCATGAACCCATGGGCAGAAATGCGCCCCATACCCTTGCCCAACTGGGTCGGGTATCCATGGGTAACCAGATCCGTGGATAAAATTGCCATCCCTACTTGCATAGATATCTCCGCTCCTCAGGAGTCAGCCTAGCGAGGCCGCCCCGGAGGAGGTCTTGGCGTCGTCCGCCTCGCGAGGGTCTTGGGTGCTTGCTGGTGAAGATGGAACGTACCAGACCGTTGGTGGAGCCACGCCCTGGGCCACAAGCAAGCAAGTCTGGGTACCCCCGTTCCCAGGACGCCGACAGGGGGTACTGGACGGCGGCGAATGCGGTGAGGGCGTGCGCTGGGCGGGTAGCCATGCGGGAAGGTGATGTTGGGGTTGAACCCGCCGTGTGCGTCGCCGTCGGCGTAGCCAGTCGAGGGCGCGCACCCCCAGGGGTGTGTCGACGGCGAGAAGCCGGCCGGCGACCCGACGCTCTGTTGGCTCCAGGGAGCGTGCAGGCCGTGGCCGCCGGGTGGATTCATCATCTCCGCGCGAGACACCTCTTCTTGCTCCGCCGCACGAGACGCCTTCGCCTGCTCCGTCGCCGCCCTATCCCGGGCCCTCTTGGCGTTGAGCATGTTCTGCCGGTTGGTGCTGACAGCCTCCCGGCACTGAGCCTCCGCCTTCCAGTCGGCGTTCGACATGCCCGGTGATTTGGACGGCGGCGCCCTCGGCTTCCTCTGCTTCGGTTGGGTGGCATCGATAGCGGTAGCAGCATGAGGGGTCGTGTACTTCGGCGGTGGCGGGCGGATGGAGGGAAGATGGAGGAGAATGGCGGGAGAAGAGGGGCAGAAGGGAGGGAGGAATGGAGGGAAACGGAGACCCCCGGGGGTTTGGGTTCGGCTCGGGTTCGCCGGCTATTATTTCGGCCCAAACTGGCGATAAACAAGGCCCTGGGACGCGACTGGACCGATTTTTCGATACCGACGCTTAAAAAAAGCCGCGAGGGGCATATTGAAAGCGCGAGTGAAGATGCTCTAAGAAAGAAAAGAAAAACTAAAAGAAACCCGCGGATATAGCATTGTCCATGCGGTAGAAAAATTACGTCAATCCGTTGAGATATGATATACGACAAGTGAATATTTGGTACATACTCTCGAAAGAAAATTGCGAAACTCTTTGCCCCGTTTGGCGGCGGTGGGCAAATGGGTGCTCGCGTGGCCCTCGTGAGGCGCCGCCACCACCGCTCACCTTCCGCTACCCCACCACTCTCCCCGTGGACTCATTCCCTCGCATCTCCGGCTTAGGATCGGTCGGGCGCTCGCTCACCTCCCACAGTCCCTGACCAGGTGAAAGAGAAGAGGAGCAGCTGCGGTCCAGCCGTGGTGAATTTCTCCTCCTCCTCCTCGACAACACACAGGTGCTGTCGATGTCATGTGCTCGCTGATCGTCTTCCCGCGACGTCCGTCGGTTCCTGCTCGCCTCGGGCAACCGCTGTGTGTTGTTCCCTGTTGCTGCTGAGTGCTGGGCTGTAGTCTGTTTGCTGTTGATGTATGATTCAATCCAGTAGCATGTACAGTACTCCGGAGTACTCGTAATTAGCAAGTAATCCGGTATGCTGTTGATGAAATAAACATGTACTCCTGCATATATCCCCAATGGCTGTTGATGTACGATCCATGAAGCTCTGCTAATGAATTAGCTACTGGTGGATCCTAGGAAGAAAAAAATTGTTGCACAGAATGCCCAAGGGTAGTTATAAAACTGTTGCAAACGATGCTCATAGCAGCTCAAGAACAAGTGAAATTCACCTAGGCCAACCAATTCCATATTTAGGTATTTGCTGGGTTAAGTATTTGGTCCCCAAATTTTCACGCATTATGGTGGTGAGCTAAAACCATCATAAGCGAATTATTGCCAAATTGGTAGAAAAGGAAACATTAGTACTAAAAAAGCACACACAGAGTTTATGTCTGGTTGGACCAAGTGGTTTCTGATCATGCATTCTTGATGCAGGTGCAAGCAGGAGGCGAACGCAAGCGTATGTTGGTGTGTAGAGGTGACCATTTTTGGCTTCTCAAGCAACCTGCAAGCACGCATCACACTATTTCAGTGAATGTATGTGTAAGCATCCTAAGAATACGTCCCACTGTGCAAAGGTTGTGTGAACATTGGTCACTCTACTCTTATCTAGGCTGGACCGGCAATAGATTGAATGCAAATCAAATATTGATCTTCATGTGTTTGCAGGCATATTTTAATTATGATGATTACCAAATGATTCCTGCAGTTGTTTTGTTTCAAATGCGATTCTTGGATAGAGATTGAACTCGTACTCCAAACGAATGTACGCTGGGTCTGGTCGAACTGCAACATCTGCCTAATTTATTTTCACATTAAACGCAATTCAGCATTATAATACGATGTATTATGCTCATAAAACATGTAGATTCTAAATTACAATGACTTATGGCTGGTTAGATAGTCTACAAAAAAAACTCAATGTTCAATTTGAATTCGGAAAAGCATAGAGAGACGCTCCAAACAAGAAAATTTAGAATATACTCAAATTTATGTTCTATTGTCGGATTTTAGCACAAATTATTATTTTCTGTTCATGTTTGTGAAAATTTTATTTGCATTCTACAGGATTTGGATACTTCTTACTCCCTCCGTTCCACAATGTAGTGCGTATATATTTTTGAAAAGTCAAAATTTACAAACTTTGACCATATTTATAGAGAAAAATAGGTACATCTAGAATACCAAATACATATCGTTGGATACATCATGAGCTATATTTTCATAATGTACATGTTTGGTATTTGAAATATAGATAGTTTTCTCTATAAACTTGGTCAAAGTTTGCTAAGTATGACTTTCAAAAAAATCTATATGCACAACATTGTGGAACGGAGGGAGTACTATTTATTTCTGCACCTACCTGTAGGTTACTCTATCATACTAGATATCTTTGTGTTTCAAGAGCTTGTATTCAAATTTCTGAAGGGCGTATTTTCCCCCCACGCTAGAGGAATATATATTGGCGTATTTGGGACTCAACTAACTTTAATCCCGTAGGAACTGTTTCTTTTTCAGTGCAACAAAAAGAGGTTGAAAACCTTGCACAAGCCGTCAGGTCAGAAGTAACAAGAAAAACAAAATGAAATCAGTCTCCTCTCCTCCATTTAGTACTAGTACTAGTCCGACTACTAGTACTCCAGTCCAACTGCTCACTCTACCTCCCACCTCAGCTTGTACGTAAGTGTGGGCAGAATCAAAGTATTGCCAAACTCTAAACTCAGCGTTGAAAGTGGTGTTGGTGGATTGATAAGTTGATGTATCTAATGGCATACATGCCTTCCTGCGGCACCTTCCATGCACCTTTAGTGTCTTCTTGCCTGAGGAGGAAATTCACAGTGGTGGCCACGGCTTCCAAGGCCAAGTGAGTTCTGCTCTTCCTCTTCATCATGCAAAAACTTTGTGGTTGGTTATATATTCCTGTTCTGTTCTTGAATCTTGCTCGGAGTGCTTGTGTCGGCTCCGTGATCTTGGTTGAGCTGATATTTTGCTACTTGGACACCAGAGATGGCGAGTGGTTATTCTGTCTTGGGAATGAATGAATCTTTGATTTTTCCAACGGGCTTCCTGTAGGTTCCCTAGATTGAACTGAATTTGGTCATAAAAGAATATGTTCATTTGTTTTCGGTCATTTATCTGTTTGCTGATGCTTTTATCATCGTAATCTTGCTTTAATGTACTTGTGGATATTGAAGAGTCGAGTTTTGAGAAATTTTCACTCTATGCCTTATTTCAAGCTGATTTGGTTATTGACAAGTAGTTTTCTCTTCTATTTTTGTTTTGTTTTGTTTACGGAGCGAGCTATTATTTCTTGCATACAGTGTTTTTTTGCTTTGTTGTCTTTGGACAGATGTATGTTTAAATCCTACAGTTCAGTTGCATGGCATGCAACTTTTGTGTATGCCCCTTTTTTTTATTTTGTTAGTTGAATGATTGTGAGAAGCAGATTGGGTGTTATTTGCATTTTTTTGCTGGTCTCCTGCTCGGTTCTGTAGTCGTGGAGGCCAGATCACTCACCTGCAGGCCATGGCATTCAAAAGGCGTGAAGTACTAGTGTAATGAAGTTACGTGCTTGAGCTCATTACGTTTTCCTCTTGCATGTAGTTGCAAATAGCATGCCATGCTGCTCGAAAAGAGTATCTGAGTAGCATCGATGATTTATTTCATGGAAATTAGCACTTAGTTTTGGACCCATTGGCACAGCTCACAAGCTCTTGAATTTGCATGAACTAGTGTAAATTTGCTGGGAGTAAAAACATACTAGGTCTTTCATCAATCTGGATAGTCTTTCTTTTTCGAGCTTTAATCTGATTATTTAGTTGTGTTATATTACCCATTTTCCCATTACTCTTGTGCATTATAAGTTACTTTGTCTGCTTACGAAGGGTTGGAACTCCCAAAAAGGCCTCCACTCAAGTCCGATTCACGCAACCATTCCCACCTGAAAAGAAGGAAATTTTCGATTCATTGGAACGCTGGGCAGAGGAAAACATCCTGGTCCTGTTGAAGCCAGTAGAGAAATCATGGCAGCCGCAGGACTACCTACCAGACCCTTCCTCGGATGGATTCTATGATGAAGTCAAGGAGTTGAGGGAACGGGCCAAGGAGATCCCGGATGACTACTTGGTCTGTCTGGTTGGAGACATGGTCACTGAGGAAGCACTCCCTACTTACCAGACAATGCTCAATATTCTCGATGGCGGTGTCGGCGACGATACTGGCACCAGTCCAGCCAGCTGGGCTGTCTGGACGAGGGCATGGACGGCCGAGGAGAACAGGCACGGTGATCTCATGAACAAGTACATGTACCTCACTGGGAGGGTTGATATGAGGCAGATTGAGAAGACCATACAGTATCTCCTTGGTGCTGGAATGGTAAGCACGCACTTGGTGTCTGATTCCTGAATTTCCTTTTTTATCTCAACCTCCATTTTTCTTGCTTCCTTTTTGCTGTCAAAGAAGGGAAGGTAACAAAATTGCTATTGTCGAATAACATTTGGGACCCTTGCTGTATTTATTTATTTTTATAATTGGTTCACAAAATTAATCACAAGGATTACAATTATGTCCCGAATGGGGAAAGACCCACAATTTGTCAACATATGCATACACTTGCTAGTTGAATGGAGTGCCATTTTGTTGTTGTAAGTTACCTTGTGCTCTTCTTGTAGGATCCAAAAACCGAGGGCAACCCATATGAGGGTTACATCTACACATCTTTCCAAGAGAGGGCAACCTTCATATCTCACGGCAACACTGCAAGGCACGCCAGGAAGTACGGGGACCTGAAGCTGGCTCAGATATGTGGCACCATCGCGGCCGACGAGAAGCGCCATGAGACGGCCTACACCAAGATTGTGGAGAAGCTCTTCGAGGTCGACCCCGACTACACGGTGCTGGCCTTCGCCGCCATGATGAGGAAGAAGGTCACGATGCCCGCCCACTTGATGTACGACGGGCAGGACGACAACCTGTTTGAGCACTTCAGCGCGGTGGCTCAACGGCTGGGCGTCTACACCGCCATGGACTACGCCGACATCCTCGACTTCCTGGTCCAGAGGTGGAACGTGGCCAACCTCACTGGGCTGTCCGGGGAAGGGAGGCGGGCTCAGGATTTCCTCTGCTCACTGGGACCAAGGTTCAGGAAGCTGGAGGAGCGAGCTCAGGGCAGGGCGAAGCAGTTACCGGTTGTTCCTTTCAGCTGGATCCATGGCCGGCAAGTGCAACTTTGAGTGGCATTGCTAAACAATTATAAGACAATTTGTTCTTCTTATTTTCAAAATATGAAGCAACTGTTGACTTGTACTACTATAAACATATCTACTCTGCATGTGCCAAAGAAGCTTAAAATAACATAATTATATCATGAACACATCCAGACTTTTTGTTTGTTTGTTTGTTTGTTTGTTTGTTTGTTTCAGTTGTCCATTTTGAATATTGGATTTGGACATGTATAGTCATCTAAGAGCATCTGCAGCAGCTCCCATCTACCCAAATGTTTTTTGGTGATCACCTAAAAAACTTCTCATCTTCCCCTAATAACCAAATTGACATTGGCGGGAGCCAACCACCCGAGACTTCATGCCACGGCACGCCCGCAGCCAGATGCCTGCCTCACCGCCGACCATTGTAGAGAGAGGGGATACAGGCTAAGTACTCCCACCGTTCCAAATTACTCGTCGCAGAAATGGATCTAGAACTAAAATACATCTAGATACATCCATACCCGCGACAAGTAATTCGGAACGGAGGGAGTATATGTGAAGTTGTATTGGGGATATGCTGCGGCTACACACCTTTCAAACCCAATAAATTTATTACGAGAGCCCCAATAAGCATTTATAGGGGAAGGTTTTTTGGAAAGCTGCTGGAGATGCTCTAAAATTTGACTAGTTCTCGACAGTAACATGGGCAATATCAGGTGCTCCCAAGCCTCCTGTGCTCCGGTCATACAAGCCCACGTGGGTCGTTGGATCTCAGATGAAGGGTTAGGGATGGAGCTGCTAAACTTGCACATAATTACTGGACTCTTGCGGAGTTTTCTGCAAAATTGCGAGAGCTCGATCCAATGGCCGAGCTCCTTCGGGAGCACCTGATATTTCAAAAACTCTGAGCCCTCACAAAGGGTACATCTTTACAAAGTAGGCGAACTCCGAGCCAAGTGGTTGAAGGTTATCAAGTGACTTTTAATCATTTAGGAAATGCACACCTTCAAGAGTAACAGAGCAAAACAAAGGCATTTGGTAGAACTCTTGAAAAGATCTTTCATCAAAGCTTTCTTCAAGAACACATACCCGTAGGATCTCTCTCACAAAAAGGATATGGATTGTAACGCCCGGATGATTTGGCTACAGTAAAACTTTCCTAATGATGCCATGTCATCTGCGATTACTATTACTAATCTCGGAATAATTCGAAAACGCGTCAAATTCAAACTTAAAATTAAGGTCGACAATAAAAGTTTTCAAAATTGAAACAAAAATGTTCGGTGGACGCCAAATATTACAAAGGTAATTATGGTGCAGAAAACACATTTTTAGTAAAAGACTAAATACTTTAAAATGAAATAAAACAGAAAAGAAAAAAAGGAAAGAGAAAGGAAAACCCCCCAAACCCCCCTGGGCCATCTGGCCCAGCTAACCCACCTGCCCCATCCGGCCGAACCGGCCCGCCTCCCCCTGCCGCCTCCCTTCCCTGTTCCCCCGACCCGGGTCGGAACAGGGGCGCGTCCCCGCCTCACCCTCTCGCCGGCGACGACGAGGGGATAAGGTCGCCACGCCGCGCCCCCTCGGTCTCTCCTCCCACTCGCCCCACTCTCCCCTCGGTCCCCGCGCCTCCCCCCTTAGATCCACCGCGCTCCCCCTCGTTCCCCTCTGTAACCGAGCACCACCGCCGCCATGGCTCCGGCCTAGCCACGGCCACCGTGCCCACCTCGCCGCCCCACGGTGTCTCCAAGGGCCGCCGTCGTCCGCTGCTTCGACTGGTGCTCCCCGTTGGAGACCGGAGCCACCGCAACGCCCTGACGCCGCCTTCGTCTTCCTCTGCTCCGACAAACTCTGCCGCTGTTCTTCACCGACTCCGGCCGCGCCCCTGCAGCTACTAAACCCCCAAGGGCCATCGTGTGCGCCACTCGATGAGCCGCTGCTCCCTCCTCTCTCTCTCTCTCTCGTGCGCCCTAGCCAGCTGCCGCCGAAGTACCCGAGAGCCCGTCGCCGCGGATCGCCTCGCCGTCGTGGCCGTACTCTCCGTCGTGCTCGCCTGAGCACGGCATCTTGTTCCTGGTGCCCCCAGGAACCCAACGCACCCGCTCGCGCACTGCTCCGTGGCCGCTAGCCCCTAGCTCGATGAACACCCGAACGCATCGCCGCACGCGCCCGTCGCCGGCAGCCGTCCGGTGACCATTTGGTCCCGGGCTCATGCCTGTCGTGCTCGCACGCGCCCGTAGAGGCCTCCTGGCCGTTTAGGGTACTTGCTGCCGTGTCGCAGCGCCGTTTCCCTCTCGAGGCCGAACGCCGGCGTCCGCCCCGCTCGTCACCGGTGACGCTGCGGCCCTCCTCCTGCCACGCCACCGCCCCCACTAGATGCGCCTCTGCGCGCTCGTTCGAACGAGCCCAGGAGCGCGCGGATCCGTGCCCTGTGCGCAATTTCCGGCGAACTCCGGCGGGTCTGCGCCGTGCTTTTGGTCGCCGGCGGCGAGGGCCAGCCCTGCTGACCTGGCACCGCGGGTCCCACCACCTGGGCCACTGACTGGTGGGCCCAGGGCCCCCTGTTGACCTGTTGACTGGGTCAACTGCTGACTGGGCCGCCCCTATCTCACTGACCTATAGGCCCCACTTCAATAAACGAAATAAATAAAAAGAATAATTGGTTAACTAAATAGTTAGCTAATTAAAACCCTATTCTCTCACTAACTGCTGGGTCCCACCCTCTAATTAACCTGTTTAGTTAGTCTAAACCCCCTGTTAATGCCCCTGACAATGACATGTGGGTCCCACTGGACCCACCTGTCTGGTTTGACTGGTCAACCGACCAATTGACCTGCTGACATCACTCTGATGTCATGCTTACGTCACCACACACTGTTTTGGATAATGTTGGAATTAAATATATAATTAAAATCAGAAAATGATTTAAATCTTTAGAAAATCATATCTTTTAATCCGTAACTCGGATGAAAATACTTTGTACATGAAAGTTGCTCAGAACGACGAGACGATTCCGGATACGCAACCCGTTCGTCCGCCACACCTCCCTAACCTATCGAACTCGTAACTTTCCCCCTCCGACTACTCTGCCCGAAAACGCGAAACACCGGGGATACTTTCCCGGATGTTTTCCCCCTTCACCGGTACCACCTCGTACCGCGTTAGGGCACACCTAGCACCACGCTTTGTCATGTCATGCATCGTCATGCATTTGTTTGCATTATATTTATTGTTTCTTCCCCCTCTTCTCTCGCTAGACACCGAGACCGACGCTGCTGCTACCCAGTACGACTACGGTGTTGACGACCCCTCTCTCTTGCCAGAGCAACCAGGCAAGCCCCCCCTTTGATCACCAGATATCGCCTACTCTTCTCTATACTGCTTGCATTAGAGTAGTGTAGCATGTTACTGCTTTTCGTTCATCCTATCCTGATGCATAGCCTGTCCTTGCTACTACTGTTGTTACCTTTACCTGCAATCCTAATGCTTAGTATAGGATGCTAGTTTATCATCAGTGGCCCTACATTCTTGTCCGTCTGCCATGCTATACTATCGGGCCGTGATCACTTGGGAGGTGATCACGGATATATACTATATACTTTATACATGATACATGTGATGACCAAAGTCGGGTTGGCTCGAGGAGTACCCGCAGTTGATTCACGAATTGGGGGCTGGAAGGACATACTTTCCCGACGGCCCTCTGTGTGGATCTTTGTGGCGAAGCGACAGGGCAGGTTGAGACCACCTAGTAGAGAGGTGGGCCTGGCCCTGGTCGGCGTTCGCGGTTATTTCAAAATAACACGCTTAACGAGATCTTGGTATTTGATCTGAGTCTGGCCACTGGCCTATACGCACTAACCATCTACGCGGGGACAGTTATGGGCACTCGACGTCGTGGTATCAGCCGAAGCCTTCGTGACGTCAGCGACTGAGTGGCGCGCGCGGATTGGACTGGAACGCCTACTAGGCTAGGTCTGCTTCCGGCCGTGTTCGCAACGTGCAGGTGTGCAAAGGGCGATGGGCCCAGACCCCTGCGCCATAGGATTTAGACCGGCGTGCTGACCTCTCTGTTGTGCCTAAGTAGGGCTGCGACGTGTTGATCTTCCGAGGCCGGGCATGACCCAGAAAAGTGTGTTCGGCCAAATGGGATCGAGCGTGTTGGGTTATGTGGTGCACCCCTGCAGGGAAGTTAATCTATTCGAATAGTCGTGATCTTCGGTAACAGGACGACTTGGAGTTGTACCTTGACCTTATGACAACTAGAACCGGATACTTAATAAAACACACCCTTCCAAGTGCCAGATACAACCGGTGATCGCTCTCTCACAGGGCGACGAGGGGAGGATCATCGGTTAGGGTTATGCTATGCGATGCTACTTGGAGGACTTCAGTCTACTCTCTTCTACACGCTGCAAGATGGAGGTGGCCAGAAGCGTAGTCTTCGACAGGAGTAGCTATCCCCCCTCTTATTCTGGCTTTCTGCAGTTCAGTCCACCGATATGGCCCTTTACACATTTACCCATGCATATGTAGTGTAGCTCCTTGCTTGCGAGTACTTTGGATGAGTACTCACGGTTGCTTTCTCCCTCTTATCCCCCTATCCCTTCTACCTGGTTGTCGCAACCAGATGTTGGAGCCCAGGATCCAGACGCCACCGTCGACGACGACTCCTACTACACCGGAGGTGCCTACTACTACGTGCTGCCCGCTGACGACGACCAGGAGTAGTTTAGGAGGATCCCAGGCAGGGGGCCTGCGCCTCTTTCGATCTGTATCCCAGTTTGTGTTAGCCTTCTTAAGGCAAACTTGTTTAACTTATGTCTATACTCAGATATTGTTGCTTCCGCTGACTCGTCTATGATCGAGCTCTTGTATTCGAGCCCTCGAGGCCCCTGGCTTGTAATATGATGCTTGTATGACTTATTTTATTTGTAGAGTTGTGTTGTGATATCTACCCATGAGTCCTTGATCTTGATCGTACACATTTGCGTGCATGATTAGTGTACGGTCAAATCAGGGGCGCCACAAGTTGGTACCAGAGCCGACTGCCTATAGGGATCCCCCTTCCACACTCCTTGGCCGAAGTTGAGTCTAGACATCATAAAAACTTTTACTAACATGGTTGTTTGCCATACGGGCCCACGTCGCCATCTGGGTGGTATTAGGATCTTTTACTCCTCGATCCTTACTCTGGGACTCTGAACTCTCTCCTACTCGGGTTAAACGATTTTTACTAACTCTAGCACTAGGATCCCGGACCATGTTCACCCCAAAGTTGGATAAGACCTAGTTATTCTTTAGAGTAGTATTTGAACATTATCCACATTGTCGTTTGACTCCTGTGAAAACATCTTTGTTTTCATATGGAACCCACGAGGCAGGTCATGCGCCACACGACGGCCATTGGTGCCACAGGATCACCTGCTGTGTTGGTTGAGATGATGACCTATCTGGGTTATCGCTGGCACCCTGAGTACACCGTCTATGAGGAGTATCAGGACTTCAACCAGGAGCAGTACCGTGCCATCGTCCACCTCTACTCTCGGGAGTATGACTCCTCTACTGTGCTGCACACTGCTCATGGTGTTGGAGTGACTATCGATATGGCGGTCCACGATGCTGCTTATGCTGCTCTGACACGTCTTCGTGGAGAGTATCAGGAGTTGGACACCTCCCCCTTCAGGCACATTGCTATCGCATCCGATGTTGGTGCGGAGGGATACTACACTGCGGCCTACTCCACTGTCACCCGAGAGCCCTTCTACCATCAGAACCTAGTTCTGCATGCTGATGGGCTGGATAGAGCTAACCGAGCTCTTCGCCACGAGTTGTACACCACCCGTCAGCACCTGTATCGTGCTCTGACGATGTTGCACCCCTCCGTCCGATCTGGTGATCTGTCGCGTTCTGCGATCTACCCTGCCAGGACCGTGATGCCCTAGGGCGTCGGCTGGCCAGATGTGGGAGGATACTCTCCTGCACTTGGTCCTCTCCTGCCACCTGCGCATCGGGTTCCGCACCAGAGTATCCGCGGACCCCAGGCTACTCGCGTGGAGGTCTTCCCTTTGTGTCACTACCAGCTGTCGGGCTACACCTACCTCCACAGTACCGTGTGGGACTGATGTAGACTTGCTTGTTAGTGTTAGATGCATTCGCCGCGAGCCTGTGTGCCGCCTATGATGTCTTAGCCTATGTACCGAACTCTGTGTAACGAACTCTATGCATGATCTCTTTTGTAAGATATGCCGACTACTATGTAGTATCTATCGTGCTGCTTTCATTGTGCATGTTTCATCATGAATGATTCTTGTTTTTTGCAAATTTCTCAATGCTGAACTACCCCTGTTAAATATTAGCAGGATGGTTAGACCAGGTGGTCGTGGTCGTGGTGGCAACGCCCCACCACCGCCTGAGTACATGGCTGGGATGATGCAACAGTTTGAGCTGAATCGTCAGTTCATGGAGAATATTATGGCTCGGTTTCCTCGCCCCAATATGAACCAGCAGCCAACCCAAGTGACTCTGCAGGATTTCATGCGCCTCAACCCAACCGTGTACCGCAGCTCAACTCAGCCTCTGGATGCTGATGACTGGCTCTGTGACATCACCTATGAGATGGAGTCTGCTGATGTAGCCCCTGCCAGCTATGTCACCTTTGCTTCCTTCTTCCTGAAAGGACCCGCAGCTCAATGGTGGGACAGCCACAGGCGTACTCTGCCAGCTGGAACAATCATCACCTGGCCAGACTTCCAAGATGCCTTCCGTGCTCGCTTCATTCCTCAGGGAGTCATGGACCGTAAGAAGCGCGAGTTTCGCAACCTCACCCAAGGCAACAAGACTGTTGAAGCTTATCAGCGGGAGTTTCTTGACTTGTCCTGCTATGCTGAAGAAGACATTGCAACTGATGCACGCAGACAGAAGAAGTTCCGTGATGGCCTTCAAGCTGACATCAAGCTCGCACTTCTAGTGCATGACTTCCCTGATTTCACCACCCTGGTGAACAAGGCCATCAATGTCGAAACTGGTCTGCAGGAATACCAGGGCTCTCACAGGCGCAACCGTGACACGGGCTCTTCTTCGGGCCCGTCCTCGCAGAAGCGCACGATATGGATTCCCAACAGCATGTACCAGCCGAATGCACCCACCCCAAGGCAGACCTATGCTGCACCTCGTCTGCCTGCTCCTCCAACTAGGCAGCCAAGACTTCCAGCTCCACCACCACAAGCTCCTGTTCCCACTCCCAATAATGGATTGTGCTTCAGGTGTGGGCAACCAGGGCACCGTGCTAGGGAATGCAACCAGAACCAGAATCAACTGGCCCTTCCAACAACTGGCCGTGGAAGCAACCAGTCCCGCAACAACAGTACCAAGTCTTATGGTCGTGTTCATGCCAACCACGTTGATCTCAATGAAGTTCTAGACCAGCCTGCTACCGTGATGGGTACACTCCTCGTAAATTCCATACCAGCATCTGTTTTATTTGATACAGGAGCATCACATTCATTCTTATCAGCTGAGTTTGCATTCATGCATGGCATTAAATACGAAGAGATGAACACTGCGATTGTGGTACACACTCCTGCGGGCCAGTGTCAAACCTCTATGGTTAGTCACAACGTTCCCGTTGAAATTGAAGGACTGGAATTCCTTGCCTCCCCCATCGTACTAAAGTCCTGTAGCATTGACCTCATTTTGGGAATGGATTGGTTGAAAGCGCATACTGCTTCTATAGTTTGCGCCACTAAGGTCGTCCATCTGCTACACCCTTTTGATGAAATAATTGCTTACCAAGCTCATCTAGTTCAGAACGCCGAGGCACGTCTTTATGCCTTGAATGCATTGAACGTTGCACCACTCAAGGGCATTGAAAACATTCCCGTCGTTCGTGAATTCCAAGATGTCTTCCCAGAAGAACTTCCGGGGATTCCCCCTGCTAGAGCTGTCGAATTCATCATCGACTTGAAACCCGGCACTACCCCTATAGCTAAACGACCCTACAAGATGCCGCCGCATGAACTCATTGAGCTTAAGGAGGAAATCGACAAATCTCTTATCAAAGGCTTCATTCGCCCAAGTTGCTCTCCTTGGGGAGCACCTTCTCTCTTTGTTAAGAAGAAGGATGGGACAAACCGATTAGTCCAAGACTACCGTCCTATAAACCAAGCTACCATTCAGAATAAATATCCTCTTCCTTGGATCAATGATCTTTATGATCAACTGGCTGGCTCATCAGTGTTCTCCAAACTTGACTTGAGGTTGGGTTACCACCAGATCCGTGTTCGTGAGGAGGACATCCCAAAAACCGCCTTCGTGACTCGGTATGGGTCATACGAGTACACCGTCATGTCATTCGGCTTAACGAGTGCTCCTGCCACCTTCTCTCGTCTGATGAATTATATATTCATGGATTACCTCGACAAGTTCGTCGTGGTTTATATGGACGATATCCTTGTATTTTCCAAGAACGAGGAAGAACATGCTGGACATTTGCGTCTTGTGCTGGAGAACCTTCGAGAACATCAACTGTATGCTAAGTATTCCAAGTGTGAATTCTGGCTCCCCGAAGTAACCTATCTTGGGCATGTTATCTCCAAGGATGGTATTGCCGTCAACCCTGAACGAGTTCAGGCTATTCTCGATTGGACTCCTCCGAAGAACGTCAAGCAAGTCCGAAGTTTTCTCGGTCTTGCCAGCTATTGCCGTCGATTCGTCGAGAACTTCTCCAAGATTGCCAGGCCTCTGACTAATCTGTTGCATAAGGGTGTCAAGTTCGAATGGACAGACAAGTGTCAGGAAAGTTTTCAGGCGCTCAAAGACAAGTTGACCTCTGCCCCCGTGCTTGCTCCACCTGATACTAAGAAGGACTTCGTCATTTACTGCGACGCTTCCCGTCAAGGATTAGGCTGTGTCCTAATGCAAGAGCGCAGAGTGGTTGCTTATGCCTCTCGTCAACTGCGCCCTCACGAAGAAAACTACCCAGTTCACGACCTCGAGCTTGCTGCTGTCATTCATGCACTGAAGCAGTGGCGACATTACCTTCTCGGTAATCGTTGCGAGATCTTCACCGACCACCAAAGTCTGAAGTATCTGTTTACTCAGCCAGATCTGAACCTCCGCCAGCAGAGATGGATGGAGACTGTTGCAGACTTTGACGTGGGTATATCCTATACCCCCGGCAAGGCTAATGTAATGGCTGATGCCTTGAGCCGCAAGTCTTACTGTTGGGGAACGTTGCAGAAAACAAAAATTTTCCTACTCGTTTCACCAAGATCATCTAGGAGTTCATCTAGCAACGAGTGATTAGATGCATCTACATACCTTTGTAGATCGCGAGCGGAAGCGTTCAAAGGAACGGTGATGATGTAGTCGTACTCGACGTGATCCAAATCACCGATGACCAGCGCCGAACGGACGGCACCTCCGCGTTCAACACACGTACGGAACAGCCACGTCTCCTCTTCTTGATCCAGCAAGGGAGGGAGGAGAGGTTGAGGGAGATGGCACCAGCAGCAGCACGACGGCGTGGTGTTGATGGAGCTGCAGTACTCCGACAGAGCTTCGCTAAGCACTATGGAGGTGGAGGAGGTGTTGGGGAAGGAGAAGGAGGCAACCAAAGGCCGAGACGTTCAGGTATGAAGTCCCTCCTCTCCCCCACTATATATAGGGGTGCCAAGGGGGGGTGGTGCGCAGCCTAGGAGATCCAATCTCCTATGGCCGGCGGCCAAGGGGAGGTTTCCCTCCCCCCCAAGGCACCTAGGAGGTGCCTTACCCTCCTAGGACTCTTGTCCCCTTAAACCCTAGGCGCATGGGCCTATGTGGGGCTGGTGCCCTTGGCCCATTAGGCCAAGGCGCACCCCCTTGCAGCCCATGTGGCCCCCCGGGGCAGGTGGACCCACCCGGTGGACCCCCGGGACCCTTCCGGTGGTCCCGGTACAATACCGATAACCCCGAAACTTGTCCCGATGCCCGAAACAGGACTTCCCATATATAAATCTTTACCTCCGGACCATTCCGGAACTCCTCGTGACGTCCGGGATCTCATCCGGGACTCCGAACAACATTCGGGTTACTGCATATACATATCCCTACAACCCTAGCGTAACCGAACCTTAAGTGTGTAGACCCTACGGGTTCGGGAGACAAGCAGACATGACCGAGACGACTCTCCGGTCAATAACCAACAGCGGGATCTGGATACCCATGTTGGCTCCCACATGCTCCACGATGATCTCATCGGATGAACCACGATGTCGAGGATTCAATCAACCCCGTACGCTATTCCCTTTGTCTATCGATATGTTACTTGCCCGAGATTCGATCGTGGTATCCCAATACCTCGTTCAATCTCGTTACCAGCAAGTCACTTTACTCGTACCGTAATGCATGATCCCGTGACCAGACACTTGGTCACTCTGAGCTCATTATGATGATGCATTACCGAGTGGGCCCAGTGATACCTCTCCGTCATACGGAGTGACAAATCCCAGTCTTGATCCATGTCACCCAACAGACACTTTCGGAGATGCCCGTAGTCTACCTTTATAGTCACCCAGTTACGTTGTGACGTTTGGCATACCCAAAGCACTCCTACGGTATCCGGGAGTTACACGATCTCATGGTCTAAGGAAAAGATACTTGACATTGGAAAACTCTAGCAAACGAACTATACGATCTTGTGCTATGTTTAGGATTGGGTCTTGTCCATCACATCATTCTCCTAATGATGTGATCTCGTTATCAATGACATCCAGTGTCCATAGTCAGGAAACCATGACTATCTGTTGATCAACGAGCTAGTCAACTAGAGGCTCACTAGGGACATGTTGATGTCTGTTATTCACACATGTATTACGATTTCCGGATAACACAATTATAGCATGAATAAAGACAATTATCATGAACAAGGAAATATAATAATGCTTTTATTATTGCCTCTAGGGCATATTTCCAACAGTCTCCCACTTGCACTAGAGTCAATAATCTAGTTACATTGTGATGAATCGAACACCCATGGAATTCTGGTGTTGATCATGTTTTGCTCTAGGGAGAGGTTTAGTCAACGGATCTGCTACATTCAGGTCCGTATGTACTTTACAAATCTCTATGTCTCCATCTTGAACATTTTCACGAATGGAGTTGAAGCGACGCTTGATGTGCCTTGTCTTCTTGTGAAACCTGGGCTCCTTAGCAAGTGCAATAGCTCCAGTGTTGTCACAGAAGAGCTTGATCGGCCCCGACGCATTGGGTATGACTCCTAGGTCGGTGATGAACTCCTTCACCCATATTGCTTCATGTGCTGCCTCCGAGGCTGCCATGTACTCCGCTTCACATGTAGATCCCGCCACGACGCTTTGCTTGCAACTGCACCAGCTTACTGCCCCACCATTCAAAATATACACGTATCCGGTTTGTGACTTAGAGTCATCCAGATCTGTGTCGAAGCTAGCATCGACATAACCCTTTACGACGAGCTCTTCGTCACCTCCATAAACGAGAAACATTTCCTTAGTCCTTTTCAGGTACTTCAGGATATTCTTGACCGCTGTCCAGTGTTCCTTGCCGGGATTACTTTGGTACCTTCCTACCAAACTTACGGCAAGGTTTACATCAGGTCTGGTACACAGCATGGCATACATAATAGAACCTATGGCTGAGGCATAGGGGATGACGCTCATCTCTTCTATATCTTCTGCCGTGGTCGGACATTGAGCTGAGCTCAATTTCACACCTTGTAACACAGGCAAGAACCCTTTCTTGGATTGATCCATATTGAACTTCTTCAATATCTTATCAAGGTATGTGCTTTGTGAAAGACCCATGAGGCGTCTTGATCTATCTCTATAGATTTTGATGCCTAATATATAAGCAGCTTCTCCAAGGTCCTTCATTGAAAAACTTTTATTCAAGTAGGCCTTGATGCTGTCCAAGAGTTCTATATCATTTCCCATCAAGAGTATGTCATCTACATATAATATGAGAAATGCTACAGAGCTCCCACTCACTTTCTTGTAAACGCAGGCTTCTCCATAAGTCTGTGTAAACCCAAACGCTTTGATCATCTCATCAAAGCGAATGTTCCAACTCCGAGATGCTTGCACCAGCCCATAAATCGAGCGTTGGAGCTTGCACACTTTGTCAGCATTCTTAGGATCGACAAAACCTTCCGGCTGCATCATATACAATTCTTTCTTAAGGAAACCATTAAGGAATGCCGTTTTGACGTCCATTTGCCATATTTCGTAATCAAAGAACGCGGCAATTGCTAACATGATTCGGACGGACTTTAGCTTCGCTACCGGTGAGAAAGTCTCATCGTAGTCAACCCCTTGAACTTGTCGATAACCCTTAGCGACAAGCCGAGCTTTATAGATGGTCACATTACCATCCGCGTCTGTCTTCCTCTTAAAGATCCATTTATTTTCTATGGCTCGCCGTTCAACGGGCAAGTCAGTCAAAGTCCATACTTCGTTCTCATACATGGATCCTATCTCGGATTTCATGGCTTCTAGCCATTTGTCGGAATCTGGTCCCGCCATCGCTTCTTCATAGTTCGAAGGTTCACCGTTGTCCAACAACATGATTTCCAAGACAGGGTTGCCGTACCACTCTGGTGCGGAACGTGTCCTTGTGGACCTTCGAATTTCAGTAGGAGCTTGATCAGAAGTATCTTGATCATTTTCATTAACTTCCTCTCTAGTCGGTGCAGGCACCTCAGGAACATTTTCTTGAGTTGCGCCATTTTCCGGTTCAAGAGGCAATACTTCATCAAGCTCTACTTTCCTCCCACTTACTTCTTTCGAGAGAAACTCTTTCTCCAGAAAGGACCCATTCTTGGCAACAAAGATCTTGCCTTCGGATCTGAGGTAGAAGGTGTACCCAATAGTTTCTTTTGGGTACCCTATGAAGACGCATTTTTCCGATTTGGGTTCGAGCTTTTCAGGTTGAAGTTTCTTGACATAAGCATCGCATCCCCAAACTTTTAGAAACGACAGCTTAGGTTTCTTCCCAAACCATAATTCATACGGTGTCGTCTCAACGGATTTCGACGGAGCCCTATTTAAAGTGAATGCAACAGTCTCTAAAGCATAGCCCCAAAAAGAAAGCGGTAAATCGGTAAGAGACATCATAGATCGCACCATATCTAACAGAGTGCGATTACGACGTTCGGACACACCATTACGCTGAGGTGTTCCAGGCGGCGTGAGTTGTGAAACTATTCCACATTTTCTTAAGTGTGCCCCAAACTCATGACTCAAGTATTCTCCTCCACGATCTGATCGTAGAAACTTGATTTTCCTGTCACGTTGATTTTCAACCTCACTCTGAAATTCCTTGAACTTTTCAAAGGTTTCAGACTTGTGTTTCATTAAGTAGATATACCCATACCTACTTAAATCATCAGTGAGGGTGAGAACATAACGATAGCCACCGCGAGCCTCAACACTCATTGGACCGCACACATCGGTATGTATGATTTCCAATAAGTCGGTTGCTCGCTCCATTGTTCCTGAGAACGGAGTCTTGGTCATTTTACCCATAAGGCATGGTTCGCACGTGTAAAATGATTCATAATCAAGAGACTCTAAAAGTCCATCAGCATGGAGCTTCTTCATGCGTTTGACACCTATGTGACCAAGGCGGCAGTGCCACAAGTATGTGGGACTATCATTATCAACTTTACTTCTTTTGGTACTCACATTATGAACATGTGTAGCATCACGTTCGAGATTCATAAAGAATAAACCATTCACCATAGGAGCATGACCATAAAACATATCTCTCATAAAAATGGAACAACCATTATTCTCAGATTTAAAAGAGTAGCCATCTCGAATTAAACGAGATCCCGATACAATGTTCATGCTCAAAGCTGGCACTAAATAACAATTATTAAGGTTTAAAACTAATCCCGAAGGGAGATGCAGAGGTAGCATGCCGACGGCGATCACATTGACCTTGGAACCATTCCCGACGCGCATCGTCACCTCGTCCTTTGCCAGTTTCCGCTTATTCCGCAGCCCCTGCTTTGAGTTACAAATGTGAGCAACTGCACCGGTATCAAATACCCAGGAGCCACTACGGGCACTAGCAAGGTACACATCAATTACATGTATATCACATATACCTTTGGTTTTGCCGGCCTTCTTATCCGCTAAGTACTTAGGGCAGTTCCGCTTCCAGTGACCGCTGCCCTTGCAATAAAAGCACTCAGTCTCGGGCTTGGGTCCATTCTTTGGCTTCTTCCCGGCAGCTTGCTTGCCGGGCGCGGCAACCTCCTTGCCGTCCTTCTTGAAGCTCTTTTTACCCTTGCCTTTCTTGAACTTAGTGGTTTTATTGATCATCAACACTTGATGTTCCTTCCTGACTTCTACCTCCGCTGATTTCAGCATAGCAAATACTTCAGGAATGGTCTTTTCCATCCCCTGCATATTGAAGTTCATCACAAAGCTCTTGTAGCTTGGTGGAAGCGACTGGAGGATTCTGTCAATGACCGCATCATCCGGGAGATTAACTCCTAGCTGAGTCAAGCGGTTATGCAACCCAGACATAGTGAGTATGTGCTCACTGACAGAACTGTTTTCCTCCATCTTACAGCTGAAGAATTTGTCGGAGACTTCATATCTCTCGACCCAGGCATGAGCTTGGAAAACCATTTTCAGCTCTTCGAACATCTCATATGCTCCATGTCTCTCAAAACGCTTTTGGAGCCCCGGCTCTAGGCTGTAAAGCATGCCGCACTGAACGAGGGAGTAGTCATCGAAACGTGCCTGCCAAGCGTTCATAACATCTTGTTCTGCAGGGAGAACGGGTGCGTCACCAAGCGGTGCTTGTAGGACATAATCTTTCTTGGCAGCTATGAGGATGATCCTCAGGTTCCGGACCCAGTCTGTATAGTTGTTGCCATTGTCTTTCAGCTTAGTTTTCTCTAGGAACGCGTTGAAGTTGAGGACTACGTTGGCCATTTGATCTACAAGACATATTGCAAAGATTTTAGACTAAGTTCATGATAATTAAGTTCAACTAATCAAATTATTAGTGAACTCCCACTTAGATTAGACATCCCTCTAGTCATCTAAGTATTACATGATCCGAGTTAAACTAGACCGTGTCCGATCATCACGTGAGACGGACTAGTCAACATCGGTGAACATCTTCATGTTGATCGTATCTTCTATACGACTCATGCTCGACCTTTCGGTCTTCTGTGTTCCGAGGCCATGTCTGTACATGCTAGGCTCGTCAAGTCAACCTAAGTGTTTGCATGTGTAAATCTGTCTTACACCCGTTGTATGTGAACGTCTGAATAAAACACCCGATCATCACGTGGTGTTTTGAAACAGCGAACTGTCGCAACGGTGCACAGTTAGGGGGAACACTTCTTGAATTTTATTGTGAGGGATCATCTTATTTACTACCGTCGTTCTAAGTAAACAAGATGCAAAACATGATAAACATCACATGCAATCAAATAATAAATGTGACATGATATGGCCAATATCACACAGCTCCTTTGATCTCCATCTTGGGGCTCCATGATCATCTTGTCACCGGCTTGACACCATGATCTCCATCATCGTGTCTCCATGAAGTTGCTCGCCAACTATTACTTCTACTACTATGGCTAACGCGTTTAGCAATAAAGTAAAGTAATTACATGGCGTTTCTTGATGACACGCAGGTCATATAAAAGAATAAAGACAACTCCTATGGCTCCTGCCGGTTGTCATACTCATCGACATGCAAGTCGTGATTCCTATTACAATAGCATGAACATCTCATACATCACATATAGATCATTCATCATTCATCACAACTTTGGCCATATCATATCACAAACCACTTGCTGCAAAAATAAGTTAGACGGCCTCTAATTGTTGTTGCAAGTTTTACGTGGCTGAATTAGGGTTCTAGCAAGAACGTTTTCTTACCTACGTTAAAGCCACAACGTGATTTGTCAACTTCTATTTACCCTTCATAAGGACCCTGTTCATCGATTCCGCTCCAACTAAAGTAGGAGAGACAGACACCCGCCAGCCACCTTATGCAACTAGTGCATGTTAGTCGGTGGAACCGGTCTCACGTAAGCGTACGTGTAAGGTTGGTCCGGGCCGCTTCATCCCACAATACCGCTGAAGCAAGAAAGGACTAGTAACGGCAAGAAAGTTGACAAATCTACGCCCACAACAAATTGTGTTCTACTCGCGCAAGAAGAACTACGCATAGACCTAGCTCATGATCCCACTGTTGGGGAACGTTGCAGAAAACAAAAATTTTCCTACTCGTTTCACCAAGATCATCTAGGAGTTCATCTAGCAACGAGTGATTAGATGCATCTACATACCTTTGTAGATCGCGAGCGGAAGCGTTCAAAGAACGGGGATGATGTAGTCGAACACGACGTGATTCGAATCACCGGAGATCCTAGCACCGAACGGACGGCACCTCCGCGTTCAACACACGTACGGAACAGCCACGTCTCCTCCTTCTTGATCCAGCAAGGGAGGGAGGAGAGGTTGAGGGAGATGGCACCAGCAGCAGCACGACGGCGTGGTGTTGATGGAGCTGCAGTACTCCGACAGAGCTTCGCTAAGCGCTATGGAGTTGGAGGAGGTGTTGGGGAGGGAGAAGGAGGCAACCAAAGGCCAAGGACTCAAGGTATGAAGTCCCTCCTCTCCCCCACTATATATAGGGGTGCCAAGGGGGGTGGCCGGCCCTAGGAGATCCAATCTCCTAGGGGGTGCGGCGGCCTAGGGGGGTTTCCCTCCCCCCCAAGGCACCTAGGAGGTGCCTTCCACTAGTAGGACTCCTCCCCTTTGGAAACCCTAGGCGCATGGGCCTTGTGGGGCTGGTGCCCTTGGCCCATTAGGCCAAGGCGCACCCCCTTACAGCCCATGTGGCCCCCCGGGACAGGTGGCCCCACCCGGTGGACCCCCGGGACCCCTCCGGTGGTCCCGGTACAATACCGATAACCCCGAAACTTGTCCCGATGCCCGAAACAGGACTTCCCATATATAAATCTTTACCTCCGGACCATTCCGGAACTCCTCGTGACGTCCGGGATCTCATCCGGGACTCCGAACAACATTCGGGTTACTGCATATACATATCCCTACAACCCTAGCGTAACCGAACCTTAAGTGTGTAGACCCTACGGGTTCGGGAGACAAGCAGACATGACCGAGACGACTCTCCGGTCAATAACCAACAGCGGGATATGGATACCCATGTTGGCTCCCACATGCTCCACGATGATCTCATCGGATGAACCACGATGTCGAGGATTCAATCAACCCCGTACGCTATTCCCTTTGTCTATCGATATGTTACTTGCCCGAGATTCGATCGTCGGTATCCCAATACCTCGTTCAATCTCGTTACCGGCAAGTCACTTTACTCGTACCGTAATGCATGATCCCGTGACCAGACACTTGGTCACTCTGAGCTCATTATGATGATGCATTACCGAGTGGGCCCAGTGATACCTCTCCGTCATACGGAGTGACAAATCCCAGTCTTGATCCATGTCACCCAACAGACACTTTCGGAGATACCCGTAGTCTACCTTTATAGTCACCCAGTTACGTTGTGACGTTTGGCATACCCAAAGCACTCCTACGGTATCCGGGAGTTACACGATCTCATGGTCTAAGGAAAAGATACTTTGACATTGCAAAACTCTAGCAAACGAACTATACGATCTTGTGCTATGTTTAGGATTGGGTCTCGTCCATCACATCATTCTCCTAATGATGTGATCTCGTTATCAATGACATCCAGTGTCCATAGTCAGGAAATCATGACTATCTATTGATCAACGAGCTAGTCAACTAGAGGCTCACTAGGGACATGTTGATGTCTGTTATTCACACATGTATTACGATTTCCAGATAACACAATTATAGCATGAATAAAGACAATTATCATGAACAAGGAAATATAATAATAATGCTTTTATTATTGCCTCTAGGGCATATTTCCAACACTTACTGCAACCACCTCCAGGTTCACAAAATTCAGCCCTCGCTTGTCGAAGAATTTAGAAAGCTGAACCTCCATATTGTTCCTCCTGGAGCACTCGCTCCCCCTCCCCCGGAGTTCCGCAAGATGAATCTTCTTGTTGTTACTAAGGGTTCTCTAAATACCCTGGCTGTCGTACCAGATCTCGTAGCTGGTATAAAGACTATTCAAGGTTATGACTCTAAAGTCCATAAGATTAAACGCCATCTAGCAGAAGGAAAGCCCTCATTCTTCACTGTCGCCGAAGATGGCGCCTTGTATTTCAAAGCCGCCTAGTGGTACCATGTTCGAAGAAAAACCTGGATAAGACTAAAAGGGTTATGCAAGAAGCTCATGATACGCCTCTGTCCATCCATCCTGGTAGTACAAAGATGTACCAGGATATTCGTCAAAGATTCTGGTGGTCTAATATGAAGCAGGACATTGCTCGTTATGTTGCTGAGTGTGACGTTTGTCGCCGTATCAAAGCAGAGCATCAAAAGCCTGCTGGAACACTGCAACCTATCTCTATTCCTGAATGGAAGTGGGACCATGTTGAAATGGACTTCGTCACTGGATTTCCCAAATCGCAGAAAGGTAATGATGCTATTCTTGTCGTCATTGACCGACTTTCCAAAGTTTCCCATTTTTTGGCGGTCAAAGAGACAATGCTAGTCAGCTTGCTACTCTCTACATGGCCAGAATTGTTTCACTTCACGGTATCCCATTGGTTATCAGTTCAGACCGTGGCAGCTTATTCACTTCAAGGTTTTGGGCGAGTTTCCAAGAAGCTATGGGAACTCATCTGTCGTTCAGTACTGCGTTTCATCCTCAGTCGCAAGGACAGGTTGAACGTGTCAACCAAGTTCTCGAAGACATGCTTCGAGCTTGTGTAATCTCATTCGGCAAGAAATGGGAGGAATCTCTTCCATATGCCGAGTTCTCTTATAATAATAGCTATCAAGCTAGTCTGAAGATGTCCCCCCTCGAAGTGCTATATGGACGAAAGTGTCGAACCCCTCTGAACTGGTCAGAAACTGGGGAACGTCCACTCTTCGGTCCGGATATTATCCAACAGCCCGAAGAACAAGTTCGCATTATTCGCGAGAATCTCAAGACTGCTCAGTCACGTCAGAAAAGTCAGTATGACCGTCATCACCAAGACATGGTCTATCAACCTGGCGAAAAGGCTTATCTTCGAGTTACACCAATGAAGGGTGCTCACCGCTTCGGGATCAAGGGCAAGCTAGCTCCTCGCTATATCGGTCCCTTTACTATTCTCGAAAGGTGTGGAAAAGTGGCATATCAACTGGAGCTTCCGCCGAACCTTTCACAGGTTCATGATGTGTTCCATGTGTCACAACTCCGCCGTTGCTTCAAGGATCCAATCCGAGCGGTGGATCATAAAGTGCTCGAATTGCAACAGGACCTCTCTTATAAAGAGCATCCGGTCTGCATTCTTGACCAAGCTGAACGCCGCACACGTCAGAAGGCGATCAAATTCCTCAAAGTCCAGTGGTCGAATCACTCTGAAGACGAAGCCACTTGGGAACGCGAGGACCGCCTGCGTGATGAATACCCCGCACTGTTTCCTTCTACCTCCTAAATCTCGGGACGAGATTTCTTGTAGTGGAGGAGATTTGTAACGCCCGGATGATTTGGCTACAGTAAAACTCTCCTAATGATGCCATGTCATCTGCGATTACTGTTACTAATCTCGGGATAATTCGAAAACACGTCAAATTCAAACTTAAAATTAAGGCCGACAATAAAAGTTTTCAAAATTGAAACAAAAATGTTCGGTGGACGCCAAATATTACAAAGGTAATTATGGTGCAGAAAACACATTTTTAGTAAAAGACTAAATACTTTAAAATGAAATAAAACAGAAAAGAAAAGAAGGAAAGAGAAAGGAAAACCCCCCAAACCCCCCTGGGCCATCTGGCCCAGCTAACCCACCTGGCCCATCCGGCCGAACCGGCCCGCCTCCCCCTGCCGCCTCCCTTCCCTGTTCCCCCGACCCGGGTCGGAACAGGGGCGCGTCCCCGCCTCACCCTCTCGCCGGCGACGACGAGGGGATAAGGTCGCCACGCCGCGCCCCCTCGGTCTCTCCTCCCACTCGCCCCACTCTCCCCT